>NC_057728.1:11589847-11633463 GCF_004010195.1 Chiloscyllium plagiosum
AAGTTTTGCATTTCTTGCGGTTGCAGGGGAAGGTGCCGGGAGTGGAGGTTGGGTTGGTGGGGGGTGTGGACCTGACAAGGGAGTCACGGAGGGAGTGGTCTTTTCGGAACGCTGATAGGGGAGGGGAGGGAAATATATCCCTGGTGGTGGGGTCCGTTTAGAGGTGGCGGAAATGACGATGGATGATATGATGTATATGGAGACTGGGTGGGGGTGGTAGGTGAGGACCAGTGGGGTTCTGTCCTGGTGGCGATTGGAGGCGCGGGGCTCAAGGGCGGAGGAGTGGGAAGTGGAGGAGATGCGGTGGAGAGCATCGTCGATCATGTCTGAGGGGAAATTGCGGTCTTTGAAGGAGGCCATCTGGGTTGTTCAGTATTGGAACTGGTCCTCCTGGGACAGATGCGGCGGAAATGAAGGAATTGGGAAAATGGGATGGCGTTTTTACAGGGGGCAGGATGGAAGGAGATGTGATCTAGGTAGCTGTGGGAGTCGGTCGGGTTATAGTAAATATCCGTGTTGATTCGGTCGCCTGAGATAGAAATGGAAAGGTCTAGGAAGGGGAGGGAGGAGTCTGAGACAGTGCAGATGAATTTGAGGTCAGGGTGGAAGGTGTTGGTAAAGTGGATGAACTGTTCAACCTCCTCGTGGGAGCACGAGGCAGCACCGATACAGTCATCGATGTAGCGGAGGAAAAGGTGGGGGGTGGTGCCAGTGTAGCTGCGGAAGATGGACCATTCCACATATCCTACGAAGAGACAGGCATAGCTGGGGCCCATGCAGGTGCCCATGGCTACTCCTTTGGTTTGGAGGAAGTGGGAGGTTTGGAAAGAGAAGCTGTTCAGGGTGAGGAGCAGTTCAGTCAGTCGAAGGAGGGTGACAGTGGAAGGGTACCGGTTGGTACGGCGGGAAAGGAAGCAGGGGGCTTTGAGTCCTTCGTGATGGGGGATAGAGGTGTACAGGGACTGGATATCCATGGTGAAGATAAGGCGTTGGAGATTGGGGAAGCGAAAATCATGGAGGTGGTGGAGGTTGTGGGTGGTGTCCCGAACGTAGGTGGGGAGTTCTTGGACTAAGGGGGACAGGACCCTGTCGAGGTATGCAGAGATGAGTTCGGTGGGGCAGGAGCAGGAGCAGGCTGAGACAATGGGTCGGCCGGGGCAGTCAGGTTTGTGGATTTTGGGCAGGAGGTAGAAACGGGCGGTGCGGGGTTGTGGGACTATGAGGTTGGAGGTCCCAGCAACATCTTTGTCAGTCTCTTTTCTAGTCCCCTTATCAATTCATATCATTCCTGTAATCAGAACTGTACCCAATACTCTATCTAGTGCTTTATACAGTTCTAATGTGGCCTCCCTGCTCTTATATTCTGTGCAAAATATCCCATTTTATTGCTTAAATCACCTTACGTACCTGTCCGCTGACATGAAATTCACTGTGCATCGCCCTCGCCTCTTTGCCCTCCCAAAATACCTCTCACTTCTTTGGTTTGAACCTTTGTCACCCACCTTCCCACTCCATTGATATCACCCTAGCTATGCATTCTTCTTCCTCAAGCCTGTCTCAAATTTGTGTTATTTATGAAGCCCCCTACAGTTAAGCAATTGACGTATATCTGAAAAGTAAGGAACTTAGCAACACGTTCTGTCCATGGAGGAGAAAATACATGTCAGTGGCAAAGTCAGTGTATGTTTGAATGCTAAAGGTTATAGTAAAGCACACAGAAATTTCAAATTTATTTATTTTTCTCTATATTACAGTCTTAATTTGAATTCCATTTGAGCTCCATTTTTAAAACTCATTACAATGTAAAGGAGGCCAAATTGTACACATTTCTTCTAATCTTTTACAATGCATAAAAGCAGAAAACTTCTGACTTAGAAAATGAGTGAAAAATTCCATGCCCCTTCCAGATAACACAAGTGAACGTTTTGTTTTACCTCTATTTACATTTGCCTTCTGTATGGAGATGGTTTCTAAATATTTCATCAATATTCACAGTTAAACAGTTGCTTGCTCGCAATCACACGAGAAAGTGGCAAACCTAACATTTTGTACACAGGGGCTGGAGACTTTTTAAAGTAAACAGAATCAAGCAAAGAAGCAATCACACTTTACATTGAAGAGCTTGTGTTAGCATCATTACAAAAGTGCATAGTGGCCTTTGTTGTAATTTGTCTGCACAGGATTTTCTCAACAGCCAATTCTAAAATGGTCTGGACAATTATTCACATAATGGAAAAGAAAGGTAATTGGTCCTGAATAAAGTTCTTCCACAGAGAATTACTGCTCAGTCTGCCTTCTCTTACACTTCAATTGATATTACACACCAAGGTTCAAATTGGAACATTGAGGCCTTTGGATTTCTGTCATTAGATTTTTGCACTTTTTGTTTGGTAACTTATTAATATTATCTGTTGCTGCATATGTATTTAAAAAAGACATTTCCTGTATGAATTGATTCCCCCTCATGTTAGATAACAAATCTCTTGCAGACATTTGGACCAGTGTTCTCCAGGAATGTCAAATGTTAATTCTAAACACAGAAAATGTTGACAATCGCTCTACTAAAACTGATGAGCTTTGCTTAACATGGCAAGGTACTAACTATAAAGGCTGTACTTCATTGTAAAAGCAACACAAAATTGCTGTATTGGTGGTCAGCATCAAAATGTATCTTTTTTTAAATTGCTTCCATACCCACAAGGTTATTTAAAAAAACATACAAAAAAATTCAAATAAATAAATAATCCCAAACATGACCTTTTATGTATCACAATCTAAATTCACTCATTTAGGAAAGTGTAACCAGAATTTACAACAATGAAAAGATTTTTTAAAAATTTAAAGCTAGTACTCTGGGTTCTTTTGCAAGTATTAAGAATTAGAGGATCATCTACTTTAGTAACAATAAGTTATTATAATTTCTATTGATTGGTTGATGACAGTCATTTCCTAATACTGCTGTAAGACTTAGGTTTTAACCCATTAACTTTCCAAGAACAATTTCAAGTACAAAGAAATGTGGGCAATATAATTCATTGGCCATGATGCATTGTATTTTCGCAGACTAGAGAACTGCAACAGAAATAATGACTGAAATTCAGCCTCTGAGAAACATAATAGACAGCTAATTTCTGATTAATTTTACTCCCATTCATTTTAATTTGTCTGAAACAAATTTCTGAGTGAACCAATCTTAAAACTTCAAGCAGACTTGTGACAAACCAGCTGAACACAATATTTGTTACAAATTCTTCATTCAAAGATAGATGCCAGATTCAGATACTAGAAGATTCAGCAGATTCTTTGTTTTAAACAAAATTTAAGCCAAAGCCTTACTGGACCAACTCCAAGCACTTTAAGAAAAATAGCTTAACTCCCATTCCCGAGCCAAGATACTAAGTTTCCAATTAAATCCATAATTTTAGAATAAAATTGGCTTTGAGAAATAGACAACACAAAACAAAGAAAATCATAAACTCAAAATATAATATTTTCACTGTCGAGTAGATGGCTTTTAGTCCTTTTTCTGGGGAATACATCCTTCCATTTCTAAAACTTCAGGCCAGCCTTCATATTTATTTGTATTTTTATTATTCTTTATGATCTGTAAGTGGAAAAGATCCACATTAGAACCAGAATGCAAACCAATGATTGAAACTATCACGTGTGCATATCTGCTAATCTGCTTTTTCAAAATGGAATTCGGGTTTGATTTGAGTGAATTTAAAAAAGTTGCCATTCTTCATGTGAATCTGTAAAGTGCAAACAATCAGTTAACTTGTGAGAACAAAGTCATCAATCTGATCCTAACACAGCTCTTACTGAACACTTATAGGGATTCAGTGGGGATAGATGAAATGTAACCAGGCACACAATTGCACGCAATACTTCTCGGTCAACAGAGGTGGAACATAGAAACATTGTTGGAGCAGTGGAAGGTATCAAATGTAGTGCTGGTCAGAGATTAAATCCAGGAAGCATATGTTGTTGTGTGGCTTACTTCCTTACCAGGCATTTACCTGCTGAACTGAAACATCATTTGCGATCAGAGGTTTATTCCCAATCAATTACTTACCTCAAAATATTAATGTGCTGTCTTTCTGATCAGCATGAAAGGTGAGCAAAGGTTATGCTACTCTTGAGTTTAACACTTCACTGTGTTTCAAAATTAAAAGTGTACAAACATGTTCAGTGTTCACCTAAAAGACATGCACTGATCTCTTTGTTGACAGCCTTTATTTAGCAGAGAGGGATTCAAGTGGGAGTGTGTTTAATCTCCTTCTTTATACCATAAAGGAAAACCACCTTAAAATATTCCAAATTGTACTCGCATGTAAACAGGTCTTGCTCTTGTGCAGTCTCTTCACGAATGTGAATTCAATTAAAAGTACATACATAACACTCTGCTAAGTGCAGATATAAATATTGAAGAAAACTCCCAACAAAACCTTTTTTTTCTTTATTCTAACTATACAGTCTGTAATTTATTTCTCCAACAGCACAACAAACCAACACGGGGCACGATTTAGTGCAGCCACCAGGAAACTGCCACTGCAGAAAACTCAGCTTATTAAACAAAATAACATGTCTCATTGAACTTATAGATTAAGGGAAACAGCACAGAATTTAAGTGATCAGTTTTTTTTTTAAAAAAGGAAAGCAAAGACACTCCTTTTACCTGCTCAAAAGGACTCTTTGATTGAATCCCTTTTGCACCAACAAAAATCCAGTTGTCTCTGAAGGCAAGATTTGAGATGGAGGAACTTCCCAAGTCACTGACAAGTTTCCGTGCTTCATCGTTAAGTCTGCAGCAAAAAAAAACTCCTTTAAAATCAAGTGAACACAATTTGCTTTTGACGGAGTTAATTTAGGTCTACTGAGCACAAACGCTTAGTTCAAAAGCAGGTTAATGTGATTACAAGAATGTTTACTCCCTCCTCCCCAACCAAGGGCAAATCATCTGCCGAATCATCAAGGTACAGCATCAACACCCAACACTGGGAGATTTGGGGTGATGTTTAATACAAACTGCTACTGAACTGCAAAAGTTTATGTCTTTATGGAAAAATGTACACAGGTACTATTTAGGAGCTACACAGGAACCATTTTTTCCTTTGGAAAAAACTCCTGAAAAATAAACATGAAACCTTTACCACATAGAAACAAGAGGAACAGATGCAAAGAAGCACCCCCACCACCTGCAGTGTCCCCTCCAAGTCACACACACAATCCGGACTTGAAACCATATTATCATTGCTTCGCTGTTAGTAGGTCAAATTCCAGGCATGCCTTTCCTAACGGGTGTCCTATCACAAGAATGACAGCAGTTCAAGAAGGCAGCTCAGCATAATCTCAAGGGCAAGAGAATGGACAATAAATACTTGTTTAGAAAGTGAAACCCTTATTTCTTGATATAAAGAAAAAATGTAGACAAAATGCCGAACAGAGAACCACAATAGTGGAATTAATTTTAAAGCTTTGTGCCTTTGCATAATATTGGGATTCTAAAATCCCTACAGAGTGGAAGCAGGCCATTCAGCCCATTGAGTCCACATCGACCCTTCCATATCTGCCCCTACCCCAATCCTTGAAACCCTGCATTTCCCATAGCTAACCTACCTAGCCTCCACATCCCTGGACACTATGGGAAATGTAGCATGGCCAATCCACCGAACCTGCCCATCTTTGGACTGAGAGAGGAAGCCTAGACAGTCATGGGGAGAACCAAGGGTGGAATCGAACCTGGGTCCTGGTGCTGAGAGACAGCAGTGCTAACCACTAAGTCACTGTGCCACCCCAAATTATCCTTGTAATTATGCCTCTTCTATTTGAAGATGAATTTCAAATTTTTGTTTAATACTCATTCACTGGATTAGGGCATCGCTGGATAACCAGCATTTATTGCCAATCCCAGCAGGCAGTTAAGAGTCAACCACATTGCTGTGGGTCTGGAGTCACATGAAGGTCAGACCAGGTAAGGACAGCAGTTTCCTTCTCCAAAAGGACATTAATGAACCAGATGGGTTTTTCCAACAATCGACAATGGATTCCTGATCATCACAGGCTCTTGATTCCAGAATTTATTGAATTCAAATTCCACCATCTGTTGTGGCAGGATTTGAACCCAGGTCCCTAGTATCTGGGTTAAAAGTCCAGTGATAATATCACTAGGCCATTGCCTCCCATATACAGTATTTAAGCTAAATTTGTCTTGACTATTATTTAAACATATGGTGGAGGGGTTTCTCCCTTTCGCACATGGTCAAAAATGATTGTCTGGGTGGACAGCACAGGAGAAATGTCAGGCAAGGCTCTCAGTGTGGGATTGTTGCAAGCTAGATCATTACACAAAGGCCAGGAGAAAAACATTTGCAGTCGCCTCTTTTAAATCACTTCTTGACCAAGAGTAAACACCTCTGCTGCTGCGCAATCTTTAAACTTATTTCCCATTGCAATTTCTTCCTTTACCCCTTCCACCATAAATAAAGTGCAGATTTACAATACCCACAATATTCCTGATGTATATACTTATGCCTCATCTAAGACTGACTTATCCATTTGATTTTTAGAGTTTGTAAATCTTCATATCACAAAGGCCATTTACAAAATTTAAACATACATTATATAATTTGTGGATGCATTTTAACAATGGAGATATTTTTTCATGGAAACTATAGTTCCAAGTAATAGCAGTGAGAGAGAGAGAGACACACACACACACACACACACACAGACATAGTGAGAGAGAGACACACACAAAGTGAGAGAGAGAGAGAGAGAGAGAGACACACACACACACACACAGAGTGAGAGAAGAGACACACAGTGAGAGAGAGAGAGAGACACACACACACACACACACAGTGAGAGAGAATGTTTGGAAAATGGTTGATTTGACAAGATATTTTTCACAGCAGGTCAGCATTAAATTAAACTACTGACTAAACTGACAAACACATTAATTAATAAAGGAATAGGTAATCACTAACTTGGTTGCACTATCATCATAGGTAGCCATAAGCACTACTGTTCCATCCTGCAAGGTCTTCAGGAAATCAATGAAAGGTTTCACATCTGTGAGAAGAAAAAAATGATACACAGATCAGCATTCACTTTCTCTACATTTACCCATACGGATCCAAATATTTATCTATAATTTGAAGTACAGCATTTAAAGCAAACCATATTCATGTAATAGTAAAAGAGAGTGAACATCCAGAGATTGGCAAAGCACACAGACGTCAAGTAACTGCAATTCAATAGGTAATTTGCCAAGAGCAAAGGAAGACAGTATTTTTTTTAAACTGTATTCTCTTATTTAAATTTTCTTAAAATGGACTCTGCAGAAATTTTAAATTGCCTGTCAGAATAAGGATGCTGTCTGCGTCTAGAAATTTCAAGGAATTACTAGGAATTATCAGGACAAAAGCAAATTCAATACCTATTGGACTACAAACCTCCTTGCATTGTATGACAATTTCAGCCAAGCCAATGTAAAAGACCAGTAGAGGAAACTTCTTTTTCAGCCAGGAGACCATGGCTTTGTACGTGGGAAATCATGTCTCACTAACATAATTGAGTTTTTTGAAGAAATAATGAAGAGGATTGATGAGGACAGAGCAGTGGATGTGGTCTATATGCACTTCAGTAAGGTGTTCGACAAGGTTCCTCATGAAAGACTGATTAGCAAGGTTAGATCAGATGGAATACATGGAGAACTAGCCATATGGATGCAGAACTGGCTCAAAGGTAGAAGACAGAGGATGGTGTTGGAGGGTTGCTTTTCAGCCTGGAGGCCTGTGACCAGTGGTGTGCCACAACGATTGGTGCTTTTCGTCATTTATACAAATGATTTGGATGTGAGCATAACAGGTATAGTTAGTAAGTTTGCAGATGACACCAAAACTGGAGGTGTAGTGAATAGCAAGGAAGGTTACCTCAGATTACACCAGATCTTGATCAAATGGGTCAACTGAGGAGTGGCAGATGGAGTTTAATTTAGATAAATGAGGTGCTGCATTTTGGAAAAGCAAATTACAGCAGGACTTATACACTTAATGGTAAGCTCCTAGGGAGTGTTGCTGAACAAAGACCTTGGAGTGCAGGTTCATAGCTCCTTGAAAGTAGAGTCACAAGCAGATAGGATACTGAAGGCAGCTTTTGGCATGCTTTCCTTTATTGGTCAGCACACTGAGTATTGGAAGGGTTTAGAAAAGATTTACAACTATGTCACTAGGGTTGGAGGATTTGAGCTGTGGGGAATCCCTGAATAGGTGGGGTTGTTTTCCCTGAAGCATCTGAGGCTGAGGGGCGACCTCAGAGGTTTATAAAATCATGAGGGGCATGGATAGGGTAAATTGACAAGGTCTTTTCCCTGGGGTGAGGATGTCCAGAACTAGAGGGCATAGGTTTTGGGTGAGAGGGGCAAGCTATAAAAAGGGACTTAAGGGGCAATGTTTTCACACAGAGGGTGGTGCGTATATGGAATGAGCTGCCAGAGGAAGTGCTGGAGGCTGGTACAATTACAGCATCTAAAAGGCATCTGGATGTGTTAATGAATAGGAAAGGTTTAGAGGGATATGGGCCAAGTGCTGGCAAATGGGACTAAGTGAGGTTAGGATATCTGGTTGGCGTGGAAGAGGTGGACCGAAGGGTCTGTTTCCATGCTGTACATCTTATGACTGTAACTGCAGGATGTTCAGATTTCTTCCCTCAACGATAATAGACCCCCACAAGATTGCAACAATAACATGAGGTCATGTTTTGAAGCTAAAACGTGTGTGATGTGCAAAAAAAAAATACAAAAATTCACCAGGGTGGGAGTAAAGAAGCCATCACATTAGAACACATCCTGTTATACAATTAGCAGTCTGGTTTATAGAAATTGCTTGAAACCTGAACAACCAACCAATGAGTTTCCACAATCTTTATTACTATGGCTGTCTTTAAGTATATTCAAGGCTGAGACAGACACATTTTTAATCAGTAGGAGGATATACTGGTTATAGGGAAAAGGCAGTAAAGTGGATTTGAATGATGGATCAGACTGAATGGGTTAGGTGGCCCAATTTGGTTGCTCAGTTTCACGGTCTTCTTTGCCATTTTAATGAGGGATCCTTGGTACTTTTTTGAACAGTCTAGTTTACATTCACTGTGTATTTTCACGGGAATAGTTTGAATTGAGAATTCATCAACAAGCAAAGAGATTACATTTTGCCTTTTTAAAAAGTTAACTGCGTTACCTCCACTCCACAGGTCAAAAACTTTAGTGTCCAAAGCACTGCCAAGTTTGCCTGCAAACCATCACAAAAAAGGTATCAACCATAATATACTGAAGCAATATAGAAAAAAAGTGCTTAAAGAAAAAATAAAGATGCACAAACAGTACTTTGCCATAAAATTAACAGTAGCCATATTAATAAATAAATCAGAAGGGCTGATGCCCAAAACGTTGATTCTCCTGTTTCCTGGATGCTGCCTGACCTGCTGTGCTGTTCCAGTCTCACATTTTCAGCAGTAATAAATAAATCAGCCTAATTTAACAGCTCGGCATTTCTTAACAAGTAAAACATCTGTTTTTTGATATTCAGTCTCCAGCTAAACATTCTCCCTTCAAACTTTTAAAAATTGGTAAATCAGTAGTGAATAATATTCAATAATTATGAATCAGTTAATATACAGATTAGTTATACACAAAATTTGAGATGTAGCAAAAAACAAGTAGCTAAGAAAGGCAAATTTGCAGAAAGCAAAACAACTCACTAATATAACAGAAACAAAATATGCTGAATGAAGTAATTTTAATAACTAATGAAGAAATTAATCAAACTGGATAAATTCACTTACCATCTATTGTAGCTATATTCATTCCCCGACCAACATTATTTTTAACACCACTCATTATTCTGGAACATAATGAAGGAGTTTTATCAGATTTATCAAGGGTTATTTTCTAGTTTGCTCCAGTTCTGAAGGCTCACAGGTAATCAAGGAGACGTGCAGATACTGGGTTGACATATCACATGACTAATCCCAGAACTTTTGTTTTGTCCAGATGGTACTTAAATTAATGCTTCAACTTTAATTTTTTTTTGCTCTGGTTGAACTTATCATTTTGCATAGTGAGCAGTGTTCTTCGTTTGTTATGAAAGTGTTTATGAACCAACTAGTCCACTGTCACATTTGTAGTACAAGTGTATTCAGTATAACACCAGTGTAACACATCCTGACCAATATGGAAAACAGAGCAGAAAAAGATTCCACGACATTCTGAAAGGCATACTTTTGCATTTAAATGTAGTGACTTTAAATGGCATTGACTTGAATTTTACCTGTTAAAGATGCAGTGGAAGCAGTATTTTACTTTAGATAATTGATAAATAATAAGGCTTATCCTTCAAAAGACTTATTTTATCTATCATTCTCATGTATGTTGTGAATTCCAGTCAGAAAATTACTTTTAGTCCTGCTTCCTCTAAAGAGATATTTTGCTTCTCAAGGTGAAGAACCTTGGTTCTGTGGATCAAACAATTCCTTAGTTTTGCCGTGTCAATAATGTTTAAGAGTCAAGTACAACATTGGTCAAATTCTAGTAAATTTACATAAACCCCAATTACATATGAATGTGGTATACATCATCCGTATTAAAGTTTGGATTTTGAACTAGTGAGATACGGTTTTGGTCTGTGTGTGAGAAAGGCTTGAATGATTAACTTGTCAGTATTTCTGGAGCCATTTTTCCCAACAGTATTAGAGAGACACTTCCTGGGGTAATAATGGGAGTTTGTTTGCATGGTGAGTTTTAAGTGGACAGAGAAACATTGAAGAGCATTAGCTTGTTTTCAGTTAGAAGATCAGATTTGTTTTTGCTTATGGGTAAAAGTTTGATCACTTCTTCAATTCACAGAAGTCCTCATTGAAATTGATGTATGATACACTTTCTCCAACAATTAGTTCAGAAATGTTAGCAAATAGGTCAACTCGCTGTAAAAGATTTTAGTTGAAATCTCCAGAACAGAAGTATTTGGATAGTACCCTGAGGGATTATAGCACAGAAACAGATCCTTCCATCTAACCAGTCCATGCCAACCATAATCCCAAACTAAACCAGTCCCACATATGCATGGCGCATATCCCTCCAAACTTTTGTTCATCATGTCCTTATCCCAATGTCTTTTAAACATTGTAACTGTACCTACCTCCACTACTTCCTCTGGAAGTTCATTCCACACACAAACTACCGTCTATGTTTAAAAAACTAATTGCCCTTCATTCCTTTAAATGTTTCTCATCTCACCTTAAAAATGCCCCCTTGTCTTGAAATCCCGAGGGGAAAGACACCAGTCATTTACCTCATCTATACCCCTCATGATTTTATAAGCCTCTAAGGTTTATTTGCATGGTGAGTTTTGAGTGGACAGAGAAACACTGAAAAGTGTTAGCTTGCTTTCAGTTAGAAGATCAGGATTTATTTTTGCTTAGGGGTAAAAGCTTGATCGCTACTTTAAATTCACAGAATTAACCTCAACCTCCTATATTCCAGAGAAATGAGTTCCAGCCTATTCAGCCTCTCTTTATAACTCAAACCCTCTATTCCTGGCAACATCCTGGTAAATCTCTTCTGAATTATCTCCAGTTTAATAATATCCTTCCTACAATAGGATGACCAGAACTGGACACACTATGCTAGAAGACACATCAACATCCTCTACAGCCTCAACACAACTTCCCAATTCCTACACTCAGAAGTCTGAGCAATGAAGGCAAGTATGCTAAACACCTTAACCACCCTGTCTCTATGTAATGCAAACTTCAAAGAATTTCATTAATGAATCCCTTGGTCTCTCTGATATAGCCAAGGCTCTACTTTTAATTGTAGAAGTCCTGCCCTTGTTTGTTTTACCAAAATGCAATACCTCACATTTATCCAATTTAAACTCCATCTGCCACTTGTCAGCCCATTGACCCAACTGATCCAGATATTTTTGCAATCTTAGATAGCCTTTCTCATTGTCCATTGTACCACCAATTTTGGTGTCATCCGCAAACTTACTAACCATGCTTCCTACATTCTCATCTAAATTATTTGTAGAAATGACAAAGAAAAGTGGGCCCAGCACTAATCTTTGTGGAACATTACTGGTCACATGCTTCCAATCCAAACACATCACCACACCAGCTACTGTTAAGCCAGTTTTGTGTCCAATTGACAAGCTCACCCTGAATTCCACATGATCAAACTTCACTGAATAGACTACCATGTGGAACTTTATCAAAGGCTTTACTAAAGTCAGAGTAAACAGTCCACCACTCTGCCCTCATCAATCTTCTTGATTACTTTCTCAAAAAACTCAATGAACTTTGTGATACACGATTTCCCTTGAACAAAATTATGCTGACTATCCCTAATCATTTCTTGCCTCTCCAGATGCGTAAAGATCCTATCTTTCAGAATCACCAACAACTTACACAGCACCAAATTCAGACTTGCAGGTCTGTAGTTATATAAAGCTAAGAATGTTTAAGGTCAGTTGTGTGACTTCAAGAAATAGGCTATCAAGCTCATAAGACCAGGAATTGAAAGAAACAGTTAAGTTAAACAAGTGCCATTTAACTGCCCTAATCCCTCAAGAACAAATGAAAAGAAGAGTGCCATTCAGTCACTGGAGCCACTTTCAGATCAGCCATTATCTAATTGTATGGTCATCTTAACTATTTGCTCAATACCTCTTCATAATACTCAGATTTGTTTCTTAACTCACTACCAATTTAAGACTTAGCTTCCATAAGCACCACCTTAACCGCTTTTGGGAGATAATTCCAAATTTCTACTACCTTTTGTCAGAAAACATACTCAATCACAAATGGTCTAGCTCCAATTTTGTAACCCTCATTCTTGATTCCCACAAAATAAAAACTTTCCCACTGTATTGATTCTATTGAATTATTTTAACACTTAGATCACCTGTTATCAGATTATCCTTTAATCTTCAATACATCCGTGAATGAAGGCCTCAATTTATATAATCCATCCTCCAGTCCCATGGCAGAAGAGTAGTTTGATATACAGGAATGAAGTCGATGGACATGAGAATGCCTCAGTAGACTAAATTTCAAGGTACAACACATCAGAACATAGCTTCCATGCAATACTGAAGCAGAAGCAAATCAATACTTACATTTTATCATCAACACAGATTTTGGGTCCAACAACATTTGCTGCTCCACTTGCCATTTTAAACGCAAAATGCTTCTCAGGACAAGGCTTTGCGAGACCACATTTGTACTTTGGTGGCTTTGTTGCTGTGACAAAGTTTTGAAAACAGTTTCAAAATAATGTTTTCCCATCTACTAAATAGGATAGGTTTTCCTATCCACACAAATCACTAAAATTTTCAGTCAAGCATTATACACTTTTTTCTCCTTTTTCAATCATGAAGCCATTCAACCAAGATAAAAGCCAAGTAGCATTTGCCACAAACCTAGCTTTACACATTATAAGAACAAAGAACCCTAGATGCTGAAAATTGGAAATGAAAACAGAAAACGCTGGAAGTATCAAAAAGTCAGAAATCAGTTCTTCAGACAAGACACCAACATACTTTCACGTCAAATGACACATCAGAACTGGGAAAAGTTAGAAACGTAATGGACCTTAATCATGTCAAATACGCTAGGGCTGAAAAACAGCAAAAGGAAAAATCAGAGATCATGGGCGGGGAAGGAAGGTGGGTGTAAACATTCAATCAGCATATAATAGTTGGGTGCAGTTAAAGGAATTACTAATGAGACAAATAAAGAGTCAAAAATGTGTCCAGAAGTTTTGAATAGCAGAAGAATGAACAGTTGCTGTGCAAAAGGAAAGCAAGAGAAAGTAAATTAAAACTGTCATCTGCAAAGAAAAGGAAACAAAATGGGGTTACAGAATATGGACCAAAATTGGTGAACTCAGCGTAGAGTGCAGAAGGATGTCAAAATACTAATTGAAAGACTAAGTTCTATTCCTCAATCTGACACTGAGCTACACAGCAATACTAATTCAAAGACAGAGATGTCAGCACGAAAGCAAGGGAATAATTGAAATTGCCAGCAACCAGAAGCTCAGGGACACGATTACACACTGCATGCAGAGTGCTTTGCAAAGTAGTCGTTCAATCCACACTTGGTCTTGCTAATGTACAGACTGTATTGAGAGAGAAGCATTTTTAAAAACAACATTCATTCATTCACGGGATGTAGATGTCACTGACCAGGCCAGTGATTATTTTCAGCCCCAAATTACCCAGCCAACCACATTGCTTGGGTCTGGAGTCACATGTAGATCAAATCAGGTGAGGACAGCAATTTCCTTCCCTAAAGGACATGAGTGAACCAGATGGGATTTTACTGACAATCAGCAATGGTTTCATTCGACTCAAGTTTCAAATTTTTATTGAATTCACACTTCAAAATTTGTCATGATGCGATTTGAATCCAGGTCTCAAGAACGTCACCTGGAAATCTAGGTAATAGTCTAGCAATAATACCACTAGGCCAATACCTCTCCAAATACAGTACACCAAGTTACAGGTATAGATTAATTACAGTTTCACCTTGAAGGAATGTTTGGGACTTGACCAGTAAGGACAGAGGAAGTAAAACAGCAAATGCTGAATCTGCTGTGCTTGTAAAGAAAGCTGCTCCGGAAAAGGGCTGGGGGCTCTGGGGGATTGAGAGAAGCGGACTTGCAGTTGTAGATTGGTACCTTTGCACACTGTACAGATACTTAGTTCACTTAAGATTGAAGAAACAAATGCCACATGAAAAATCTCTACTTAAGTAGTCCCTTGGCGACATGGAACTGTAAATGAAGCATCATTGAGGCAGAAGATGCTCTTTACAGGCAGTCCCCAGGTTGTGAGTGGATTCCATTTGTGAGTCCATCCACAAGTCAGACCACAATGTAGGACAACATAAAAGTAGTTACTTGGAAGATCTTTAAAATTATACACCTATATGGGATTGCGTTCCAAAAGTATGAACTTTCTGAAGTCAAACATTCATAAATTGAGGATCTAGTGTGTTCTAAATTAAGTCATGGCAAGTCGCACATTGAAGTGACAAAATGTAATCCTTCTGTTTGACAAGTTTCAGCTTCTGTGATAGGGAATCCGGTTTCCTTTGAACCTGGAAGATCACTTAATACCACAACACTTTCAAGGCACATGCACGGCTACATATTTTGGAAGTAGGCCAATGCAGAATTGAATTAATATGTGCAATATAGATCAATGTACTTCATTTGCAGTTAAAGCTGGATCTAAGCAAAGCATTAAAACTGTTGCTGAACACTCCAGAAAAGCTTTCCGAAAACACACACAAATTTAAGGTGTAGCATTCCAGCTAGTGAAGTTTCTTTGGAAGATAACTGAATTAAATTCACATCTTTCTTCTGAGATAAGCCAATTTCCTGCTGCAGCTCAAATGTTTTTCATTTTTGTGTCCAATATTAGCATTATTTTACAAAGTAAACTTACGTTTTACTTCCACTTCAACTTCTGATCCGGCTGTAAAATTAAAACATTAAATGGTTGTTAGCCATATGATTAGTTTACTGATTTGAAGACACATTCTGCAAGCTCACATTTTGAAATTAGATTCTAAATATTTTTAGACCATTATGCACCTTTATGGAAGTTTCTATTAATTTGGAATGAAGCTGTCCCACCGAACAGCAAGGGGATCTTACACCTGGAAAAGTTCAGGATGCTCCATAACGGTTAAAGTCTGCTAATATTGTTCTCACTAGTTTTTTCCACTTCTAACTTACAGGTGATTTGCAGTTTTAAACACAGTCAACCAAACTTGGTCTCTCATTAAAATTATGGACTTCCAACTCTGCAAATTATGAATCATTGCATGGTGCCCCTCCCAATAGCCTTTTGGGTGTACCTACAGCCCATAAGACTGTAGCAGTTCAGAAAGGCAATCGATCACACTTCCTAAAAGGCAATTAGGAATGGACAATAAATGCTGGTTTAATATTCCGTAAACAAATAAAACAATGTTGCTCATAATATTTTGTTCACAGAGATTGGGATAAAGAAAAATTAAACATTATAGGGATGAGTCTCTGCCTGATCCCTAGTGTCTGGAAGCAATTGCTTACAGAGGATCCTGCAGTTAACTGGACTCTAGCAATTAAACTGTTAACCTGTCAAGGTGGACAGGCAGGAGGCTGGAAGAACACAGCTAGCCAGGCAGCATCAGGAGGTACAGAAGTCAACGTTTTGGAGAGTCCTGAAAAAGGGTTACACTCGAAATGTCGACTTCTGCACCACTTGATGCTGCCTGGCTTGCTGTGTCCTTCCAGCATCCTGCCTGTTTACTTTGGATTCCAGCATCTGCAGTTTATCTCTAATCTGCCAAGGTAGCCAGCCACAGTCAAAGTTGGGAATAAAATGTAGAATTGTTATGGCACACGGGGCGGCCATTAGGCCAGTCATGCCAGCACCGGCTCTCGAATTGCCTCCTGCCATTCCTGTCTTCATCCCGTAGCCCTGTACATTTTTCTTTTCAGATCAAGGTACGGAAAGGGGAGTGAATAGGAGGCAAACTTACCTAAACATTTATCTAAAGAGAAAACAAAATGCAATCACTGACAAGTTTGAATTCACAAGTAATCTCTCAGCGGCATGTGCAATTTCATCTTACAACAGACTTCTAGTTAGCTCACTTTAGTGACTGAAACCAATTTACTATCTACACCTTCTGTTCAAAACCTCACACCCTATTTTATACTGTGATAAAAATCAATTTTTGTCTGTGTTCTTCAAGTTAGCAGCCTGAAGAACAATAGCTTGTTAGAGATTGGAGCATTGAAGACACAGAATACACCAATAGTAGCTACATTTGATTTTTCCAGAACAGGGCAAGATGCTGTTGGGAAGTTTTAAATAGGCTACAAAGAATAGTTTGAGGGTCAGTGAACAGCAATTAATAAACAAGTAGTCAAAAGTCAAGTAGGGTCAGAGAAAAAGCTCCATGTAGCGATAGTGCTGCTGGTGGCTGGGTCTTTGCTGTTGGGGATCAGAGAACTCCTTGGAGCCATTTGGTAGCTCCATGCTGCTGAGCAACTAGGGCTCAGTGGAGGCCTCGGGTGGCCTATCAGTCGAGTGGATTTGAAAGGAAGCCATCAGCCATAGAGCTAGAATTATGCCCCAGTGATTAGATGCTAGAACGCAGCCATGCAAATTGAGTAGGATGCAGTCACAGAAGACTGACCAACAAGATCATGACCAATTATTGAGGTAGTCTAAGTTACAGTGAGTCTTGAGGAAAATGTATAGTCTACATCTTTGAAGGGGAAGACTGAAAATCCTCATGAGAGACACAATTATGAAGCAATTTTGTGACTCAGTCCACTAGTTTTTGAATGCTTTGGTGAGAGATCTGTAGGTGTCTTGTTTGCATTTGCCATCTAATGTACAGTTCAGTGTGTTCAACCACACATTGCCTGTTAATTCATGACTACCACATGTCAATTCTGAATGTTAAGATTAGAAAACAGATGTCGCGGATTGCTTGCT
Organism: Chiloscyllium plagiosum; assembly: GCF_004010195.1. Classification (NCBI taxonomy): domain Eukaryota; kingdom Metazoa; phylum Chordata; class Chondrichthyes; order Orectolobiformes; family Hemiscylliidae; genus Chiloscyllium; species Chiloscyllium plagiosum. Next base: position 11,607,415 of record NC_057728.1, read on the forward strand.
TTGCTGATTCTTATACAGCAACATGTAGTCTGTCTAAAAACTTCAGAATCTTGCGGCACTTTTATTTTAGCAAGTAACTGGAATTTCAAATTATATCTACTTTAGACAAGAAAAAATATTGGTCTCTGAATGGGTTTGGTAAAATGTAGGTTCTCATCAAAAGCTGTATCCTAATTTGGAGTCTGGTCTGGGATCTTAACATTGAAAATGCAATATTTCCAGGCATATATAAAAAAAATACTTACCAAGTATTGCTCCCAAATTTGCATCTATTTTGATTTCAAATATTTGTAGTGTGAAATAACCCACAAGCAAAAATACAACACCAGCCACTAAACATTTTATGGAACCTGAAAAAGAAAACAAACAGCTTCAACTTCTGATATCAGTTGTAGGATCCTGAAGTAAAATCATGACCAAGCTGACTACATTGCAAGGTTTCAACACACACACAACTAAGGTACAGTTAGTAAGTTCGCAGATGACACCAAAATTAGAGGTGTAGTGGACAGTGAAGAGAGTTACCTCAGATTACAACAGGATCTGGACCAGATGGGCCAATGGGCTGAGAAGTGGCAGATGGAGTTTAATTCAGATAAATGGAAGGTGCTGCATTTTGGGAAAGCAAATTTTTACAGGACTTATAAATAATGGTAAGGTCCTAGGGAGTGTTGCTGAACAAAGAGACCTTGGAGTGCAGGTTCATAGTCCTTGAAAGTGGAGTCACAGGTAGGTAGGATAGTGAAGGTGGTGTTTGGTATGCTTTCCTTTATTGGTCAGAGTATTGAATACAGGAGTCGGGAGGTCATGTTGTGGCTGTACAGGACATTGGTTAGGCCACTGTTGGAATATTGCATGCAATTCTGGTCTCCTTCCTATCGGAAAGATGTTGTGAAACTTGAAAAGCTTCAGAAAACATTTACAAGAATGTTGCCAGGGTTGGAGGATTTGAGCTACAGGGAGAGGCTGAACAGGCTGGGGATGTTTTCCCTGGAGCGTCGGAGGATGAGGGGTGACCTTACAGAGGCATGGATAGGGGAAATAGGCAAAGTCTTTTCCCTGGGTTGGGGGAGCCCAGAACTAGAGGGCATAGGTTTAGGGTGAGAGGGGAAAGACATAAGAGAGACCTAAGGGGCAGCTTTTTCACACAGAGGGTGGTACGTGTACGGAATGAGCTGCCAGAGGAAGTGGTGGAGGCTGGTACAACTGCAACATTTAAGAGGCATTTGGATGGGTATATGAATAGGCAGGGTTTAGAGGGATATGGGCCGGGTGCTGGCAGGTGGGACTCGATTGGGTTGGGATATCTGGTCGGCATGAACGGGTTGGACCGAAGGGTCTGTTTCCATGCTGTACATCTCCATGACTCTATAACTACAGTATCATTGAAAATATGGTCTTGGAGTGTGCGAATGATCTTGCCATAACAAAGATGCTGTGAAATATCATCAATGTGTTTCAATCAGAAATGGATAAATAATACTGAAAAAAGATCCAGAAAAAAAAACTTTGCAACACTGTGCACAAGCATAATACTGGAGTTAAAAGACCAGAATGGTCTGCTAAAGGTCTACTAACAGTAATTTCAAATTCAATAAGTTACTGTACTGTATATTGGTATTAAAATCAGCTTCTGAATTTGTTTTAAAAATCCATTCAAGGGATATGGCCAAGCAGACAACCAAACTTCCAATAATATCTTCGCTAAAGTCTTCAAAGGGTCATTTTAATGGAGTGAATGGAATCTGGAAAAAGCTGAACACAGCCTCCACGGATTGCTGGGAAGAAACCATTGATTACAAGACCAGGAAACACTAAGATTGGTTCAACAAGCGTGACTATATTATCCAGTGCCTCATTAACAAGAGAAAATTTTTCCATCCTTAGTAATACAACATCGGCAAGGCAAAGAGAACTCATCAAGCAACAAAGACAGAGTTACAAAGAACAACAAAGGAAGTCAAGAACCAATTGTGGAATCAAAGCCAACGAGCTACAACTTCTTATTCACAAGCACAACATTGCTCCCTCCTTTTCTCCACCTTCATCGCCACCATGCTTCATGTTATCAAGAACAAGCTTCCCAGTGGTTAGGGACATTGTCGAGAGGATTGACAGATAACTTTTCAACCTCAACCAATTGAAATCCAAGAAGAAAATGACTCCGACCTCACTTGTGACAATGTCATCTCTTCTCTCTCGGTTAAGAATATTCAAGTCTTCCTCGATGCCTTTACAGAAGCATACTGTAGAAACGGTCTCAGCCTCAAATCCTTTACCAAACTATTCCAGGTCAAGTTTCGATCCACTCCTCCATTAAGATCAACACAGAAATTCTTCCAAATATGGAACACTTCACCACCTGGGAAGCTACTTCTCATTTGAGGCTGACCTTTATGCAGAGATTTAACATCACATTCAATCTGCAAGATCACCTTCAGATGCCTAAAGGATGAGAGTGTTTGACAACTGACATTCAGGTTGATATTAAGATCCTAGTAGAAATACAAGATGTGATCCTTCATGCTCTTGTAGATGGCTCCAAAACATGGACTGCCCAGACAAGTCAGCTCAAGACTCTTAATAAGTAACAAACTTTGTTGGAGATGGATTCTCTGATCAGCAGGGAGGACAGTTGTACAAATACCAGTGTCTTTGAAGCAGCTAACAGTAACCAGCATTGGGGCCACGGTCATCCAATTCCACTGGGCCAGCCAAATGCTTAGGATGCCTCAGTTCTACCAAAACAATGCAAAAAGGCACTTGAATGAGAGGAGGACAAAGGAAGCATTTCAAAGACTCCCTGAAGGTTTCATTCAAGAAATGCAACATATGAGATGTCAATGCATGGGAGACCCTCATACAGAACAATCGATCTGGAGGAAACTCCAGCATGACAGAACAGAATTCTTTGAGAATAGCTTGTGGTAATACCTGCCAAATGTGTGGTCAGAGATGTGGCTGAAGAATTGGGCTCATCAACTACAAAAGGACCCATAGAGGAGCCCCAGAAGAATGAACCAAAACTACATTTGATCATTCTTTGTCTCCATTCCTCCACAATATTGCAGAAGCTCTCAGTCACCCTCAGCTGGATTATTTAAAAGGCATTTGGACAAATATATGGGTAGAAAAAGAAGGGTGTGGGCCAAATGCAGGGAAATGGGGTTAGCTTGGATGGACATTTTAGTTGGCATAACCAGTTTAGGCCTGCCTCCGTGTTGCAGGGCTCTATGACTCTAAGCTGCTCAAGGTAGTGTACCATGTTCAACCATTTCCAGTTGGTTCAATGATCTTTCCTCCAAGAGCACTTCAGAAATTTGTTGATGATTATACAATGTTCAGCACCAGTTACAACTCCTCAAATAGCAAAACAGTTGTGTCTACATGGAAGGAGACCCAGACCACAGCAGCTTCAGGTTTTGATAGACAATTAGCAACACACACCAATATCTATTGCTGAAATTCTCGCACTGCACTGAATCCTGACTCACCAGACCCCTGAATATGATGTTGTGCATGTACGTGTTTGTAGGTAGCGAGAGGTGGACACACGGAAGTAGTTCTGCACCCACTGAAATCACAATCTCCTCTAGCCGCTGGAGACAGCGCTCAGAAGGAGGAACCCTCAATTTCAGGAAAGTTGGGACTTGGCTCATTTCCGAACCAATTCCTGTGGTAAAATGTCAAATTCATAAGCACCTCTGTATTATTGGTGCCAGTGAAAGCCTGCCTGAACACACTTGCTAATTAAGCAATGAGCCACTTGTCCCATCAGAATTCCAAGTTGAACAATAGCAAACCACTATAGACAGAGAACATTCTTCAACTGCATTACTGCTATTTAAATTTCTCAAAAATAATGATCCATATTCCAATCAATAAGAAGTCTGAAGCACAAGCATAAACAGTTGAACATACTCGATGAATAGAATTGAGGGTTTTGCATATAATACTGGAAAAATTATTTACAAATGAACACCAATTTTTCCAGCAGGCACTTGACTTTTGCATTCAAAATATATATTTTCATTCTCTGGTTTATTGCATTATCCTGGATATCGCTGAGCTGGAAGGTTTATTTTCAGACATTTCGTCACCATACTAGGTAACATCATCAGTGAGCCTCCAGTGAAACACTGGTGTTAGTGACCCAGTTTCTATGTGTGTGCTTAGGTTTCCTTGGATTGGTGATATCATTTCCTGTGGTGGTGTCATTTCCTGTTCTTTTTCACAGAGGGTAATAAATGGGGTCCAAGTCAATGTATTTGTTGATAGAGTTCCAGTTGGAATGCCGTGTTTCTAGGAATTCTCGTGCGTGTCCCGGTTTAGCTTGTCCTAGGATGGATGTGTTGTCCCTGTCGAAGTGATGTCCTTCCTTATCTCTAAGTAAGGATACTAGTGAGAGTGGATCATGTCATTTTGTCGAGAGTATGGTATTGCAAAAGCACAGCAGGGCAGGCAGCATCTGAGGAATAGGAGAATTGACGTTTCGGGCATAAGCCCTTCATCAGCAATGACACTTATTCCTGATGAAGGGCTTACACCTGAAACTTCTATTCGCCTACTCCTTGGGATGCTGCCTGACCTGCTGTGCTTTTCCAGTGCCATACTCTCGACTCTGATCTCCAGCATCCTCACTTTCTCAATTTCTTGTTGTGGCTAGTTTACTGCCTGTTTGTGCAATGTAGTGTTTGTTCCAGTTCTTGCACGGTATTTTGTAAATGACATTAGTTTTGCTTGTTGTCTGTAAAGGGTCTTACAAGTTCATTAGCTGCTGTTTCAATGTGCTGGTGGGTTTGTGGGCTACCATGATGCCAAAAGGTTTGGACAGTCTGGCAGTCATTTCCAAGATGTTTTTCATGTAGGAGAGAGTGGCTAGGATTTCTGGACGCATTTCATCTGCTTGTTTGGGTTTGTTGCTGAGAAAACGGCGGACTATGTTCATTGGGTATTTGTTCTTTTTGACTGCGCTGTATGGGTGATTTTCCTCTGCTCTTCATAGTTCCTCTGTGCTGCAGTGTGTGGTGGCTCATTGGAATAATGTTTTAATGCAGCTTCGTTTGTGGATGTTGGGATGATTGCTTCTGTAGTTCAATATTTGGTCCGTTTATGTTGCTTTCCTGTAGGTGCCGGTTTGAAGTTCCCCATTGACTGTTCACTCTCTCATGACATCAAGGAATGGCAGTCTGTTGTTGTTTCCTCCTTTTAGTGAACTTTATGCCAGTAAGGATATTATTGATGGTCTTGAAAGTTTCGTCTGATTTGTTTCGTTTCGTGATGACAAAGGTGTCATACACATAGCGGACCCTAAGTTTCCAAACATACAGACAAAGGAGGACATCACCTCGACTGGGACAACACACACATATCACATTCGTGCGAAACAAAGGCACGCACGAGAATTCTTCAAGATATGGCACTCTAATCAGAACTCCATCAATAAATACATTGACTTAGATCCTATTTATCTCCCCTTGAAAAAAAAAGAACTGGAAATGACATCACCCATCTTAAGAAACCAAGAGCTATAGAGAGGCAGGACATAGCACCAGCTCTTCACCGGAGATCCTCACTGATGAGGTTACTAGTATGGTGACGAAACATCTGAAAAAACCTTTAAGCTCAGTGAGCTAGCTTACATTTATCATCAACCGGAGCTACAAATCTTCTCAAAATTCGCTAGTTATTCTCAATGTATGTATATGCATTGCTTTTACACATTATAAATTAAAATGAGTGCCTTTTTTCTTCATCATGGATTGCTGCACTTTTGTTTAAAAAGTTTATAGTTTATGCATGATTTTGAAAGAAAATAAACTGTAAGAAATTAAACTTAGCAATGTTTCACCTCAGATTCAGGATCATAATTCCCCATCCAAGATCGCCTGTTTCCCACCTCGCTCAGGCTCAACACAGGAATTATAGAGGAATATACAGGCATTCAAGGACTTCATGTGCTAAGAATTATTACAGATTTACATGCAAAAACAAATTTGTTTCAATTTTGAAATAGTTTAATTATTTCAGTCAACCGAAAATCCTTAGAGTGGATTAATTAGGTACTTTAATTGTATCATTGTGAAAATAGGATGGGATCAGATCAATAAACCATACCTAAAAGTTGGCTCATTCTCAAGAGCACAAATTTGCAATAGTCTGCACCCAAAATTAGGGCAAAATTATCGCACGATAGTGAATCTTATAGTCATTCATAACATGCCCATCTTTTCTTGCTAGTCTGTTGCTGGACCAGTCGTGTAGTTCCTCCTTATGCATGCCATTCATTCATGTAGCAATCTTCGCAGTGACAATGGTAACTTGAGCAACTTGGCCAATGCAAAGAACTTACGTCAAGTTAATTGTTAAATATAATATTGAAAACAAATTTTCAAATTTCCATCATATTTAAAAGGCAAGGATATCAGCACTGGGATCCTGAACACTCATAACGTTGGGATACTCTAGATAACAAGTCTCCCCAAAAGCGTTACAACATTGATGCGAAAATAATGTTTCTCCATGTTGTATCTCTTACACATTTAAAGCACACCCAAAATCTGTTCAAAACATTTTTCTCAAAAGTCACTTGTATTGCTGGGTACCAATACAAAACAAATCTGTATAATGAATGAGTAATTCTATCGCATGTCAAACTTAATTTCAGATAGTTGGCATGCTGCTCAACATTGCTGCAACGCAATCAAACACTGACAGGTAAATATTATTCAATATAGTTAATCTTTGATTATTTCTTACCTGATAACCTCATTGTTCCAATTGTGGATTTATGATCTGACCTTCAGCTGAAATGCCTAGAAAAGCAAAATAAATTGTTGATTACAATAGTGGAAAATACTTTTCAACAAAAAAAATCATAACAATATTGGTGGTTTTAAAATATCATTCCAATAGAACTACTCTGAATCTGTACTTACTTGCAATTCCATATACAAGGTACATTTCCCAAACAGAAAAATTTCAAAACAAAATCAAAAGAATCTGAAGTTAAAAATCTCACAAAGTTATAGTCCAACAGGTTTATTTGGAAGTACAAGCTTTCAGAGCATTGCTCCTTCGTCAAGTAGCTAGTGGGGCAGGATCATAGGACACAGAATTTATAGCAAAAGATCAGTGTCATACAACTGATACAATGTATCGAACAAACCCAGATTGCTATTAAGCCTTTAATCACTTAGAATGGGGATGCAGGTTTCGATTGATCTTTGTATGACACTTTGTTCTTTTGCTAAAAATTCTGCGTCCTATGATCCTGCTCCACTAGCTACCTGACAAAGGAGCAGTACTCCGAAAGCATGTACTTTCAAATGAACCTGTTGGACAATAACCGAGTGTTGTGATTTTTAACTTTGTCCACCCCAGTCCGACACTGGCACCTCCACATCAAAGAATCTGAAGTAAAAGGCTCAAACGAGGCTGAGAAAAGTTAGAGTGAAAGTATTGATTATACAAATAAAAAGTTTGAAAAACTATTACTGACTGTGTGGAGTTTGCTCATTTTCTTCGTGTCTGCATGGGTTTCTTCCGGGTGGTCCAGTTTCATCCCACAATCCAAAGATGTGCAGGTTAGATGAATTGGCCAAGCTAAATTGCCCATAGCGTTCAGGGATGTGTAGATTAGGTGCATTAGTCAGGGGTAAATGTAGAGTAATAGGGCAGGGGAATGGGACGGAGTGAATTACTCTTTGGAGGGTCAGTGTGGACTTGTTGGGCCAAATGGCCTGTTTCCACACTCTAGGGATTCTAAGATCTATTGCAATAACGTATTCTACAGTTTTAAGGTATGAAATGGTACAATAGTCTCATACATCATGAGTAGACAATTCAGCCCCTTGAACCTGCTGCCATGTGATACAATCATGGATGATCTCCTCTGCCTCAACTCTTTTCCTGCGCATTCTCCATAGCACTCGATTTTCTATAGTGAAAAGCTAATCAGGGTTTATTTGAACTGCTAGAACTGCAAAAGTTGAAAAGAACACACCAAATGTGTGGTTAGTTTCAGCAACCCTGGTTTAGGAGGCTGTAAAATACAAATCTGAGTTCCCATGACTCATGGCTATCCACTGCTTGAATGGTCATTATTTTCAATTACTGTAACTACTTTGGTATGATCTTTAAACAATCAGACTTAAACAAAACATCTTTTGTAAACTAGTGACGAAGTAAAATTTTGATATAACTTAATTGCTACATTTGGTGGCCACCTCAGTCTCATCTGGTTCTGCTAGTTGCTGTTTAGTGACATGATAATACATTCTTATCTGGCCTTGTACTTTACTTGCCACAGAAGTAGACTGATGGAAACTCAATAGCATGCAATATTGCATCTTGTCAGCTACAGTTACAAAAAGCAAATTAAGACAGATATTGGAATCCTGAAATAAAATGTTAATGTCAGAGATACACAGCAGGTCAGGCAGCATGTGATAGCAAAATAGAGTTAATATACGTATCATCAGAAGATGAAAGGTCAAACTGAAATATTAACTATGTTTCACTGTCCACAGATGTTGCATATTTAGAATATCTCCAATTTTGTCTGTTTCACTTGTTAGACACGTAATGCTTTCTGCTCTCCTATGGTTAACAGTCCTCTTTAATATAGTGCTTCCACATCTTAGTTATGTAGATGCAGTCACAAATGTGGTGAATGCACAATGTGGTAAGATTGTGTTCCAACTCACAAACAGCACAGCTTTTTGAAGAAGTAACAAAGAGGATTGATGAGGGCAGAGCGGTAGATGTGATCTATATGGACTTCAGTAAGGCGCTTGACAAGGTTCCCTGTGGAAGACTGATTAGCAAGGTTAGATCTCATGGAATACAGGGAGAACTAACTATTTGGATACAGAACTGGCTCAAAGGTAGAAGACAGAGGGTGGTTGTGGGAGGTTGTTTTTCAGACTGGAGGCCTGTGACCAGTGGAGTGCCACGAGGATCAGTGCTGGGTCCACTGCTTTCTGTCATTTATATAAACAATTTGGATGTGAACATAGGAGGTATAATAAGTTTGCAGATGACAAAAATTGGAGGTTTGCGCACACAGCGAAGGAGGTTACCTCAGATTACAATGGGATTTTGATCAGATGGGCCAATGGACTAAGAAGTGGCAGATAGAGTTTAATTTAGATAAAAGTGACATGCTGCATTTTGGAAAGGCAAATCAGGGCAGGACTTACACATATAATAGTAAAATCCTGGGGAGTATGACTGAACAACAAAATCTTTGAGTGCAGTTTCATAGTTTCTTGAAAGTACAGGCAGATAAGATAGTGGAGGCAGCGTTTGGTATGCTTTCCTTTATGGGTCAGAGTATTGAGTACAGGAGTTGGAAGATCGTGGTGCAGCTGTACAGAACATTGGTTAAACTACTTTTGGAATACCATGTGCAATTCTGGTCTCCCTGCAATAGAAAGAATGTTGTGAAACTTGAAAGGGTTCAGAAAAGGTTTACATGGATGCTGCCATGGTTGGAGGGTTTGAGTTATAGGAAGAGGCAGAATAGGTTGGGGCTGTTTTCTCTGGAGGGTGAGGGGCTGAGGGGCGACTTTATACAAGTTTATAAAATCACGAGGGACACAAAGGCCTTTTCCCCCCAGGGTTGAGGAATCCGAAACTAGAGGGTAAAGGTTTAAGGTGAAATAGGAAAGATTTAAAAAGGATCTAAGGGGCAACTTTATCATGCAAAGGGTGGTGTGTACATGGAATGAGTTACCAGTGGAAGTGGTACAATTACAACGTTTAAAAGGCATCTGGATGGGTACATGAATAGAAGGGATTTAGAGGGATATGGGCCAAATGCTGGCAAATGGGACTAGATTAATTTAGGGTATCTGGTCAGTATGGATGAGTTGGACTGAAAGGTCTGTTTCCATGCTGTGCAGTTCTATTACTCTAAGAACACCCTCCTTATGAGTCACTTTATTCAAATCATTCAAGAATCATGCAAAATCTAACAAAAACTATGCAATCTCCCTACTCATTTATAAGAATCAAAGTCAAAATGCATAATGCCATGATACATAGATTAGATTCAGAAAACATTATAAGGCTTTACAATACACTAATGATCAAAACAGCAATGATTCCAACTTCCAAGAATAAAGAATGGAATAGCGATAAAAGGAGAGGAAACAAAATTGGGGACATGATTGGAATAAACACCAATGAGTCTGTTAACACTGAAATTTACTTTTCAGCTTGACAGATAGAGGCGGTCTTCTTCATGTATTCCATTCCTCAGCAAACCCCTTCAGAATTCAACCACCATTCTGACAACGCAACATTCCCTCAAACACTTACTGAGCTAGATTCGGCTCAATTGTCTGCTGCAAATGTCAAAAGATAAGAATGCAATGGATGGAATCAAGCTGGCATTTTAAACCTTTACCGTTATTGTGACATAGCCATTTACATCACAGTGATGATTCTTAGGAACAAACAAAATATGGGCCGGGTGCTGGCAGGTGGGACTAGATTGGGTTGGAATATCTGGTCGGCATGTTGGACTAAAGGGTCTGTTTCTATGCTGTACATCTCTCTGATTCGATGACTCTAAATCTTACAAGTGAAACTTAGACTGGTTACAAATGTCAACTTTATTACCTTAAGAGAAATCTGAGAGTTATGAGTACAGAGATAACGGAGATATCCACACACTGTTCTGCTATACTTTATGTGAAAAAATCTAGTTAAATCCTGTCTCTCCCATTCCAAAATGGAGGGAATCAGGTTCCACATGTTTACCTTTAATTCAAGCTCAAATCAGATCTCTGATGCAATTAGATCTGATTGTTGGATAGCAAAATGAGTCAGAGGCATGGATGGAATATTTACAAGAAAGAGCATTCCATTATTGATAAAGCAGTGTATTCCCAATTATTTTCTAGTGGCACAATGATTTGTAGTTGGTGTGAGATATTGTATTCTAGGTCCCCTTACTGACCCAGGACAACACGGTGACTCAGTAGTTAGCACCGCTGCCTCACGGCACCAGGGAGCCGGATTCAATTCCTGCCTCGGGTGCACATTCTCCCCGTGTCTGCAAGGGTTTCCTCTGGGTGCTCTGGTTTCCTTCCACAGTCCAAAAGGTGTGCAGGTTAGGTGAATTGGTCATGCTAAATTGCCTACAGTGTTTAGGGATGTATAGGCACAAGGTGCATTAGTCAGGGGAATGGGTCTGGGTGGGTTACTCTTCAGAGGGTTAGTGTGGACTTGTTGGGCCAAATGGCTTGTTTCCACACTGTAGGGATCTATTATTCAACCCACTAGGGGGCTGACAAGTGCTACATGTTTATTAATTCATAACTCCTTTACTAACCGACTCTCAAGCAAACACCACGTTCACATTTCATTCATTCATTCATAACTCCCTGCTATAACACGATTCTGTAGTATAGTCATAGAGATGTACAGCATGGAAACAGACCCTTTGGTTAGATGCCTATTTATGGGCAGTTTGGGACGGGTGAGTTCCCCTACTCAGTGCTATTGGCGCTTTATATGTTGATTTGTTTTCTGGTTTTTGTTGTTTTTTATTTTTAACAATTTTGTATGTTTGTTAGGGGTTTGTTAGGCCTATCGGGGTGGCAGAAGATTGTTATGGAGCATATTCCCCTGGATTTTCTCACAAATATGGTACACCACAAAACTGAGAATTTTTACAAGACATGGCAACCCTTTTTGAAATACCTGGACACAGATTTATCTGCCTCACTAACAAGGGGTTTTATATAGCTGTAACGATTGTATTTCATGAGTCCAATATCCAGGGAGGAAGAACTGTGAATGTATGAGTGTTTTGTTTGGCTGGGCTGAGTTTATTACTATTTATTTGTTTGTTGTTAGTTATTTATTTAGTAAGTTAAATAGCTAGTTTAGGTTTTTTTTAAAATTTTATACTTCTCTATATATGTTTATACATTCATATAGGAGGGTGGGCTGAGGAATTTTTTTTATTATTTGGGTTTAGTTTTGTACTATTTTTGTACTGTTTTGAATTGCATTGTTTTGTATTTGATGTAATATTTGAAAACCTATTTTTTCTTAATAAAAATATATTATAAAAAAAGTATCGATTCGAGAGGACTCAGGAAATCCCTGATGGATTCAACCTGTAAGCCTCTGTTGGTTCGTCCTGGACATCATACTATGCAGTAGTCTGGAATATAAAACTCTTACAGACAGTTTAGTTTAAATGATTGATGCCATTGGTAAATAAAGGCAATGTTACACTATAACATAGATACCGACAAGCCAGGCTTGAGCTAAGGTTTAAAACCATTAGCTGCAGAGCTCTCTTAGGTTACTCCCCTTATCGCTGCAAACAAGCTGTCTTTATATAGAATTTGGTATTTAAATTACAAAAGTGCCACATGTCCATAATCAGATAAGCAGCAATGAAATGGCAAAAGTTTGCAGAGGAAGAGAAACTCATTGATCGATCTGAGTAAGCTTGACTAATTAAGCTACATTCACATCAAGGTGGAGAATCTTGATCCAGCCAGGCCCAAATGGCTGATTGCTTTGGCTAATTAAGCACCCTTTTAATAGTATATCATAAGGAGAGACTACACTAAACTATGTGGAAAAAGTCATGAGGTAATCTCGCTCAGCTAACATGCCCAGTACCAAAATGGCTTTTGTTTTAAAAAACATCTTAGATTCCCAAAATGCAAATTAAGTTCATACCATTCCCGGATACGACACACAAACATTCAATCCATGACAAGCCAGTGTTCACTCAGATCAGCCTGCCAAGAGTTCATCTTTCCACCAGCTTCTGTCCTGTCTGTGTCTTTCTGTTTCACTTGAAACCTTCAGTCAATGAATGTAATTTATAGAAGAATGTTTTCTCTCTCTCACTCACACATGAATATCTTCCAACTTCCTTACTATGTCAGTTTCAGCCTTTGTGTTTTCCTAGCCTGTAAGGGTAATGAAACATTCACCTTCCTGAACAGTCAAGATTTAGGGAGCTGAGCTTCATCAATTCAAATCTGCTCAGTGTGGTATATATGAAAATCTATTAGGATTGTTCTACCACATGCATATTCCACTCAACTTATTAAGTTATTTTCCTACTGATTATGAGTTTTGTTAAGAGTCCTCGATATAATCCAGAATTTTAGTTATCAGACATCCAACTGTGAAATATGTATAATCTTCCAGCCTCCGGTGTGAGAAGGAAGTACTGCCACACATTCCATATGTGAACAAATGTTATCACCTTATTTACACTGATAACAGATGCCCCCGATTCTTCTGAACAAATGGGTCACCCTGTTGGAGGTGTGTCAAATGTGAGGCTACATGCTTTCTCATCTGGACCTGAATGTTCAGAGGAGCTGGAACACCAAGTTTCCACCAACATGACTCTAGAATTTCAAGGCTAAATCATTTGAAATAAAAGTGGGAAAAAGGATAGCTCAGATACAAGTATAGAACCACCACACTTTGCCCCAACTCTGCTCTCCCCACATTCCAAGCCTCAGTATTGGATCCATCACTTTTTGTAACTCAGATTAATTTGGATTCAGAACTCAAAACAATATTCAAATAAACAGCAGCTTGAGTATTACAGGAGGAGTTTTACAAAATATCACTGCACATCCTTCCTGAAATCCCAATCCAGTCCCGACCCCAGCCATAGGTCTGTTCCTATCATCATCCCAGCCTCACTTTCCAGCGATTGGCCCTAATGTTCCCCGCAATTGTTTTTATCCTCAAGCCCAGAGGTCCATTCTTTAGCTACTTCTCATTCCTATACCTAAACTTGCACTCTGGTCCTGCGTGGGTTTCATCACATGGCAGATGTTGGTCAGTTCAAGTAATTCTGAATTTACTTGCAGTAACTGAAATCAGCTTTGAGATGGAGGAGCCTCATTCAATAAAGGTTCTGCACAGGGTTTTCTTTTCATATCCTGTATTTAGTGATGCATTTTATTCTAAGTTATGCCAGTGAGGAATTCATAGTGCTATACATGAATAATGCCAAACCTCAAATTGATTCTTCTGTGCAAGAAACACCCAAAAGAATCCACGTCTGGCCTTAACTTCAATTCTTATGATTCACTGAAAGCTATGATTTTCAGGTGAATTGTAGAGATAAATAATAAAGTTATTCTACTTTTCTGATGTCCGAGTTATCGAATGCAAAATAGAATGCAATTTCCTCTTGCATACCAAATTTTGCAAGATAAATCAAAGTCCAAGTTGGTCAGGCAAGTCACAGCATGATGTTGTTAGGTGGATCCCATGGCAATTTCCAAAGCCTGCACACTAAGTGGCTTGATCCACCCAGTCAGTCAAACTGGGTTTTTTTCAAAATCCCTTTTGTGGAGGTATGAAGCTTTTTCATGGATCCTTTGAATGAAGATCACGGTTTTTATCAGGAGCTTTTACAAATGGAGCACTTAGCAGACTTTTACTACATAGACAATTAAAAAAAAGAACAGGAGTAGGCCATCATGGCTGATCATCCTACTCCTGTTTCCACTTTCCCATAACCTTTGAACCCTTGAACGTAAGAACTATAAGCTAATTCCTTCTTGAAACTTGTTGATGATAGGTTGACCTCAAGTCAGTCCAGACATCGTGACGTGTGTCAAAATCTGCACTGGTCATGGTATTCACAGAAAAATGTGCAAAATTTCAATCAGATAGAATGGGTCCTGAAGGTCAACTTGGATTGTTAGCTTTTGGGTTAATTTGCAGGAAATGAAATGGCAAGGTGATTAAAAGTGAAATGTGTTTATAATTAGAGCAACAAAATGTAAAAGCTAGGTGATCCAAGTGCTAAGATAGAACTTTGAAAATGTCTCAGCTACAACAGCAAAAGCATTTCTGACAAGACTCTTTTCTATGGGAACAGAGGAGATTTGCTGGGATGTTACCTGGGATAAGGCAGTTCAGTTATGAAGAGAATTTGAAAAGGCTAGTACTGCACATTGTCACCAACTTCTCAAAGTGAGTATGTTTGAGATGCAAGCAACTTTGTTTTGAAGACAGATTTGCAGCTTTGGAACAGTGACAGTGGGACACTGAAGTCAAGCGGCTAATGCAAAGCATGCAGGTTAAGACAACTAAAACCAACGTGGATGATTTTAAACAGTAACCCAAAAAGGCTGCCACTTCCTGAAAGATTTAAGAGTTGGGGACAGGAGCAATATAAATTGAGAGATCTGCATTGCTTCCTAACTAATACTGCTGGCGCTGAGCCAACCAGATTGTTCAAGCAACGCTTATCCAACAGATAGCCTGCAGGCAAAGTACAGACACTGAAATGCCCCCTTTCTCCTCTTCATTATTCATATACATTATTCATAAAAACATATTTACATACAAACATAGTCAATGAAGCAGTTCAGTTCTGTAGAGTAGCAAAAGAAACAAACACTGGAGTTTGACTCTACTCTGCAAACAAACAAAGGCATCTCTTACTTACACAAGACTATACTTACACATATTTGAGGTATCAGTGGGGTCCAATAACTGAATGGACCGCCATTGTACTTTGGCTGAAAGACCTCAGATGGTGGTCTTTCCCCACTGTGCCTTGGTGGAAGCTGCCCCAAGCTTTACTGTGTCTCTCAGCACATAGTCCTAGACCTTGGAGTGTGCTGATCTGCAATACTCCGTCAAGGTCAACTCCTTGTTCTGAAAGACCAACAAATTTTGGGCAGACCAAAGAACATCTTTTACCAAGTTGATGGTCTGCCAGACACAGTCGATGTTTGTCACAGAGCGTTGTGATGCTGCTGCTCCTTTGTCCTTGGTTTTTCTTTCACAGGGGTCATAAATGCACAGCTGCCAAGAAATCTGGCGTGGATGGGTTTTAGGGCCAATTTGATTATAGCTAACAGGTACTGCCTCAGGCAAAGGCATTCGAGTTTTAAAAAAATAACTTGTACAATGAAAGGGGAGTGGCCAGCTCTCCTCGCTCAGCTTTTCTCTGGTTCGGTTTGGTTTTAGCAAGCAGTCAAGTTTTGATGCTGCTGGTTCAAGAAACAGCTCCATAGAAAAAGGTGTTCCATGCTGAATCTCTCTGCCATCTCACTGTCCTGAGACTGTTTGATTTTACCTTTTATTTTTGCAAAGGGGTGTTTTTAGGGATTGTTGCAAATATTCGGAACTGCATCATTAGGTTGGGATAATCTGTTGGGTTTTCGGATAGGTTAAGTTATTCTGTGTTCTTTTGTTTGTATTTCATTTGGTAATCTTGCAAATAAATTCTGTTTTGTTTAAAAACAAGTAGTTGGGCCAACTGCATCACTCCTGGAATATCCACCTTGCACCAACTTGAAACAACTCGCAAAGTTAGCCTCTGGGCTACTTCCTTGAAATGTTTTGAGGGGGTCTGGCCTGGTCCATAACATCCCAGGGAATAGACAGTAAAGCGCAGAGTCTTGTATAACGGAGCTGTTCAGGACAAACCTCGACAAAAACCACTGCATCTTTCTCCAGACTTTCTTTGCAAAAACACATTCCTGAGGCGATTGTTCAAAATACAGACAGTGCGTAACTGGAAGATTTTGCAAAACACTACTGCTCCGATCAAAGGCCACTTATCACCGAGGTTCACAGCTGACTGCTGAGCACAGTGGCTCAGTGGTTAGCACTGCTGCCACACAGCGCCAAGGAGTCTGGCTCAATTCCACCCTCGGGCAACTGCCTGCGTGGTGTTTGCACATTCTTCCTGTATCTGTGTGGGTTTCCTCCGGGTGCTCTGGTTTCCTCCCACAGTCCAAAGATGTGCAGGTCAGTGGATTGGCCATGCTAGATTGCCCATAGTGCCCAAAGATGTGCAGGATAGGTGGATTAGCTCGGGGAAATGCAGTGTGATAGAGTAGGGTGGGTCAGGGTGGCTTTTCAGAGGGTCGGTGTGAACTTGATGAACCAAATAGCCTGCTTCCACAGGTTTTACAATTCTACGACTAATGAACCAAACAGCATCAAGTGTCAGATAAAGTGTTTGTGACTGGAAGTCAGTGCAGTGTACGTGATTCAACTTAGCCCAGGTCCTGAAGTGGCAATCAGTCTGCAGCATGACATTTGGGATGCTTTCAGAGAGACACTGCTTTTGCTCAGAGGCGAATGCGTCAGGCTGCCAGGGGTGGGATGGGGTGGGTGACCAAATGGAAGTCGAGTATGTCATCACAAGAGGGTTCATTCTGTAGAGGTGGGTGTTTCAACGAGGGACATGGGGGAAATGGGTGAATAATGAACTGGACTGAGCCAGACTATCTACTTATTCTCTTCCTAAACTCTCAGCCCCCAGAAAAGCAATCCTTAAATGCAGGTTCATAAGCTATAGGGGCAGAATTAGGCCATTCAATCATAGCTAATCTGCTCCTCACCCCCATTTTTCTGCCATCCCTCCATATCCCTTCAACCCATTACCAATTAAACATCTGACTAACTCCTTACATTTACTCACTGTCCCATCATGCACTGCCTTTTGGGATAGTAGATCCCACAGATTCACAACCCTTTGGGAGGAGTTTCTCCACAACTCGGTTTTAAATTTGCTCCCCCTCATCCTAAGACAATGACCTCTCGTCCTAGAATGCCCCAAAGAGGAAGCATCTACTCCATGTCTATTTTATCCAAACCTTTTATAATCTTGAATACCTCAGCTTGATCTCTCCTCATTCTTCTAAATTCCAGAGAGTATAGGCCTAAACGGTTCAATCTGTTATGTATGAATTTTAGACAGAGGATTCCAATACGAAGTGAAACCCTGTACACATCTGGCAGGATCCTGATACACTTGTGAAACTCTATGCACCTGGCATTTGAAAATAACAACACTCTGAGTCAGATATATTTGCTTATGCCCTTCTGATAGAGAGCACTTTCAGATAAAGTGCATTGAAACACTTTTTTGATTCATCTACAGGATATGGGCTTCTCTTGCCAGACCAACATTTGTTGCCCATCCCTATTTGCCCAGAGGGAAGTTAAGAATCAACCACATTGCTGTGGGTCTGCAGTCACATGCAGATTGGATAAGGTAAGTATGACAAATTTCTTTCCCTATTCCATGTGATCTCACCTTGTTAGATATGTCTATGAATAGGAAGGGTTTGGAGGGATATGGGTCAAATGCTGGCAAATGGGACTAGATTAATTTAGGATATCCGGTTGACATGACACAGTTGGACTGAAGGGTCTGTTTCCGTGCTTTATATCTCTATCACTCTATGACTCTCTTCACACGACAAACCCCTCATCTCTGGGATCAACCGAGTGAACCTCCTTTGAACTGCCTCCAATGTCACTCAATCTTTTCTCAAATAAGGGGACCAAAACTGTGCACAATACTCCAGGTGTGGTCTCACAAATATTTTGTATAGTTGTAACAGTACTTCCTTACCTTTATATTCTATTCCTTTAGCTATGAAAGCCAACATTCTATTTGCTTTTTTTATTACCTACTGTACCTGCATGCTAGTTTTCTGTGACTCATGAACAAGTATACCCAGATCCCTCTGCACCAGAGCAAACTGAAGTCTCTCCCCATTAAGATTATCAGTTGCCTTCGCATTTTTTTTGACCCAAATACATGACCTTGCACTTATCCACATTAATCTCCATCTGCTGCATTTTGACCCACTCTCCTCATCTATCTATATCCATTTGTAAGGTTCTTATTTCCTCAATGCCATTTACTGTCCCGCCAATTTTTGTGCTGTCCGCAAATTTGGCTATAGAGCCTCCTTTCCCTGTATCCAAGTCGCTAATGTAGATTGTAAATAGCTGGGGTCCAAGGACTGAACCCTGCGGCACCCCAATACTTACATCTTGCCATTCAGAAAAAAAGGCATTTATCTTGACTCTGCCTTCTGTCCATCAGCCAGTCATCTATCCCGGCTAATAAATTACCCCATATCCCCTATGATCCAACTTTGTAATTTAACCTTGTTGTGTGGCACCTTATCAAACGCCTTCTGGAAGGCCAGATAAATTACATCTATAGCATCCCCATTATTCATCTTACTTATTACATCTTCAAAAAACTCTAGCAAATTCAAACATGATTTGCTCTTCATAAAACCGTGCTGACTCTGATGGATAGTGTTTTGACTTTCCAAATGCCCTGATTTTGCTTCCTTGAGTCTCTCTCGCCCTCTACTTCCACTTCTTGTCCAAGAAACAGGTTTTACCAGCTACTTGATACTTCCTAATAGTTATTTTTGTTAGTCATTTACAGGAAGAATGAATGCTCAGGCTGAGCGGTACTCACTTCTGTTCGCCACTATCAAATGCATACTGCCAAGGCCAATTTGAAGTTTCCAAACCAGAGGTAAATGAAGTTCAGGGTTAGATAATCAACTCGATGGCACAGCTCAGTTCTCTCCACCTTTTCTTGTGATCAGCACATGGTACTGAGTCCGAGTTTTTCTCTCTGTCTACCTCCAATTATTAATCAAGAAATCATAGGTTTTACAAGTTCTCTCCACTACTTGATACTTTCTAATAGTTATTTTTGTGACTCATTTAAATGGTCAATTAATTGGTTTGGCCTTTTTTCCTGAAATCCATGCTTACCATTATGGCAATACTTATCTTTTGTGAAATTTGGTCATTAGCCCCTAGCGTGAGAGAAATTAAAATTAATCTCTCTACCACCATCTCCTCATGCAAAAAAGGCAAGAGAACTCCGGTTTAAACTGAGAATTAGGACTGAAAACTTATATCCGTAAACATAAATACTGTGAAACTTTCTCTCAAAGAAAGAGGGAGAGGTATTTTGTTGTTAAACCACTAGCCGCAAACAGATTTCCGTTCTTTGTAGCGAAATAAAGGATCAAAATTTTTCCACCTTTAGAGAAATGCATTGGAAGTTCTTTGAACGAAACATTATTTGAGCAGTATATAAGTCCGTAGTTTTATGCCCATCAACGTGAACAGGAAACCGTTTGCATTAAACGGGCAGAGGATGGCCTCAGGAATAAGGCAGATGTGACGAGAGATCAGAATGATGGAGCATCAGCAGAACAAAGAGGTACTGTAGATAAGATGTCGGGCAGCGCCTGACCAAACAATTATGACCATTTCACTCCACATTAATTCTATAATATTTAAAAACATTGATTGCAATCTATTTGAAGTGTCAACCTTGCTACTATAGCCCAAACTCGCAGATGAAAGACCAAACACAATAGCTTTGGTGCAACTCAACTTGTCAGAGGTGCTGTATTTTGCATGAAATGGTAAAGCATGCTGCATGTTTAAAAAGGTGCCATGGCACTCTTAGAGAAGCAGAAATGATCACCCATGTTCCAACCATCATTTGTCCTTCAACAAACAAAATAATCCTGATCGTTCATCAATGCTCTTTATGAACAGTGTGGCCAAATAGGTTACCAAAGCAACAAAGACCATTACTTCAAAATACATAATTGGCTGGAAATCACTGACATGAAAGAGCAGGCAAATTCTTTCACTTGTTTGATCCATTCCTGATATAATCTTAAACTAATTTTCCAACTGAGATTGGATTAACACTCTAAGCCAGCAACGTCGACATTATCTGACTGAATAAAACGAAAGTGACAAAAGGAGGTAGGGATTCAGATTCTTAGATCATTGGGATCTTTCCTGGGGCAGAGGTGACGTGCTCAAGAGGGGCCTGATATGCCTGAACTGGAGTGGCAAACAATATTCTGGTGGGCAGATCTGCCAGTAATACAATGGAGGGATTAAACTTGACTGGCGGGAAAGGGTATCCTCAACAGCAGGGAGGCAAATGCGAGGCTGGAAGGAACCACCCAATGACTGGAGGAAGAACGCCTTACCTTCTACCTTGGGACCCTTCAACCACACAGCACCAACTAGTTTCCTCTTAAACTGTCCTACCTGTACTTCCTCCTTCCCTCCTATTCGCTCCAACCTCCACTCCAACCTATCACCATCACCCTCCACCTGCATCCACATACCACCTTCCCAGCTACCTACCCCCTAGCCTCACCCCCACTCCTATTTATCTCTCAGCCCTCTTCCTCCCCCAGACTTTCCTGTTGAAGGGCTCATGCCCAAACGATTGACTCTGCTGCTCCTCAGATGCTGCCTGACCTACTGCGTTTTTCCAGCACCACACCTTTCGACTCTGACTTTCCAGCATCTGCAGTCTTCACTTTCTCCCAGAAAAGAGGCGGCATCGCTCAGGTAGGATCAATGGAATCTCTGGAGGAATATATGGGATACGGGAGTTTACTGAAGAAGGAAATCAGGAGGGCGAAAAGGGGGCACAAGATAGCTTTGGTTGAGAAGATTAGGGTGAATCCAAAGAGAGTCTTTAAGTATATCAAAGGAAAAGAATAACTAGAAAGAGAATAGGACCTCTCAAGGAGCAAAGTGGACATGTATGTGTGGAACCGCAGGAGATGGGCGAGGTCCTCAATGAGTATTTCCCCTGTCTTCATCATGGAGAAAGACGACTTGGGAATTTGGGTTCAGTCCATGTTGTAATAGAGGAGGTGTTGGATGTATTAGAATGTATGAAGGTGGATAAATCTCCTGGTCCTGAGCAGATATGTCCAAGGTCACTACAAGAGGCTAGAGAAGAAATTGCAGGGGAGGGGGGCCTGCCTGATATATTTGGATCATCATTAGCCATGGGTGAGGTCCCGGAAGACTGGAAGGTAGCAAATGTTGAGCCATTATTCAAGAAGGGCTGCAAAGAAAAACCTGGGAACTATAGACTAGTAAGTCTAACATCTGTGGTAGGTAAGTTACATGAGAAGATTCTGAGAGATGAGATAGACATGCATTTGGAAAGACAGGGTCTGATTATGAGTAGTCAGCATGGCTTGGTGTGTGGGAGATCATACCTCACAAATTTGTTAGAGTTCTTTGATAAAGTGACCAGGAAGATTGATGACGGCAGGGCGATAGACGTAGTCAATATGGATTTCACGAAGGTCTTGATAAGGTTCCACATGGAAGGTTAGATTGCATGGAATCCAGGGAGAGCTGGCAAATAGGACACAAGTGGCTGGACGGTAGGAAGCAGAGGGTAACAGTGGAAGGATGCTCGTCAGACTAGAGGCCTTCAACCAGTGGTGTGCCTCAAAGGTTGGTGCTGGGCCCAGTACTGTATTATTTAAATCAATAATTTGGATGAGATTGTACAAGGCATGATTAGTAAGCTTGCAAATGACACGAAAATAGGTGGTATTGTGGACAGTAAGGAAGGTTATCAGAATTTGCAGCAAGATCTTGATCAGCTGGGGAAGTGGACCAAGAAATGGCAAATGGAGTTTAATATTGATAAGTTCCTTGAAAGTGGAGTCACAGGTAGATAGGATAGTGAAGACGACGTTTGGTATGCTTTCCTTTATTGGTCAGAGTATAGAGTACAGGAGTTGGGAGGTCATGTTGCGGCTGTACAGGACACTGGTTAGGCCACTGTTGGAATATTGCGTGCAATTCTGGTCTCCTTCCTATTGGAAAGATGTTGTGAAACTTGAAAGGGTTTAGAAAAGATTTACAAGGATGTTACCAGGGTTGGAGGATGAGAGCTATAGGGAGAGGTTGAATAGGCTGGGGCTATTTTCTCTGGAGCGCCGAAGGCTGAGGGGTGACCTTATAGAGGTTTCTAAAATCATGAGGGGCATGGATAGGATAAATAGACAAAGTCTTTACCCTGGGATGGGGGAGTCCTAAAAGAGACCTAAGGGGCAACTTTTTCACACAGAGGGTGGTACGTGTATGGAATGAGCTGCCAGAGGAAGTAGTGAAGGCTAGTACAATTGCAGCATTTAAAAGGCATGTGGATGGGTTTATGAATACGGAGGCCTTTGGAGGGATATGGGCTGGGTGCTGGCAGGTGGGACTAGATTGGGTTAGGATATCTGGTCGGCATGGAAGGGTTGGACTGAAGGGTCTGTTTCCATGCTGTACATCTCTATGACAATGCTAGTAACCACCCAAAAAGAATCAGCAACTAAACAAATCAGAAATGAGGAATACGTCAATGTAAACTCAGTAGGGAACCACTGTGATATCTGAGAAACGTTGATTCAACATGAGCATGTAGCAAAATTTATCAGCAGAGCAAGAGGAATCTTACAATCAGCATATTCTGAACTGATTTACCAAAAACTAACTCTTTCCATTTTCAAAGCCACCTAATTTTACATCAGACAAATAACCCATTCTCTCCCCGCCTGCAGTTCTACTGCTTTGTGCATCATGTGAGCCACAAGAACCCTTGGTCCAATACTGAGAGAATTTTAAAATTCTCACAATGTTCAAATCCCTCCACAGCCTTAACTTGTAACTACACCCTGGCCTACGAGAAATCTGCAGTCTTCCAATCTTGGTGCTTGCACATTGTGAATTTTTTTTTACTCCTCCACTAACAGCCATCCTTTAATCTGGTTCGGCAGCATAAACTCTCCTCCCGAGTTTGCCACTTTGCTATAATCGTTCAGAAACTCTGATTAAGCATTTAGACCACTATCCTTGGGTAGTAAAGCACTGAGAAATAAAGCACTTAGGAAGCACCCTGCAACATTTTAAGATGTTAAAAGCTATAAAAAATGAAAGATATCACATTGCAAATATTTTGAATAGTTTTCCTTCACATTGTGCACATTCTAAAATATCAGGTCCTCTTGTTTAGTGAAATACTTCTCCATTCTCGATACCTCTGCCCTTGCCCTACAGTGCCCCTGCCCCATTCACCACCAGCAAGGCTGATTCCTCCTCTTCCAGCTTTCCTCTACTCTTACCACTTTCCTGCATGGCTCCAATTCTCAGAGAAAGTGAGGACTGCAGATGCTGGAGATCAGAGCTGAAAACGTGTTGCTGAAAAAGCGCAGCAAGTCAGGCAGCATCCAAGGAGCAAGAGAATCGACGTTTCCTGAAGAAATCGAGGATTCCTGAAGAAGGGCTCATGCCCGAAACGTCGATTCTCCTGCTCCTTGGATGCTGCCTGACCTGCTGCGCTTTTCCAGCAACACATTTTCAGCTTGGCTTCAATTCTCCCCCACAATCCTTTAAACTAGTTCAACCACCTATGTAAAATACTAATAACAGCTTAATAATTTATTGCCTAAATACCCCAGAATGCACGACATACAATAACAGGCCTATTAAAATTTGAAGAGTGAGCCAAGATCAGAACTGAGAATGCATCATTTATCTAATTCGTCCAAATGAACCATGCAGAAAGAGCTGTTTTTATTGCTTAGTTTCACATACTAAGATTAGCGAACCTGGTTGTTGTTGTGTCGCCATCGTCTTACCAGACCATAGGGGCTGCTCTCTCATTAGACAGAGAAGCGACTGGTGGTGATTTGACCTGAGGGCCACCAGACCCCAGGCAAGGGAAGCAGTTGAGAAGGAGAGTCCTTTATGGTAACCTCAAACCAATGATGGGAATTGAACCCATGCTGTTGGCATCACACCGCTATGTAAGTGAAGGGAATGAAGGGCTTTTGCCAGAAACGTCAATCTTCCTGCTCCTCGGATGCTGCCTGACTTGTTGTGCTTTTCCAGCACCACTCTAATCTCAACAATCCAGACAACTGATTCCCAGCGAACACAGTACCAACTACAAGTAGGAAGCTGCTAACACCAGGCCATAGCGCTCGGATCAAAGTAACACAGTTTCTGTGGCAACATCAGTTCTTTACCTTGGACTCTGGAAAATTCCCATCTCCAGTATCTAATGAAGTATCAGACCTGGATCTTTCCTGATCACATTAAGCTCTAAAGAATGTGTTTAAGTCACAGCATTCTGATCTGCAGATATTTACTTCAATTAAACTGGTGCTTTCCTGCTTCATTACAATCATTCCTCTGGTTCAGCAGATTAAACAGTTCAAGCTGGACAGCAAGTAATACTTATATACTGCACCCAGTTGATCATATGCTTACTCTCCAAGCAATGGTTCACCTGTTAAAATCATCTCGGATAAGTTTCCCTTCTTTCTGAGAAGATCAGGCAAGGTGGCCAAGAGCTTGGTGAAAGTTGTTTTCAAAACAAGTTGAGGTTCTATGGTGGCATCTCCAAGTGTCGGCCCAACTAAACAAAAGGGTTAGCCACAGGTGAGGAGGGAGAATGGGAACTGGTGTACTCAATATGGTCCAATCATAAAGTAAAACTGCTTATCACAGAAGTTACTGGAACACCAACTCCATGCCTGGCTTTGGAAAGTAATTGTTTAAAAATAAAATGGAGTAAAACTTCCCTTTTAAATACTGAACGGTATGACAGAAATTTACAGTTTTACAACTATTTTCCTTGTGTATGGATTACTTGCTCCATTTGTGCATTCAGTGAGGATTCCACTTCAGTAAAGTTAGTTGCCACAGTCCAACAGGATCATAGGGGCTGCTCTGCCAGTAGACTGAGACAACTAGTGGTGGTTTAACCTGAGGGTCATGGTTGAGGAGGAGACTCCTTCATGATAACCTCAAGAATTGAACCCATACTGTTGGCATTACTCTGCACTGCAAGCTAGCAGTCCAACCAACTGAGCTAACTGACCCCCCCCATCCCAACTACAACATTACCTAACGGGTTGCAGACCACATAAAACATTCTGAAGATGAAAAAAAGAGAGGTTGCAATAATAGTATCGTTCTATGTGATATGAAAGATGACGGCTTCAGTGCTGAAGAGGCTACTAAATTAAATGCCTTTCCTTGCAATGACATGCTATGCATTACTCCCAGTGTTAGAACAAAACTCTTTCCTGATCAATTCACTTTCTCACCTTTTAACATTATTTTTCCCTCAAGAAAACATTCACAATTACAAATGCAATGTCTAAAGAGTGTGAATTTAATATGGAGATAGTGCCAATTATTGACTTAAGAGTTATAGAGTCATAGAGAGGTACAGCATGTAAACAGATCCTTCAGTCCAACCCCGTCCGTGCCGATCAGATATCCCAACCCAATCTAGTCCCACCTGCCAGCACCCGGCCCATATCCCTCCAAACCCTTCCTATTCATATACCCATCCAAATGCCTCTTAAATGTTGCAATTGTACCAGTCTCCACCAC
>NC_057728.1:11633477-11636795 GCF_004010195.1 Chiloscyllium plagiosum
TTCCCCTCTCACCCTAAACCTATGCCCTCTAGTTCTGGACTTCCCGACCCCAGGGAAAATACTTTCCCTATTTCCCCTATCCATGCCCTCACAATTTTGTAAACCTCTATAAGGTCACCCCTTAGCCTCTGACGCTCCAGAGAAAACAGCCCTGCCTGTTCAGCCTCTCCCTGTAGCTCAAATCCTCCAACCCTGGCAACATCTTTGTAACTCTTTTCTGAACGGAAAATGTGTTGCTGGAAAAGCGCAGCATCCAAGGAGCAGGAGAATCGATGTTTCGGGCATGAGCCCTTCTTTAGGACTCATTCCCGAAACGTCAATTCTCCTGCTCCTTGGATGCTGCCTGACCTGCTGCGCTTTTCCAGCAACACATTTTCAGCTCAGATCGCCAGCATCTGCAGTCCTCACTTTCTCCTAAATCTTTTCTGAACCCTTGTTTTTAAGTCTTTTTTAAAAAAAAGATCTTTTTTAAAACAGTACATTTTACACTTTCCTCTGATGATGCAGAACCACAAATGGTAACAGTGACTAATTTTGTAATACAGTAGCAGTTGTTATCATATGATTAAAGAGAACGTTAGTGAATGTCCCATGGGCCCTGGTGATATTAAGGGACTTGCTGAGCACTCATCATGGAAGAGGCAGTAGCATTGCAGGCTTTCTTAGTTGCAATTTACCTCAGCAGCATTTAACATTAGGCCCACTGCAGTAAATGCTTCTGCAAAGTGGTTATAAACGTGATGAATGGAGTGGCTCAGATGGACTGCAAACACCAGCATAACCCGTTGGACTGATTGAAAAAAGATTTACACTTATCTAGTGTCTTTCACAATGCTGTGGACAATCACCTGATGAAGGAGCATCGCTCCGAAAGCTAGTGTGCTTCCAATTAAACCTGTTGGACTATAACCTGGTGTTGTGTGATTTTTAACGTTATCTAAAGTGCTTTCACAGATGGTTAAG
This sequence comes from Chiloscyllium plagiosum, assembly GCF_004010195.1. NCBI lineage: Eukaryota > Metazoa > Chordata > Chondrichthyes > Orectolobiformes > Hemiscylliidae > Chiloscyllium > Chiloscyllium plagiosum. Next base: position 11,634,441 of record NC_057728.1, read on the forward strand.
TAGGTGCACATATATAAAAATGATCTGTTTCTAAACAGAATTTAAAGCATTGTGGAAAATAATTTCCTAAAAAGAATGCAAACAATGTTCAAGACAGAGATCGATGGATTTTTCAACACAAAGATATTCAAGGGGTATGGGGATTTTATGTGGAAATAAAATTGAGGTAAAAGATTACCCACGATATTGTTGAATGGCAAAACTGTGTTCAAAAGTCAAACAGCCTGTACTTGCTGTATACCCATGATGGAGTCGCCAAATACCCGACTAATGCCATTTACAAGTTCGCTGATGACACCACCGCAGTCAGCCGAATCTCAGATGGTGATGAAACAGACTACAGACGGGAGGTGGAAGACCTGGAAAACCGGTGCACTGAAAACAACCTAGTTCTCAATGCCAGCAAAACCAAGGAACTCATTATTGACTTTCGGTAGGATGTTACACATGCCCCCCTACACATTAACAGCAAAGAGGTGGAACGAGTGGAGAGTGTGAAGCTCCTGGGAGTGGTCATCCACAACAAGCTTTCTTAGACTCTTCATGTGGACGCACTGGTTACAACGTCTCTTCTTCCTCAGGCAGCCGAGGAAATTTGGCATGATGGTGAATACCCTTGCCCATTTTTATAGGTGCGCCAGAGAGCATTCTGTTTGGATGCATCACTACCTGGTATGGCAACTGTACCATTCAAGATCTGAGACAGTTATAGAGAGAGTGGTGAACTTCGCCCAGACAATCACAAAGGCCAACCTCCCATCTATAGAATCCATCTACCAGGCCCGCTGTCAAGGAAAGGCCACCAGTATTGTCAAAGATCCATCCCACCCTGGCAAAGCTTTTCTACACCTCTACCATCAGGGAGAAGGTACAGAAGCCTGAACATATGCACCAGCCAGTTTCACAACAGTTTCTACCCTACTGTTGTTAGAATACTGAAAGGACTCACAAAACCTCTAGCATTCACCTGGACCTGTGTTTTTGCTGCTCTATCATTTGCTTATCTATGCTACTTAATTATGTGATCTGCCTGTATTGCTCGCAAGACAAAGCTTCTCATTGTGCCCCGGTACACGTGACAATAAATTCAGTTCAATTCTTATTTCTTCCAGGCCCACTGAGAAGAAACAATGCATTGACATTTCTCATCAACAGACTATTTTTGGTCTGGTCCTGTAAATACGATATTTCTATATCCAGGGCAAGCTAATAAATGCAACAGACATGTTGATAAATATTTTAAGAGGAAGACTGAAATGCAGTTTTTCGATAGCACTCTTGTTAAGATGTGTGGCTTTTTATAACAAAACCAATATCAAAATTTAAAAGGATTGGGCAGGTAAGGTAAGGTGGCACTGGGAGGTGGGGGATCTCTGCTGTGTGTCATTGGGCAATGCAGGTCAAACTCTTCATGGTAGACAGGGTGGGTCTGTATCAGTGAAAGACAGACTTTATGTTAATGTTGATAGTTGGGAATCACAAGTTTGATGGAAGGCAGTCAGCTGCTGAGGGAAAATGAGACAAGTAACACTAAGGAGATCTTCAACAGTAGGACAGATGGAAAACGTCAAGGCAACGCAGTCACCAGCTGATGCGAGGTCAGAGGGCAGGGTTATATGCTGCAAGACAGGTGCAGAGTAGCTGAGGAATTTACTCAAGGATGAACAAATTAGCCAGGCTGAGTTTCCAAATTTACTAAAACAAACAAGTGTAATCAGAAAATAATACAAAAGAAAAAAAATGTAACTGCCTTGTCCTGTTTAAGGTATTTGGAAGAATTCAGGTTGAATTGAGAATAACAATGTACACCAAAACATGGCAGGAATATATAAGCTGCATTATGCAGTTTCATGATACATCTGATTTCTCTGCTTCTGCTCCAAATGCATCTTGCCTCATCTAGACCATTTTCCCCCTCTCTTGTAGCTTACACAAGTTATATGCAGCTTAATTTATAACTGTGAACACTTCTAAAATTAACAATTTGAATGGAATTTGACAGCAGACATACAAGTCTATAAGAATTAAAAAAGAACAGTAAGGTAATGATCTGGAATAAAGACAAGGAACAAGTAAATACAAATGCTGGCACTGAAACAAAGTAGTATGCTTTAGGCATAGTCAGGACACAGTGGATGCACATCATTGGCAGAATTGGGGAACAGCACACAGCAACTGGCCAAAGGAAAATGGGCACAGTTGAAGAATACATCTGCTTTTGAAGGAAATTAATAAAGTAGAAAAGATTTTGGGATTTCAATGCTACATTCAAGTGACTGAGAAAGTCAGACACAAGGGTTGAGAGCAAGCCTAAGAAATGTTCAAACAAATTATTTTAGGCATAACAAATAGTGG
>NC_057728.1:11637150-11650684 GCF_004010195.1 Chiloscyllium plagiosum
GGAGGGGGGGGGGTGCAGGGGAGAGGGGGGGTGGTGCAGGGGGAAGAATACTAGCCTCTTACCTGTTCGGACTCGTTGTCAACGACTACATAGAGTTGCGCGATCGGAAGACGCTCGCTCACTTACTATCCGTCTGTCTCTCTCCCTCTCTGATCGTGTCCACTCCGATCCCTTCCTCCGCTGAGACTGAACGACCGAGCCCTTGATGGAAACAACCAACAAGGAAGACTGCCCTCCCCCGGCACCGCCACCTGCAGGTCACAGGCGGAATCAACTCACCCTCCGTCGGCACTGCCACCGGCAGGTCACAGGTGGAATCAACTCATCCTCGGTCGGCACTGCCACCTGCAGGTCACAGGTGGAATCAACTCACCCTCCGTCGGCACCGCCACCTGCAGGTCACAGGCGGAATCAACTTACCCTCCGTCGGCACCGCCACCTGCAGGTCGCAGGTGGAATCAACTCATCCTCCACTGGCACTGCCACCTGCCGGTCAAAGGCGGAACACTGAAGTGATTGAAATACTGTCTTTGCCTTTCAGGATGGTGACAAGATGTGGAGAAGCAGGTGTTGGACTGGGGTGTACAAAGTTAAATATCACACAACACCAGGGTATAGTCCAACAGATTTATTTGGAAGTAGTAGCTTTCTCGGAGCGCGACTCCTTCATCAGGTGGTTGTGGGCCACAACTACCTGGTGAAGGAGCAACGATCCGAAAGCTAGTGCTTCCAAATAAACCTGTTGGACTATAACCTGGTGTTGTGTGACATTTAACTTTAAAGATGGCGGATGTCTGCAATAGGAGCAAGTAGTTCTGGAAAGGCTCAGCAGGCCTGACCTTATCTGCAGAGAGGGCAATTGCACTGCTTTTTGACTCAACGATTCTTCTGAACTGAAATTTAAACATTGCAATTCAACTGATTTTTATATTGCTGAAGGGGAGGGATTGGGCAGGAGAGATTAAATAACAAAGATGCCACGAAAGAACAGGCAGAGATGGTAATGGTTATGACAAAAATCAAAACACTTTTCCAGAGTAAGTGTGAATGACAAATAAACAGTTCTTCCCAAAAATTGAAGTTAGTGTTGTGTTCAGAGGGCTGTCTGGTTGGAAGATTCCCACTCTAGCAACTTACCAAACTTGCTTCAAAATCAGATACAAACCTACAATCTTACCAAAGAGAAGGATAAGAGCAGCAGATGCATGGCAACACTCCCCCAGTTGACACACCATCCTTATGTGTGATTTGGAGGTGCCGGCGAATTGAATTGAATTGAATTTATTGTCACATGTACCAAGACACAGTGAAAAACTTTGTCCTGCGAGCAATACAGGCAGATCACAGAGTTAAGTAGCATAGATTAGATTCCCTACAGTGTGGAAACCTCGGCCCAACCAGACCACACCAACAGACACAGGGAGAATGTGCAAACTCCACAAAGCCAGTCACCCAAGGCTGGTATCGAACCTGGGACCCTGGTGCTGTGAGGCTGCAGTGCTAATTACTGAGCCACCATGCCACCCTTTTTTAGAATTATGTACCTTAACCCCTAGATAGTAAATAATAAGTAAATAGCGGCAAAAACAAAAGCGCAGGTACAGGCGAATGTCAAGAGTTTATGAATCCATTCAGTATTCTGCCAACAGTTGGGTGGAAACTGTTTCGAAACTGGCTGGTGCGTGTGTTCAGGCTTCTGTACCTTCTCCCTGATGGTAGAGGTTGTAGAAAAGCATTGCCAGGGTGGGTTGGATCTTTGAGAATGCTGTCGGCCTTTCCTTGACAGCGTGCCTGGTAGATGGATTCTATAGATAGGAGGTTGGCCTTTGTGATTGTCTGGGCTGAGTTCACCACTCTCTATAACCATCTTCGATCTTGAATGGTACAGTTGCCATACCAGGTAGTGATACATCCAGGCAGAATGCTCTTGATGGCACACCTGTAAAAGTTGGCAAGGGTATCGGCCATCATGCCAAATTTTCTCAGCTGCCTGAGAGACATTGTTGGGCCTTTGTAACCAGTGCGTCCACATGAAGAGTTCAAGAAAGCTTGTTGTGGATGACCACTCCCAGGGGCTTAACACATTCCACTTGTTCCATCTCAGTGCTGTTAATGTGTAGGGGGGCATGAGTAACATCCCGCCGAAAATCAATAATGACTTCCTTGGTTTTGCTGGCATTGAGAGCTAGGTTGTTCCCAGTGCACTATTTTTCCAGGTTTTCCACCTCCCGTCTGTAATCTGTTTCGTCGCCACCTGAGATTCAATCAACTATGGTGGTGTCATCAGCGAACTTGTAAATGGCATTAGTCTGGTATTTGGCGACAACATGGGTATACAGTGAGTTCAGTAGAGGGCTGAGTACGCACCCCTTGGGGGGCTCCAGCATTGAGTGTTATTGAGGATGAAATAGTATCCCCAATCTTCACTGATTGTGGCCTGTGGATCAGGAAACTGAGGACCCAGTTGCAGAGAGTGGGGCTTAGTCCGAGATCACTAGGTTTAGTAATCAGTCTCGAGGGTATAACAGTGCTGAAGTCAATGAGTAGGATTCTTACGTAGATGTTCCTGGTGTCAAGATGTTCTAGTGACTTGGAATGTTGGACTAGAGTGTACAAAGTTAAAAATCACACAACACCAGGTTATAGCCCAACAGGTTTATTTGGAAGCATGGGCTTTTGGAATGCTGCTACTTCATCAGGTGGTTGTGGAGATACTCCACCACCACCCGATGAAGGAGCAGTGCTCCAAAAGCTAGTCCGTGCAAATAAACCTGTTGGACTATAACCTGGTGTTGTGTGATTTTTAACTTTGCACATCCTTATTTGGAATTATATCACCAATTTCTTCACTGTTGCTGTGACAAAATCCTGGAATTCCCTTCCTAACAATGTTGTAAACGTCCCTACGCCCAAATGACTGCAGAATGTAAGAGGCTCGTCTTCAGCTTCTCCAGGGAAATGGAGAGTGGGCAATAAAGATTGGGAGAAAGTGAGGACTGCAGATGCTAGAGATCAGAGTCAAGTGTGGTGTGCTGGAAAAGCACAGCCGGTCAGGCGGCATCTGAGGAGCACATGGCCTAGGCAGCAATGTCCACATGCCATAAATTTCAAAACTTTGGAACCACTAAAACCCTACTGTAGCAGAATCAATTGAAAACTTCAAAACTGAACCAGATGTTTATCATAACTCAAATAGAAACAGAGACAGGGCATGTGCATTCAACCTGATCTGAGGAGTTAAATCTCAAGGTCATTATGTCAGAAACATTTAAGAGACACATTCTTTGACTGTTTCTTACTGTGTGACCTGGAAGTATAATGGTTTCAGACTCAAACTTACACTGGATCACTTGAAGCTTGACATAGAATCATAGAGATGTACAGCACAGAAACAGATCTTTCAGTCCAACTCATTCATGCCGACTGGATGTCCGAACCTAATCTAGACACTTTTGCCAGCACTTGGCCCTCCAAACCTTTCCAATTCATCTTCCCATCCAGATGCCTTTTAAATGTTGTAATTGTACCAGCCCCTACCATTCCTCTGGCAGCTTATTCCATACATGCACTACCCTCTGTGTGAAAAAGTTGCCCCTTAGGTCCCTTTTATATCTTTCCCCTCTCACTCTGAACCTTTGCCCTCTCGTTCTGAACTCCCCCACCATTGTCTATTTACTCTATCCACGCCCCTCATGATTTTATAAACCTCTATAACGTCACCCTCTCAGTGAATTTGGATAGCATGTTAATGAAAACATGCCATTCTGTTGTAACCTATTCATTTATAACTAGTCCAGGCTTGATATGTCTTCAGGATTGGTCTTTAATGCTTGTTAGATTCTTACCTGTCCATTTACTGTCCAGAAATCTACTGATTTCAATCTTAAATATGCTCATCAATTGAGTATTGCTCCAAAGTTGAAAGAGTGTATGGTCACTTTAAGATAGAAAGTGTTTTCTGAATTTACTGTACAGCCACAGCTGACAGGGGTCAGAACAGCTAAGAGACAGGCTGTTCCAAAATAGAAACATGTTGACTGTTAAATTGATACCTGAGTTTTGGTTGCTGTTTTGACAACAATTCAAATTTAACCAATTAATTCAAATTATGCCCAGAATACTAAAACCCAATGGAGTTTGAATTTATTGTATTGACAACAGTGGACCAATAACAGGGAACGATGTTGGGGGTATAAAGCACGGGCATGTTGAAAACCAGTCAGAGCAACTGCCCATCGAACCAGAGAGCAACTGCCATCCAAAGAAATAAACATTTATCTCTCCAAGAAATCTCAGAAGGCACTCTCTATCAAAAGATACCTTTTTCTGTAAAAGTGGTAAAAAGTAAGAAGATGACCCAGAGAGAAGACAGCAGAATCAGAAGGACAGAAGGAGTAGAGAATGCACGGACTTTGAGAAATTAAGTTAATGTAATGTTTAATAGTTGTGCAATTGGAGCAGCATTTTTATTGAGTTGGGGTCAGATAATAATTAGTTAAGAAAAAGGGGGCTTGGATTTGTTAATAGTTTTGTATAGTATCACTGTTACAGTTTGGAAAATAAATTATTATTTTTCTTTACATCATGGAAATTAGGAGTTCTCTTCCACTGACACACACTTTTAGCAGATTAAGAGGTGAGGTGAACTTTTCTGGGTGTTTGGTTTTAATTAACGGAGGGGTTCAACCTCCGCGTCAGCTGTATAGACATGCAACCGCACAACTTAGCGGGAACATCACTTTACATGTCAGCTCACCAACATAGAATAAAGTGTTAAATAAACCTTTACTTGAAGAATAGCGACTGAGGCAGAGGCGTGAGATCACATGGAATTAGTTCTTGAGTTTGTAGAGTTTCAGCAAATTGTCTTGCCTTTAACCTTTGTTTTATGTTTATTAAAGCTTTTGAATGTTCACTATCTGAGCACAGACCTGATCTTACTATCACCAAAGTGTGAGGTAATTTGCAGTAAGACATGCTCAATGCATAGAATCCCTACAGTGTGGAAACAGGCCATTTGGCCCAACAAGTCCACACCGACCCTCCGAAGAATATCCCACTCAGACCCATTCTGCAACCCTATTAATTTACATTTCCCCTGACTAATGCACCTAACCTGCACATCCCTAAGCACTATGGGTAATTTAGCATGGCCAATTCACCCAACCTGCACATCTTTGGACTGTGGGAGGAAACCATAGCATCTGAAGGAAACCCACGCAGACAAAAAGAGAATGTGCAGACTGCACACGGACAGTCGCCAGAGGCTGGAATTGAACCCATGTGCCAGGTGCTGTGAGGCAGCAGTGCTAACCACTGAGCCACTACCTTGCAACAAAGGGTGCATACCATTTGCCTTCCTCATTGCTTAATGTAATTGCATGTTAACTTTACAGGATTCTTGTCCAAGGTAGGGAACAATTAGATCTTTCATTTACAAGGCACACTTAGTATGTTAAAACATGCCAAAACGCATCATCAGAATGATACAAAACATTTGATACTGAGCCACATAAGGACATATTGGGGCTAAAAGGATGTGACATGATTTAAGGAGAGTTTTGAAGGAGAGCAGAGAGATGGAGAGGTTTAAGGAGAGAATTTCAGAGTTTCGTGCCATGACAACTCACATGATCCTGCAATGACAGAGGCTGTTGGTGCTGCCTCAGAAAGCTAGCAATCCTGGCAGAGAACCCCTGAACCATGTAAAAAGGCCATTGGCCAGAAATGTGAGCTCAGTCTTCACACTGGGTCCAGGAGCTTGACAACTGGATACCTGCAGGTCCTGATGCCACACTGGGTTACTCATGCAATGCCGTCTTGAAGTGTCAATGCACAAATTGGGGATGATGCTGAGCTTGGCATTGATGGGTACCCAGGAGATGAAAGATGCAAACTTCTACATATGCAGGTGGTTAAGGCGACCTGCATTGAACCCAAAATTGGCCAAATAGCCAAATGGAAGGTTAACTACATGATTCAATGTTGGATCCCCCAGCTTCTGAAACCTTTCAACAGAAAGAGCAAATTTTAACTTTTACTCCCTTTGATCCCAGCAACTGTGTACGTAAAAGCAAAGTACTGCAGATGCTGCAAATCTGAAACATGCATGCAAAAGGCTGGAGAAACTCAGGAGGTCTGGCAGCATCTGTGGACAGAGAAACAGAGTTAACATTTCAAGTCCAGTGATGTTTCTTCAGAACTGAAAACTGAAAAGTTTTCTTTAGACTAGAAAATTTAACTCTGTTTCTGTCTCTACAGATGCTGGCAGACCTGCAGAAGGAACATATTGATTTATAAGAGTTGCATTTCTAACCAGAAGATTTTATTTCCATTCACTTTTGTTTTATAGTCCAATGAAATGAGGGAGAGTAGAGTTCATTATGTCTCTTAGTCATAGAGACATAGAGATGTACAGCACGGAAACAGACCCTTCAGTCCAACTCACCCATGTCGACTAGATATCCTAACCTAATCTAGTCCCATTTGCCAGCACTTGGCCCATATCCCTCTAAACCCTTCCTATTCATATACCCACTCAGATATGTTTTGAATGCTGTAATTATACCAGTCTCCATCACTTCCTCTGGCAGCTTCCATACACGTACCACCCTCTATGTGAAAACGTTGTCCCTTAGGTCTCTTTTATATCTTTCCCCTTTCACTCTAAACCTATGCCCTCTAGTTCTGGACTCCCCCACCCCAGGGAAAAGACTTTGTCTATTTATCCTATCCATGCCCCTCATGATTTTTATAAACATCTATAAAGTCATCCCTCAGCCTCCGACGCTCCAGGGAAAACAGCCCCAGCCTGTTCAGCCTCTCCCTATAGCTCAAATCCTCCAACCCTGGCAACATCCTTGTAAATCTTTTCTGAACTCTTTCAAGTTTCACAACATCTTTCCGATAGGAAGGAGACCAGAATTGCACACAATATTCCAACAGTGGCCTAACCAATGTCCTGTACAGCTGCAACATGACCTCCCAACTCCCTACTCAATACTCTGACCAATAAAGGAAAACATTCCAAATGCCCTCTTCACTATCCTATCAACTTGTGACTCTACTTTCAAGGAGCTATGAACCTGCACTCCAAGGTCTCTTTGTTTAGCAACACTCCCTAGGACCTTACCATTAAGTGTATAAGTCCTGCTCTGACCTGCCTTTCCAAAGTGCAGCACCTCGCATTTATCTAAATAAAATTCCATCTGCCGTCCTCAGCCCATTGGCCCATCTGATCTAGATCCCATTGGAATCCAAGGTAACCTTCTTCGCTGTCCACTATACCTCCAATTTTAGTGTAATCTGCAAACTTACTAACTATACCTCCTATGTTCACATCCAAATCATTTATTTAATGATGAAAAGTAGTGGACCCAGCACCGATCCTTGTGGCACACCACTGGTCACAGGCCTCCAGTCTGAAAAGCAACCCTCCACCACCACCCTCCGTCTTCTACCTTCAAGTCAGTTCTGTATCCAAATGGCTAGTTCTCCCTGTATTCCATGTGATCTAAACTTGCTAACTAGTCTCCCATGAGGAACCTTGTCGAACACCTTACGGAAGCCATATAGATCACCTCTACCGCTCTGCCCTCATCAATCCTCTTTGTTACTTCTGAGATATGATTTCCCACGCACAAAGCCATGCTGACGATCCCTAATCTGTCCTTGTCTTTCCAAACATGTGTAAATCCTGTCCCTCAGGATTCCCTCCAACAACTTGCTCACCACTGATGTCAGGCTCACTGGTCTATAGTTCCCAGGCCTTTCCTTACCAACTTTCTTAAATGGTGGCACCACGTTAGCCAACCTCCAGTCTTCCGGCACCTCGCCTGTGACTATCAATGATACAAATGTCTCAGCAAAGGGCCCAGTAATCATTTCTCTAGCTTCCCACAGAGTTCTAGGTGATGCCTGATCAGGTCATGGGGTTTAATCCACTTTTATGCATATCAGTACATCCAGCACCTCCTCCTCTGTAATATGGACATCACTTCTACAGAACTGTGCACTAATGTTCCCCAGGGTATGTCCATTTGGTGATTTCAGCTTTGAAAAGTCTCCAGGCACCCTCCTCCATTGGAACAGGCTTCAGCGTCTGCTCCAAGAGATTAATGGGCCATTAATTGCATTCCTTTAAAAACAGAGCTGACCTCTGCATATGCAGGTGGCTAAGTCAGACTTGTTGGGAGTTCCATTGAACCTTCTAAAACTGAGCTGTGTGCTAATGGCCATGGCATCCAGAACCTAATGAAAATGGGATTTTCAAATCCCACTTGCAATGCCTTCCTCGTATGACACCACTGGCGGTTGAACATCATGGTCTTGAACTTGAGTTTTTCTCCCTCCATGAAGTTTGCTAGAATCACTGAAATATCTCTGCATTTTCTGCTTTAATTCCAGATTACCAACATCTGCGGTTAGTTTAGATTTTCCAAATGTCTTCTATCCCCACTTGCGTAATAACATAGAATTTATTGTCAACCACAGTAAGCCAACCTCCAGTTGAGGCTTGTCATGAGAAACATGTTGAATAAAATGTAGTGCATTTGCTTACCTAGTGGCTAATCTACCTTTAACCAGTGAGCTCATAATGAAACTCCTCCCAAAACCTAGCAACAGAAGTCAATTATATAATATTAGATGGAGGAGGTAATTTTACTGTTGACAGCATTGAAGGTGGAATTTTTACCCACTATGGATGGGATGCAATCTTGGTTGCTAAGTAGGAATAGAAATTATGAAAGATTCTGTCTACAGCCTTCTAATTCTCTTTAAATACAGGAATGACACCAGGGGATTATGAAATGTTGCACTCATGTTCAAAAAAAAGGAAGAAGGATTAAAACAATTACCACCAATCAGCCTATCATCGGTGAAGAGGAACTTTATATGTGCATTACAGACACAAAGTAAATTGCTACTTGTAAACATATGAATCAACAAGGATTTGTTAAATGTAAATAGAATGTAAATAAATGTAAATAGACTGACTAGGGTTCTTTGATGAAATAAAAGAGAAGGTTGATAAGAGTTGTACAGTTAATGTTGTGTGTTTGATGAAATACCACACAACAGGCATGTCAGCAAAATTGAGTTCTGCGGAGTACAAAATTGCATTAGGAACAAAAAGCAGGATGTAGATGTAAACAATTATTTTTCAAACTAAGGTTTCATATTGGGTCCAATGTTCCTTAGTACAGGTTAATAACCTCAGGCATGCAGGGCATAATTTTAAAGTTTGCATGTCAATCAAACTCAAAACTCGTAAACTCAACAATGACTAAATGGTGAGGACAGGAAACAGCTGCAGATTGGTGGAATGGGCTGACACATGGCAAACTAAAGTTGGTGAAGTGCAAAGTGATTCATTTTGATTGGAACAGTGAGATGAGGTGGAGTTATAATAAAAATACTATTTTAAAGGGGGTTTGGGAACCGACAGACTTGGAGAGGTTAACAAGTCTTGAAATTAACAAGTTGAGGGAGCTGGTAACGAGTAGAAAAAGTACACCACAAGAAAGTTATACCAAACAACTGGAATACTGTGGTAAATTCTCGGAAGCACATTTGAGCCAAGCTGTCAAAGCCATCGGTAGAAGCTGAGGAGATTGACTGGAATGGTAAAAGGATGAAGGATGTTAGTGACATGGAGACACTTGAAAAACTGGGGTCATTCTCTTTAGAACAGAGAAGAAACCACCCCAGCCTTAGCCGATCTCTTACTGAAATGTTTCTTGTTGATTCCTGTTGCTCTTTCTAAAAATGAATAAAGAGTGCTGGACTCATGGTAAGATTCTTGGTAGTGTAGATGAGCAGAAAGATCTTGATGTCTGTGTACATAGATCCCTGAACGTTGTCACTCAGGTTGATAAGGTTGTTAAGAAGGCATACGATGTGTTAGTTTTTATTGTTAGAGGGATTGAATTTCAGAGCCACAAGGTCATGCTGCAGCTGTACAAAACCCTGGTGCTGCTGCATTTGGAGTATTGTGTACAGTTCTGGTCCCCGCATTATTGGAAGGTTTGGAAAAGGTTCAGAGGAGATTTACTAGGATGTTGCCTGGTATGGAGGGAAGGTGTTATGAGGAAAGGTTGAGGGACTTGAGGCTGTTTTTGTTAGAGAAAACGTTGAGACGTGACTTAATTGAGACATATAAGATAATCAGAGGGTTAGATTGGGTGGACAGTAAGAACCGTTTTCCTCGGATGGTGATGGCTAGCATGACAGAACATAGCTTTAAATTGAAGGGTGATAGATATAGGACAGATGTCAGAGGTAGATTCTTTACTCAGAGAGTAGTAGGGGCATGGAACACAGTGCCTGCAACAGTAGTAGACTTGCCAACCTTAAGGAGAAAGTGAGGTCTTGCCAACTTTAAGGGCATTTAAATGGTCATTGGATAAACATGTGGATGAAAATGGAATAGTGTAGGATAGTTAGGATTCAGATTGGTTCCACAGGTTGGCGCAATATCGAGGGCCAAAGGGACTGTACAGTGCTGTAATGTTCTATGTTCTATGAAATTCTTATTCAAGCTCCTAAATGCTAATTAGCTCTCCTCTAGACCACACACCTAACTTCATTCTATCATGGAATTAAACAGACAGATTTAAGTTGAAGCATTTACAAAACCTGACATTCCTAATATCTAAAGAATTGTTCCTACAAGGAGTCATATTGGACTCAAAATGTCTAGACTTTTTCTTTCTCCACACATGCAACCAAAGCTGCTGAGCTTCTCCAGTACTTTCTGTTTTTATTTCAGATTTCCAGCATCCACAGTATTTTGTTCTTATTCCTAAATATCTTCCTGAGAATTGGAAGCAAGTGGTCCACCCGACCAACAGCAGAACTGCTCTGGTCATTGCTTACAGGTGAGAGTACCTTGCATCTTCTCTGACCCTCCTACCAACATCCCTACTTCCCCCTGCCCCCCACCCAACTTCACCTCATCTGCCGCTAGTCTTTAATCATCAACAATCAAACCATCTAGCCTTATTGAAGGTATAGTCCAAGTCAAGTGACCCTCTTCATTTTACGCTAAATTTCAGATTTATTCATAATATCATAATCCCATAAAACATCTTATTTATAGTGTTATTGAGAATTGGAATTTGGGATTATGCAACTGGATAATACAATGTCTGGTTTTGTACTAGAATAGAAACAGAAAATCTGGTCTCTGTAGTTTCGTTACTGTATAATACTCAGGAAATAGAAAGCGGACTAATTATGTTTATGTAAATAACACTCGCATTAACAATAGCATCCTCATAGTGGCGTTAGTTGTGATGTGCAAACTCAGAACAGCCTGAATTCCAAATGCTTCTGCATCATGTTTAATACTTTGTTGTATTCAATACTTTCAGACGAGCTGCAGATATTGAGACAAAAAAAGTGCGAGTGCTGGAATTGCCATGTTTGTCCTCTAAAGGGTCAACATTTACTTTTACTATTCTCTCCCTTTTTATCAACATTTTGAAACTTTTGGTAATAGTGCCTACGTTTTCGGCTAGTTTCCTTTCGTAGTTCATCTTACCTCTTTTGATTTTGTTTGTCATAACCTTTTGCTGATGTTTAAAGTTCTCCCAATCCTCCAGAGTGCCTCATTTTTAGAGTGCATCCTCAGAGTGCATCATTATTTTTGCATTATGATGTGCCCCAGTTTTTGCCTTGACATCCTTGTTAAACCATGGATAATTTTTCATCTTTTTACAATTCCTCTTCCTCTCAGGAATACACTTTAATTGAGAGGTATTTTACATCTCCCTAAGTATTTAACACAGTTCTTCAACTGACCTGCCCTTTAATATTTTTGCCCAGTGCACTCAGGCCAACTCCTTCCTCAGGCCTGAATAATTACCTTCACCCAACACCAAAACTCTCTTACATGAATCTTCTTTACTCTTTCAATCTGAATTTGAAGCTCTTTTATGTTGTGGACACTCCTTCCAAGAGGATTCTTAACAAAAGACAATTTATCAATCACTCTTTGTTACACAATACCAAATCTAAAGTAGCCAGTTCGCTGGTTGTCTCCATGACATGTTGTTCTAAGAAACAATCTCTCATATACTCTATGAATCTTCCCTCAAGGATACACTTGCCACATTGATTCATCCAATCAACATACACGCTCAAATCACCCATTAATACCATTATGCCCTTCTCACAAGCCCTCATTATTTCCTGGTTTATATTATGCCCTACTTCAGAAGTACTGTTTAGGGGCCTGTAAATGTTTCCTACCAATGGGTTTCTCCTCTTGCTTTATATTTCCACCCAGACTGATTCAATATTTTCATCCTTGAGCCAATATTGTTTCTTAATACTGCTTTGATGTCATCCTTAACCATAAAGAAACTCCACCTCCTGCTTGTTCTTGTCTATCCTTTCAAAATACTGAGTACTCTTGGACACTTAACTGCCAGTCCTGATCCTCCCATAGCATTTTTTTTTTAGTAAGCCCCTCTGGTCATACCCATTTGTGCTGTCAGCTCATCAACTTTATTCTGCATACTGCGTGCAGTTAGGTGCAAGGATTTTAAATAATTCTACTGATATGTCCTTCTCTTCTAATATTTTCTTGTGCACTACACTTTCCATCCTTATTAATCCCGGATAACACAGAGTCTCATCTCTATCATTGACTCCAACTGTCAATTCACATTTTGATCTTTTATGATTCAGTCGTTAGACTGGCCCTACCTTCTGCTCACATTCTGACCTACTGCTTTGGTTCCCACACCCCTGCTTTATTAGTTTAAATCCACCCAAAGTGGCACTAGCAAACCTCCCCACCCGGATGCTGGTGCCCTTCCAGTTAAGATGCAACCTGACCTTTTTTGTACAGGTCTTGAAGAGATCTTAATGCTCCAAAAATCTGAAACTTTCTGCCCACACCAGCTCTTTGGCTATGTGCTAAATGTACTATCTTCCTGTTTCTTGCCTTGCTACCACATGGCATGGAGAGTAATCCGAGATTAAACCCTGGAGGCCCTGCATTTCAATTTATGGCCTAGCTTCATGAATTCTCCTTGCAGGACCTCGACACTCTGCCTGCCTGTATCACTGGTACTGATACTTTCCATGACCTCTGACTGCTGACCCCCACCCCCTCCTTTAGTATGTCCTGAGCACACTCCGAGACATCCTTGACCTTGGCATCAGGGAGGTAACACATCATCCTGTAGTCTCGTTTGAGGCCACAAAAATGCTTTCTGCACCTCTAAATATTGAATTCGCAACTACTAATGCCTGCCTGCACTTGACCTGCCCTGCTGCACAACAGGAAGAAAGTGAGGACTGCAGATGCTGGAGATCAGAGCTGAAAAATGTGTTGCTGGAAAAGTGCAGCAGGTCAGGCAGCATTCAAAAAGCAGGAAAATCAACGTTTCGGGCATAAGCCCTTCTTCAGGAATGAGGAGGGTGTGCCAAGCAGATAAAAGGTAGGGAGGAGGGACTTGGGGGAGGGTCGTTGGAAATGCAATAGGTGGAAGGAGGTTAAGGTGAGGGTGATAGGCCGGAG
>NC_057728.1:11650840-11691559 GCF_004010195.1 Chiloscyllium plagiosum
GATGCAGTAAATGTTGTGTGTGGAGGTGCAGGTGAATTTGTGGTGGATATGGAAGGATCCCTTGGGGCCTTGGAGGAAAGTGAGGGGGGAGGTGTGGGCGCAAGTTTTGCATTTCTTGCGGTTGCAGGGGAAGGTGCCGGGAGTGGAGGTTGGGTCGGTGGGGGGAGGGTGTGGACCTGACGAGGGAGTCGCAGAGGGAGTGGTCTTTCCGGAACACTGATAGGGGAGGCACAACAGAGCAAGTTGTGGTGCCACTGTTCTGGCCACGGTTGTACCTGTAAACAGTACCTAGAGTGGTATAAAAACTTAAAGAACTGTGGTTTCTGGAAATCCAAGACAAAAACAGAAATTGCTGGCAAAGCATCTGTGGAGAGAAATCAGAATTTCGGGGTCCAGTGACCCTCCTCAGAACCTAAAATGCTATAACTGTTTGAGAGGGATCAGCCACAGGGGTAGCATGGCTTTTATTTTGGGCTTTCTAGACAAGAGTTATATATAAGACGTGTCACAAGTGGATAGCCTTGTTGTCCAGCAGACACCTTTGATTTGCCATAGTGGTTCAAAGACAGTTGGGACCAATGGCTGCCACAGAGCAAAGGCATTGCCAACAGGACAATTGGCCTCACCTGCATGATACATCGCTTGTGATCGCTGCACACTGATCGGATGAAACACCTTTTGGTTCAGGGGAATGGTCGAGTTTAATGGATTCACAGAATTGAATTGAATTGAATTTATTGTCACATGTACCAAGGCACAGTGAAAAGCTTTGTCTCAACCTCAAAACTCCCTTGTGCAGCACAGGACTGCAAAATGTTGCTTATATGCCCAATAGGGGGCTTGAAGAAATAAATTATCTTAGCAATGCACACTTTGACAGCCATAGGTAATACAGTTCTGGCCCTGCCTAGAGATTGCAGATGTAACCACAGCAGTTTGCATATTTCTGTCAGAGCCTCTTTAGTGGAGGAAATGCTCTCAAGCAAAGGTTGTCACTGAGTTGGTGTGACAATTGCTCTTTAAAGGTACCCCAGTTAGAGACAAAGTCAAGATGGGACGAGGTGAGTTCGGTGAGGCAGGAGCATGTAGAGATGATGGGTCGGCTGGGGTATTTGGGCTTGTGGATCTTGGGGAGCAGGTTGAACTGGGCAGTGTGGGGCTGGGGGACTACAAGATTGGAGGGGAGATCACTGGAGGCAATAAGGGCACAGACACTGCACTGATCCCCTTCTATCTTTTCCCTCCCTCTTCCAGCAGCTTACCTTTTCTGGATGACCTTTCTTCATTCTTCCCATCATGCTCAATTGCAGTTCCAATGAAAGATCACAGAGTCAAAATGTTAACTTTACTTCGGATTCTAGTTTCAGTTAATCAAAATGAAAGCCTGAAGCAGGATTTGTGTCTTTCCAGTTCAACTTATTTTACTTCTGGCGCTTTCACAGGAGGAGCGTCAGTATGTCTTGTGACCTGCCTATAAGTGAACAGCCTAGTTTGTTACTAAATAGTTGAGAGGCAACTAAATTGCTGTTCTTGCCAGGTCTGACCACCATGTACTCAAAGACCAAAGCAGATTTCTTTCCCAAAAAGATATTCATGAATCAGTTGAGTTTTTACAACACTCAGTAATAGTGTCCTTAAAAGTAAGTTTGTGTCCCAGACTTACTTGATTTTGAGTGGGAGCAGCGTCGAAGGTAAAAGCGAACCCGGGAGACTACAGCAAAGGTAAGACAGTTTGTTTTAAAATTGCTTACCTGTAGCGGGCAGCGGTGTGTTTTTTTTTTACTCTCTCTCCACAGAAAGAGCGGGAGCAGCAGAGGAAGTGACGGCAAGCAGAGGGGCAGCCGGGAAGGAAAAGTGAGTATATAAGTCAGGAAGTCAGGAATGATCCCATTGTGAACGGCAGGGACCACATCTGCAGCAAGTGTTGGTTGCTGGAAGAACTCCGGATCAGAGTTTATGATCTGGAAGCTGAGCTTCAAACACTGCGGCACATCCGGGAGGGGGAGAGTTACCTGGATGCTTTGTTTCAGGAGGCAGTCACACCTGGGAGATTAAGTAATTCACATTCAGCTCGTGATCAGGCACAAAAGAGTGTGACTGTAAGTGAGGCAGGTAGGGGGAACCGGAGTTCAGGAGTGGAGGAGCCTCATCCCTTGACCTTGTCCAACAGGTACGAGATTCTTGCTCCCTGTTCGGATGAGGAAAAGGGCTCTGGACAGGATGAGCCAACTGACCAAGGCACCATGGTCCAGAAGGCCATTCAAGAGGGGGGAACTAATAGACAAGTAGTGGTTATAGGGGATTCTATAATTAGGGGGACAGATAGTATCCATTGCAAGCCGGATCGGGAGTCTCGCATGGTGTGTTGCCTGCCCGGTGCCAGAGTGCGAGACATCTCCGACCGTCTTGAAAGGATATTGGAGCGGGAGCGGGAGGATCCAGTTGTTGTGGTCCACGTTGATACCAACAACATAGGCAAGACTAGGGTGGAGGACCTGTTTGGGCATTATGAAGCACTAGGCAGGAAATTGAAGCACAGGTCCACAAGGGTCATAATCTCCGGATTACTGCCCGAGCCACGTGCCAATTGGCCTGGTAAGTGGAACTGAAATGCGCATCAGCCATGATTGAATGGCGGAGTGGACTCGATGGGCCGAGTGGCCTTGCTTCTGCTCCTATGTCTTATGGTCTTATGATTACTAGAATTTAAATTCCCTTGCAGCTGAATTGAGATTTGAACTCATTTCTCTAGATTATGTATCAAAGCCCACAGAACCACTATGTGCCCATATCCTCAAATGCCTATTTGCCACAACTGAAATGCTGAGGTATTCCACGGAAGTTGTGATGAAAATAAAAAATACAGCCTCTTTATCAACCTAATATTCTGCAATTATACAATGCATTTCATTTTCTTAGGGTAACCTAAAGTTTTTATACCCAATATGTTTGGTTGATGTTGCACATGTAGCAAAAAAGCAACAAACGTGACTCCCATTTTCCACTGTCAGCAGGAAGGCAGATGATCATATATTCTGCCTTTTGACCAGGACACCACATGGGAGAAATTCCCTCTATTCATTAAATAGTATCACTGGATCTTTTGCATCTGGGTCTAAAATCTTATGAACAGATGGCACATCTGACAGTGCAGTACCCCTCTCTACTCTTATGTTTAAAAGAATTGATTACACGCTCTGGAGCATGTTTTCAATCCAACTTCTGATTCACAAGCAAGAGTGCTATCTCTGAGCGATAGTTGGGAAGAAAGACACTTTCACACACAAAACATGGCCTTTAATTACTGACAAATGAACGAGTAATTGCTTTTCTTTATAAAACATCAATGCAAAGACAATCATACACATTAGTAATTCAACAAAGCACATTTTTATTTAGCATTTGAAAGAGGGCAACAGATATCTAATTCCCAATTTACTAACTGAAACTGCTTTTAAATTTGAACTACACCATTTTTTCACACAGAAATACCACATCAAATTATTCTGAATTACTTCAGAAATGACACTTACTAAATTTAACAAAAATAATCCACATGAATGTATCCAGTTACTAACTGGAATCTCTGATAGTTCACCGTTAAAACCCTGCTGCAAATTCTGGACCAATGTTTCTCTTAACAAGCTGGCATGAGCTCAGTTCCAAAGACATGCCTCACTCAGTCTGCCTCCTTCCTGATAACATAACATTTGTAGAATGATGAGCACTGGTCACTTGCTTGGACAAGTTAGTAATGCTTTTTATGGCCAGTTCTCTGATGTGCCCTCCCCAACACCGAGCGCTTTCTTGGGTAGGAAGAACAGTATTTCCAATAGAAACCCCAGGTAACAGAAATTGATTGCAATATTTGTGTATATCCCAAGTTCCTTTTCCCCAAAAAATCTTAGGCAGGTTTCAGTTGGTTCTTAAAATAAATCAAGGTTTATTTTTCACACACCTGCCACTGCAGACCTTCCAATATCAGGGTGGATCCCTGACCAAATGGAGTTGTGTTGTATCTATCATTCTTGTTCAATACAAATAAATAGTGATTAGTTAAGGTTCTCAGCAATCTTTGTGGTTAGTCCTTTCAATGATGAGCAAAGGAAATTGTCTTTTGATGCTCAGGTTGGAGTGCCTGCATCAGGAGGTCTATCAGTGTTATTTTAAAACATTTAAAATTTGATGTGGGGTAAGTTTATTGTTTATAAACAAGAAATATGTAAAGAATCAGAGACCTGTTATGGTGCAGAAAGAGGCCATTCAGCCCATCTTATCCAAACTGGCTTTCTAAAGAAGCATCTTGATTTATCCTGCCTTTTCGCAAGTTGTTTATATAATCAGACATAATAAAGCAATCATAGAATCACATTTGCTAGTACAGGTATTCCTTCAACATCTTTCAGAACAGCCTTGTTTAGTCAGTGATATCAATGTCCAAATGTAGCAGACTCAGATGGCGATGATGCTGCCTTTTAATGATCGTCTGGTTCTTGATTCATTTAGTTTATAATCTGTCTCTCTTTGCTTTGCCATTACATTGGAAAACAGTGCCAAGGTAGCACGTCGATGACTGGCCTGTTTCCTGGCTTCAGATAAACAATGGATGCCCTTGGACCTTGTTGTCAAAGTAATGAACTTGCTTGGTTAGGCCTGTACAGTGTACATCTCAGATCCACCAAAAGATAAGTAGCCATCAATATCATAGCTTTATTTTTCTATTGCTGTCAGTGTCTTCCATAAAATAATGCAAGATCTCAAAGTGTTTGATTATACTTCAACTTAGTAACTGAATCTTTAGCATCAGAACAAAAAAGATGAAGAGGTAACAGTGCCAACTCTTGGGAAAAGGAAGCAAAGGGAAGCTGGCTGAGGAATTTACTCGGAAAGTTAACAGACTGCTGCCATAGCCTCCAAGTTGGAAACCTGTCAAGTGAAACAATCTAAAATGTACAGTTAACTGTCTACTGACTTCAAACTAGTTTTAAAGGGAAATTAAATTTTCAAGTACAGTTTATGGGTGTGTAACTCAGTAAAATGGAGACAGATGCAGAATACCTGAGTTTAGAAACTGGTCAAATGATCCAAATCAGCCAGATTCCAAATTGTGGGCGATCTATTTGGCCAGACTAGGATCCAGGCAATGAAAATAAACAATTCACTTCACTTCTCCCTTCCCAATGAGGTTTATATTTCTTTCCCACAATTTAAAGAATCAATTACCTTAAGAGCCATATATTTGGAAGATTTGAGGGAAGTGACACCGCAGACTTTGGTGAAGTTATTACTCCACTGCTTGTGAATTTACTTCCCCCAACCTCTCACACCATCTTGACCCAGAATTGCTGTGTTACCCATATTGATTCTATGCAAGAACTTGTCAGTGCCATGTAGAGTTTACCCAGTAAATAAGATTCCACGCATTGTGCTTAAGAGACCATATCCAAACAATGAAAGAAATTACAGGTTCACCATTTTGTTTTTATTAGAAGTCGCAAAAAGGAGACTTGCTATAAATTTGCAAACAGCAACAGGTGGCAAAGGAAACTGTCCAGCAGGAAAGACAAACTGCCAGGAGGAGCAGACACCATATCTTTACACATTTATAACTTGATGACTCAAAGTCCATTTTGCAGAGTTAAGTTGGCAAATAATAATTTGCATTTTCAGCTTGGCCAAGTACAGGCTTACTCCAGTAGATCCTGGTTTGGGGGAAAGGAAAAGAAGAATACATTTGACATTAAAGTATGTTTATAACATTTCTCATAGAGTCATAGAGATGTACAGAACAGAAAAAGACCCTTCGGTCCAACCCGTCCATGCTGACCAGATATCCCAACCCTATCTAGTCCCACCTGCCAGCACCCAACCCAATTCCCTCCAAATCCTTCCTATTCATGTACACATCCAGATGCCTTTTAAATGTTGCAATTGTACCAACCTTCACCACTTCCTCTGGCAGCTCATTCCTTACACGTGCCACCCTCTGCATGAAAATGTTGCTCCTTAGGTCCCTTTTATACCTTTCCCCTCTCACCCTAAACCTATGCCCTCTAGTTCTGGACTCCCCCACCCCAGGGAAGACACTGTCTATTTACTCTACCCATGCCCTTCATGATTTTATAAACCTCTATAAAGTCACCCCTCAGCCTCCGTGCTCCAGGGAAAATAGCCCTAACCTATTCAACCTCTCCCTACAGCTCAAATCCTCCAACCCTGGCAACATCCTTGTAAATCTTTTCTGAACCCTTCAAGTTTCACAACAGAGACCAGAACTGCACGCAATATTCCAAAAGTGGCCTAACCATTGTCCTGTATGGCCGCAACATGACCTCCCAACGCCTGTACTCTATACTCTGACCAATAAAGGAAGGCATACTAAACACATTCTTCACTGTCCTATCTACCTGTAACTCTACTTTCAATGAGCTATGAATCTGCACTCCAAGGTCTCTTTGGTCCTCGGGACTGCTGATGAACATACTATTAAGATTTGCTTTCCCAAAATGCTGCATCTCACATTTATCTAAATCAAACTTCTACCACTTCTCAGCTCATTGTTCCATCTGATCAAAATCCCACTGTAACCCGAGTTAACCGTCTTTGCTGACCACTGCACCTCCAATTTTGGTGTCACCTGCAAACTTACTAACTATACTTATGTTCACATCCAAATCATTTATATAAATGCCGAAAAGTAGTGGACCCAGCACTGATCCTTGTGGCACTCCACTGGTCACAGGCCTCCAGTCTAAAAAACAACCCTCCATCATCACCCTCTGTCTTCTATCTTTGAGCCAGTTCTGTATCCAAATGGCTTGTAATAAAACACCTACGCATGGGAAACCAAGATTCCTTTCAGCTCACATCTGTCCATGCTACTTCATAAATAACAGTTGGCTCAACATATATAAAGTCACCAAGAACTTAAGTTTTGTGAATTAGTGGTCAGCTCTGGGATAAAGGAAAAAAAAACTAAATCAGGGAGACAATATCAGTATAATTCAACAGCAAAAGGTTTTGTTCAATCGTGGCTGTGTCTTTGGTAAATCTTACCCTGTGCAATAAAATGTTTTCATAAGCTATGGGGTGACTAACTTTTTATTGATCGCGCATTTGAGGGATAATACTGATACTGTGTACACTTATGGTTTTTTTTATTCATTTATGGGATGATGGCATCAGTGGTTAGGCAGGCATTTGTTGCTCATCCCTCATTGTCCAGAGGCCACTTAAGAGGTAACCACATTGCTTTGGGTCTGGAGTCACATGTCGGCCAGACCAGGTAAGGATGGCAGTTTCCTTCCCTAAAGGACATTAGTGAACCGATAGGTTTTTCCCGACAATCGGCAATGGATCTTAATTGCAGCCTCTGCCATGGCAGGATTCAAACCCAGGTCACCTAGGTCTCTGGATTAACACTCCAGCATTAAGACTACAAGGCTGTCACCTCTCCAAGCATCGGAAAGCAGAAGGAGGCCACTCAACCCATCATGCTCCTTGATAAAAATATCCCATCAGTCAGTTCACCTCACTGTAATTTCCCATGAATTCATAAAATTATTCCACATTGAGGAAAAGCTAAAGAAAAATCTATAAATACTACTTGAATTCAGTTCATAGTTTCAGCATGGAGTATGGTCACTGTAACTGTACTGGAAGCCAGATAGTTGATTGCAAGATGACAGACTTTCCACAGATTCTCAGATCTGCCTACTTTGGAAATCGCATGGTCACGGCTCAAATGTTGGTGTACAAGAACAGTCTTTTTGCTGTGGAAAATTATCCCCAAATGTGTGCAACCGTGCAGAATGTCCAGATAATTTCAAAACGAAATGCAGGTCACCTTTCTATTCGATGTTGGTTAATGTTGTCTGTGATGTAACATTGAGTTGGAGCCCTTTATGGTACAGTAGATATCAATGGCCCATTGAACTTATGTCAGGGTCTTGGCAGAGCTGTCCACTCAGTGCCATCACCCTGCTGTACCCCCATGACCATACAGCTGGAATTCCCTAAAAGTGTTTATCCAATTTCTTTCTAAAGTTATTAATTATCTCAACTCCTCGCACTTATCAGTTTAGAATGTGGTTTTAAATTGGCCACAATGAGTCCTCATAATGGGACAATCTGTAGACTTTTTTTGTGGGGTGGGGTCGGAAATGAAGATCCGTAGGATGCGGAAATAAAGAAGCCAAGTTTTAGCTGCCACAGCCCTGACTGAAAGCATTTTCAGGCAGACCCAGGGTCAACATCAATCCTGTTTCAGGCAAGTGATTGTTCAGTAATGCAAATGTTTGAACAATCTATTGTAGGACCTTGAATGTAACTATGAAGTTCAAGAGGGAGAAGAGTGCACTGCACACGCTCCATCCATTTAGGACAGGGAGTAGTCCAAAAGGTGACAGTTGGAGACAGCCTCACTAAAGAATCCTAGATTTTCTTTGATCTTTACACTCCTGGCACTGCAAATAGACTGGGGCTCAGAGTTGGCCTGTGATAATTGGCCCAACCGCTCAGGCTCAATAGCAAACCAGCCATTTCCTGTCTTCCCAGGGCTGGCTGTAATCCAAAGCAGCCCAAGTCAGGAAATGGTTACTGACTTCCTCACTCGATTGCTCTGCTCACTCACAACTGGCTCAGATGGAATTCCTCCTCTTGTTTGATTTGTAAGACTTGTGCACAATGCTCTTGTAACGCAAAGGGCCCCAGTACAAGGTTTGCAGAGGCAAGCAGGTTTGGAGAACCAAGAATGCCTGTTCCATGTCATTATAAAGCAATTTCTTTCCTAACCAAAGTAATAACTCGGCATTTAGGTAAGACCCACTGGGGAGGCTGCTCTTGGTCAAGATATTACAGCTAATGACTCTCCCACTTTTCTCCAAGGCACTCAAACATTTGACTTTATTCTCTTACAAGTCACTAGAAGTTTGGAGTTTAGCTTTTATATTGTTTATGAGGAGAAAGTGAGGTCTGCAGATGCTGGAGATCAGAGCTGGAAATGTGTTGCTGGAAAAGCGCAGCAGGTCAGGCAGCATCCAGGGAACAGGAGAATCGACGTTTCGGGCATAAGCCCTTGTTTATGAGGCCAAGGATCAAGAGAAAGTATTTAGGACCAATGGTTTGCCCGTATAAACTTAGCACAATTGGGAACTTGTGGACTCACAATGTGAAAAGTCAAACAAAGTGCTCTGTCAAATAAGCAAAGACATGAACAATAAATACAAGTAAATGAACCATCCTGAGTTCACTCACTGAGCACACTTTAAAATAGATGAGGTACTCACAACATCAGAATCATCATGATAAACTCTTTCAGTGCTTGTTCTGCTGCTGTCCAGATGATCAGCAATGCAGGCCTCATCAGTATTGGTTTTCAGGACTGAATAACGATAGACCAAGGTTCTACACAGAAAGAGAAGCAATTCAGTGGTTTTGGGCAATTCCATACTTATTGGAATGGATAAAGATATTGGATCAAATGTTTAATACCTGATCACCTCAAAATGAAATAAGACGACTGAATCTTAGAATCCTTACAATGTGGAAGCAAGCTATTTGCCCCATTGAGTCCATACTGACCCTCGCAACAGCATCCCACCCAGAGCCACCTCCCTACTCTATCCCTGTAACCTTACATTCCCATATGGCTAATCCATCCCTGGACACTCTGGGCAATTTAGCCTGGTCCTAACTTGCACAACTTTGGACTGTGGGAGGAAACCCATGCAAACACGGGGAGAATGTGCAAACTCCACACAGACACCCGAGGGTGGAATTGTTTTGGGCCACTGAGCCACCGTGTCACTTACAGGAATATCCTGCGATGAACTGGATGCACATTTAGACAGTCCACTAACCAGAAAGCTGTGAACCAGTGATTAAAGTTAAAATAATATCCAAAAGTTAAAAATAAATTGGCAAACTCTTAATTGCTTACTGAATGTGCGGTTTGTGGCCAACTCCTTTATGCTTTTACATTTTAACCTCTTATGTTCCTGCAGATATTGTTGCTAAGAGCTTAGTCTGATGACATGCTTTATAAAGAGCAGAAACTTTCAAATTACAGGTAGTTCTATAATATGATGGTTGCATTCCTGTGCAACCCTGTGTTAGAGAAAAATTGTACTTTAGAAACAGTGCTTAAAGTGTTGCCGATGTAATTGCGTTACATCCAAAACATGTTTTAAAAGTTCGTGCTTTAGAAACAATTCATCAATCGTGTTATAGCGAATTTGCGTTAACAAAACATGTGTTATAGCAGAATGATCTGTAGACAATAACCAGTTCAAATGGAATGGCAACATTTATTCACAGTTCAGTAATAACTGGAAGTAAGATGATCAGTGATCAGAATAACACTGTTTGAAACTAACATCTATGGTACACACCAACATGCTTCCTGAACCAGCTCACTGTGAAATGCATAACCAAAATACTGTTGAGCAGAGATGACTTTCACTTGTTTGACTTTGGAAAACAGAGGTGACTAAAAAAAAGGAAGACCAATTAGAAATGTCAAGCTCTTACCTTCCTCCACACACATATTTCTTAAAAATAAGAACAACGCCGATCATCATCAGCACTGCTGCTGCCAACGCACTTACTACAATGATGACAACAGTAATCTTGGGTAACTGCTAAGAAAAACATTTACAAAATTCAAACAACTGAAACTCATTTTAGTTACATGTAACATGCATAAAGAATTTACACTTGTACAGCACCATACTACATCTAGCACAGAATTTTCTGAAATATAAGCTTGAATGGTAGGATTAGAAACATAGAAACAGGAAAAGTAGTAGGCCCATCAGCCTTCAAGTCTGCTCCACCACTCAATATGATCATGGTTTATGGTCCAACTCAATACCCTGTTCCCATTTTCTTTCCCATACCATATGATCCCCAAGAACTATATCCAACTCCTTCTTGAGAACATTCAATATTTTGGTGTCAACTGCTTTCTATGGTAGAGAATTCCACAGGCTCATCATTCTCTGGGTGAAGAGTTTTCTCCTCATCTCAGTCCTAAATTGTCTACCCTCTATCCTTAGCCTGTGACTTCTGGGTTTGGATTTCCCAGTCATTGGGATCATTATTCCGTGGGTGTTTACCCTGTCAAGTTAAATATGGTGTACTGCTAACTTGCAGCGCAACCCAGACCTCCCAATAGTGAGTGGAAATTTGAGAAAAAAACTTGTAAGGAGATCTCAGCATGGGAATAATAGGGTGGTTATAGTAGGGGTTTTTAATTACCAAACACAGACTGGGACTGCCAAAGTGTTATGGGCTTAGATGGAGAAGAATTAGTTAAGTGCATACAAGAAAATTTTCTGATTCAGTACATGAATGTACCTACCAGAGAAAGCGCAAAAACTTGGCCTACTCTTGGGAAATACGGCAGGACAGGTGACTGAGGTGACAGTGGGGGAGCACTTTGGGGGGCAGCGATCATAATTCTATTAGTTTTAAAATAGTGATGGAAAAGGATAGAGAGGATCTAAAAATTAAAGTTCTAAATTAGAGGAAGGCCAATTTTGACAACACTAGACAAGAACTTTCAAAAGTTGCCGGGGAGGGGGGGGAGGGGGCTTCGTAGGTAAAGGGACGGCTGGAAAATGGGACACCTTCAAAATTGAGAAAACAAGAGTCCACAAGAAATATGTACATGTTAGAGTGAAAGGCAAGGCAGATATGTGTCGGAAATGCTGGATGACTGGAGAAATTAGGGCTTTGGTCAAGAAAAAGAAGGAAGCATATGTCAAGAACAGACAGCAGGGATCAAGTAAATCCCTTGAAGAGTATAAAGGCAGGAAATGTATACTTAAGAGGAAAATCAGAGGGTAAAAAGGGTACACAAAATAAGTTTGGCAAATAGGGTTAAGGAGAATCCAAAGGGATTCAAAAATAGATGAAGGACAAAAAGGTAACTAGAGAGAGAATACGGCCCCTTAAAGATCAGCAAGGCCGTCTACATGTGGAACCGCAGGAGATGGGCGAGATATTAAACAAGTATTTTTCATCAGTGTTTGCTACAAAGAAGCTATTGAGAATGGGGAAATAAATAAGGACATCTTGAGAACTGACCATAATTCCAGAGGTGGTGGTGCTGGACGTCTTAAAATGCATAAAAGTGGATAAATCCCAGGAACCTGATCAGTTGTACCCTAGAACTCTGTGGGAAGTGAGGGAAGAGATTGCTGGTCCTCTTGCTATTTGTATCATTAGTAGCCATAGGTGAGATGCTGGAAGTCTATAGGCTGACTAACGTGGTACCACTACTTAAAGGTGGTAAGGAAAAACCAGGGAACAATAGAGCATTGAACCAGATACTGGTAGTGGGCAGGTGTTGGACAGAATCCTGTACGACAGGATTTACATGTATTTGGAAAGGTGAGAACTGATTAGGAATAGTGAACATAGCTTTGTACGTGAGAAATCCTGTCTCATTAACTCTCACTGAGTTTTTTAAAGAAGTAACAAAGAGGATTGATGAGGGCAGAGCAGTGGATGTGATCTATATGGACTTCAGTAAGGAATTTGACAAGCTTCTTCATGGTAGACTGATTAGCAAGATTAAATCACATGGAATATAGATACAATTAGCTATTTGGATACGGAACTGGCTCAAAGGTAGAAGACAGAGAGAAGGTGGTGGTGGTGGAGGGTAGCTTTTCAGACTGGAGGCCTGTGCCACAAGTTTTGGTGCTGGTCCACTGCTTTTTGTCATTTATGTAAACTATTTGGATGTGAACATAGGGGGTATGGTTAGTAAGTTTGCAGATGACATTAAAATTGGAGATGCAGTAGACAATGAAGAAGGCTACCTCAGATACAGTGGGATCTTGATCAGATGGGTCAATGGGCCGAGGAGTGATAGATTGAGTTTAATTTAGATAAACATGAGGTGCTGCAGTTTGGAAAGACAAATCAGGGCAGGACTTATACACTTAATGGGGAGTGTTGCTGAACAAGAGACCTTGGAGTACAGGCTCATATTTCCTTAAAGTGGAGTCACAGGTAGATAGAATAGTGAAGGCAACATTTGTTATGCTTACCTTTATTGGTCACCACATTGAGTATAGGAGTTGAGGAGGTCATGTTGTGGCTGTACAGGCCATTGGTTTGGCCATATTTGGAGTAATTCATGCAATTCTTGGATGTTGTGAAACTTGAAAGGGTTTAAAAAAGATTTACAAGGGTGTTGCCAGGGTTGAAGGATTTGAGCAACAGGAAGAGGCAGAATAGGCTGGGTTACTTTCTCTAGAGCTTCGGAGGCTGAAGGGTGATAGGCAAGGTGCTCTCCGGGGATGGGGCAGTCCAAAACTACAGGGCAGAGAATGTTGATTGTATGGAATGAGCTGCCAGAGGCAATGGTAGGGGCTGGTACGATTACAACATTTAAAAGACATCTGGATGGATCTATGAATAGGAACGGTTTACAGGGATATGGACCAAAAGCTAGCAAACGGGACTATATTTATATAGGATATCTGGCTGGCACGGAAAGGTTGGACTGAAAGGTCTGTTTCCATGCTGTATTTCTTTATGATTCTAACACAAAAACTTGATGGTATACACATACATGCCTGAATTCCATATTGATTCTGTGAAATCCTTGCCCTTTCATAAATGTAATCCCAATTTCCTGTAACCACCTCAGAAATATACAGCTCATACAAATTTCCTACAGTGATGCAGTTCTGAATAGGGTGGTAAACTTATGGATAAAATTAATAATGAAACTAAAACCACACTTTTGTTTTTTTTATACGGGAGTGTTTTTTTTAAACACCAAATTACTTCCTGAGGAATTAAATGTTTGTTTTTGTTTTTAAATGTATCAGATTTTAAACAATTACAGACTTCCATTGTTGCATTTTCTTATATGCACCGTACCTGTGTGTAAATGATAGCTTGATATACTTCTTTAATTTCTTCTTTGAGCATGGAAATTAAGCAAACAAAGAAAACTGAGCTACCCTTGAGCTCTGATTGTTCACCCTGATTTTACCCTTCCGCGTAAACTAACTTTACTCTCAGAAAGTCTTGAAGTTATTATCCAATGGGATGATATTGACTTAAATGTTGACATAAACTCATAATTAGGTCATTGCAGAAACTTCTGTATCAGTACATGAAATCGATTTAGAAATTCTATTACTGTTG
This sequence comes from Chiloscyllium plagiosum, assembly GCF_004010195.1. NCBI lineage: Eukaryota > Metazoa > Chordata > Chondrichthyes > Orectolobiformes > Hemiscylliidae > Chiloscyllium > Chiloscyllium plagiosum. Next base: position 11,665,013 of record NC_057728.1, read on the forward strand.
TTCACAGTGTGGAAACAGGCCCTTCGGCCCGACAAGTCCACTTCGACTCACCGAAGAGTAACTCACCAGACCCATTCCTCCTATGCTATATGTGCCTAACCTACGCATCCCTGAACACTCTGGGCAATTTAGCATGGCCAATCCACCTAACCTGCACATCTTTTGGAATGTGGGAGGAAACCGGAGCAATCGGAGGAAACCCACACAGGCAGGGGGAGAATGTGCAAACTCCACACAGATGGTCACCCAAGGCTGGAATCGAACCCAGGTCCCTGGCACTGCGAGGCAGCAGTACTAACACTGAGCCACTATGTTGTGCAGGGAAACAGCCATTTTGCAAGTAGCAAATCTGCATTTTTGATAGCTGAGAGGGGACTACAGAAATGATATTAGAACTTGATATACTTCTTTAAAAAGATTGTCTTGGTCCTTTGAATTTTCAATTGAACGACAGGAAAAAATTTTTGGGCGGAGGAGTGGAGTGGTGATGGCAGTGGACTAGGGGTTGGTAGTTTTATTGCCTTTATCTAAAAAATGGAATCTCTTAATAAAAATTCAGCACACTTTTCATACAGGAATCTTAGCTTAGATCATGTTATCAAATAGAAAGAATACCAATCTTACACCTATTTCATTTCCTTTCTGTGTCACACACTTCATTGATACTTTTGGAGTGGCTCATAAAGGTCACTGCTTAATGCATTCCTCTATTTTGTACAGAGTAACCAATCCCACACATCAGTAACAAAGTAACGATCCCACACATTTACTAATACAATTAATGTGAGTTATCCAACCAAGATAAACAACTCAAAATTATGATGGTTTCTTTAAGCATGATACATGTCATGAAATAGAAATCTAAATGGATTGGAACAAAACAGAATTAAATGTTATGCAATGCCCATTGACTGCAGGTTTCTGTCAAGTTGACTATTTTGCAGAACTAAGTAGAAACACAAAGCTTCCATCTAATCCTATTATAAGAGGGGGAAAAACAAAATCACCTCTGACAACTATCTCTGAAACTCAAAACTGAACTAAACTTTATGAGCAGCTGATCATACCACAAAATCTTCCCATTATTTCAAAATCTATTTAATCAGTGAGTCAGCAATGAGAACTAATCCATATCTGAACCAAAGTAGGGTAGTGGCAGTGGTAATGTCAGCTGATTAGCAATTGAGAATCCAGGTTAATGTTCTGAGGACATTAACTTCTAAACATTTATTTTTAAATCGCTGAGGCCAAAAGGATGCTAAATTTGTTTGTAAATCTCTGGCTCTAAATTTATTATATATCAGTGTCTGTGGACAACTACAAAATGTGAGTTGACCAGGAAATGTGCAGGCGCACAATTCCAGACCTGCTACATCAGGATGTAAAATATGCTTTCGACACCTTACACAAAGGCTGCATGGCAGAGAAGATGACCGATTCTGAAAAGTGGTTCAGTGATGAGGAATGAGGATTGGGAGAGAGGGAAACATGGGATGGTCACACGGGACTGGGAAGCTGTGTCCTCCCCCACCCTGTTTCCTGGGTCCCGGGTTGCGTTCCAATTCTTTCCAGGTTCCAGGATGTATTTCCCCATCCCATCTGGAATCTCCCTCCTCCATCTGAAAACTTAAGTGCTACACAGGGCTCATGTGCTGGTGTCAGCAAACAAAGACATGTATACACATAGATGAAAGAAGACAACAATCAGACCTCACAATATGTATTGCATCATTTCACTGTTAAAGTGTATAGCCCATAATATTCCATCCATTACACTCAGTGTACCCACAATTACCTAAGCTGGTAGATGGTGCTTATTCAAGAATTTCCCCTGATGCTTCAGCCAGAATCTGCTCAAGCATACTACCAAGAATATAAATGGATAAGTTGTTCTTCTTTCCATACAGCTCAGCTTACTTACAGGATCTTTCAGTGACAAAACCTTCTCACATCTCACGTTTGTGATTTGTTCTGATCGATTGGGCATGAAACCACCTTCACATTTATCACCGGGAACTTTTCGATACCTTTAAAAGATAAAAATTCATATTTTTAGAAAAGTTCTGTCATTAATATATCTTGGTAGGAGATCATAGACCAGCTGTGATGACAGCAGTTGTCTTTTCCATTCTCTGTAGAGATGACTCAACTACAACTTTACAGATATTTTACTTTGAAATAAGAAGTTCTCATGGTAGCAGCAACCAAAAGAAGTAACCATTTGTATGTGCAAGATTATTTTCTTGTATAATACTTTCCTTCAATTGTAATGATGATAAAAGTACATTATGTGTCAATGCAGATAAATTCAAGCATTCAGCAAAAAGAGTATGTGAAAGTCATTTACTTTTACCCCTAAGTTTTTAGGATAATTGCCACAAAGGAATGGCCCAATGCCTCTGTCCACACTGAAGGTGAATTTTGTGCTCGTGGTCTGCTATTAACAACATAACTAACCAGAAAGGAAATTAGTCTCTATTTAGATTTGAAGAGTTTTACAGCACAAAATGAGGCCCTTTGGCCCACCAAGTCCAGCTGGCCATTTAAGCACCTATCTGTTCTAGTCCCGCTTCCCAGCACTTGGCCCACAATTTTGGAGAGACTTACTTGGCCTTTTACTTTCTCGATCAGTCTCTCGTGCAAGACCTTGTGAATATGCCTTACTGAAGTTCTATATTGACTATCTCCACTGCATTACTCTCATCCACACAAACAGACACTTTCTCAAAAAATCCAATCAAACCTGTCAGACATGATCTCCCCCTGACAAAGCCATGTTGACTATCTCATATTAATCCTTGCCTCTCCAAGTGGAGATTAATTTGGTTCCTCAGAGATTTTTCCAACAGTTTCTATACAACCGATATCAGACTCACTGCCCTAAAATTCCCTGGATTATCCCTACCATCCTTCTGGAACAACTATACATTAGCTGTCTTTCCATCCTACTTCTGTATCCAAATAGAATTTGAAAGTTATTGTCAGAGCTGCTGCAATTTTCTCCCTTGCCTACCACAGCAACTGGATATATCTCATCTGGGCATGTGATTTATTCACATTCAAGCCTGATAAAACTGTGAATAGCTCACCTCTCATACTAATTTGTTCAATACATCACAGTCTACCTTTCTGATTTTTGTACCTTCATTGTTCTTCTCTGTAATGAATACAGATGCAAGGTATTCATTTAAAAGCTCAGTATGCCTCCTGGCTCCACACATAAATTGCTGCTTGGGTCCATAATGAGCCCCACTCTTTCCCTGGTTATCATCCTCTAGTCCTATTAAACTTCTAAGATGCCTTTGGATTTTTCTTTGTTTTATATGCCAGTGTTTATTCATGCTGCCCTTTCATATTACTAATATCTTTTTTTAAAGTAGCCCCCTGCATTTTTATATTTGGGGTTTCTGGTGTTCAGAATCCTCAACATCTACTGTAAGCTTTTCTTTATTCAACTTGCACGTTCTATATACTACAGTTCTCTGGAATTTTTGGTTCTACTCTTCACCTTTCCAGGAAGTTATTGGCCTTGCATGGTCAACCGTCACTGCTCAAATGTAGATTTTCCTACAAGTCCACTTTGGCCTTCCACAATTTAAAACCTACATTTCTGGTCCTCTGTGGTCCTTTTCCATGCCTACCTTAAATTTTTACAGAGTTTTGGTCACGATCACTGAAATGTTTTCCCTCTGACACATTTACCACTTGCCTGACTTCAATCTCTGAATCGAAGTCCTGCGCCACCCTGTCCCTTGTTGGAGTTTCTACATGCTGGCTTTAATAAAGTCTCCCAGATACATTTTAAGAATTCCACCCCCTCTAATTTGTCTATCCTAGTTAATGGTGAAGTTGAAACTCCTATTATTTTTACATTTCTCTGAAATCTTTCAGTATGTTCCATTCTGTTTTAACAGAAACTACAAAAAGATCATGTATTAAAATGAGCAAAAGGTTCATATTTGTTTACCAGCAACATTTCTGATGTAACGTGAATTCTTGCTGTCTCAGTAGATAATGTGTTTTCAGTACCTTCTCTTTTTATTATAATTCTCACCCCAAGGTTTCTCAGAGAAGCTATATTGCCACACACCTGGAGCCTTTGACAGCTAACGTTTCAAATATGGCATCCAATGACACGGAGTTAAAAACGAGAGAAGCTTCTCTGTCAGAGGAAGAAACTCCTGCTTCAAGTGGACTACTAACAAACTGTCTTTGAATGTAGTCACAGGATTGTGCAGATTATTATAAATAAGCTGAAAAAGTATAAATTCAGCTAGTAAACAAATAATTTAGTAACCCACATCCAAGAAGTTAAACCTTTAATAGTAGTTACCTGCACGTTTAGAAATGATGGTTAGAACACATGGAAATTAAATGGAATCCTCAGAGGAGGTAATTCACCTGAATGCTCAATTCTGTGAATGGTACCTAATTTTGCAGTTACAAGCAGAAAGGTGAACTCTCAGAGCTGCTACCTGATAAATTCCAAGTCGTTTTATTACATTAATGCTGCATCAGTGGTTTATTAGCTTGCATTCTCTCCAATCATACGTAAGTATATAGACTGTTCTCCAAATGACAAGCACCATAAAGAATAAAAATATTTAATCAAGACCTGTGAAACTAAGAAACTACTGTTTAATACCAATTCAAAAATTCTCAGCTAGCTTCATGCAGTGTTGTATATAGTAACTCAGAGAATAGTATTAATTGCTTAGGTCTTCATTGTTTATACTATTGCTTCATTTTCTATCAGTTCTACTTCTTCCCATAATTCTAATTTAATTGTCTTTTCTCACTGCCCTTCTCTGTTTCTTTCTGTATTTTATTTTGATTCTTTCAGATGTAAAATCTTAAGGTGTTATGACATGTTGGGAAAAGGAGCCAACAGGAGAAGCAGGCTGTTTTGAGTTGGGGGGTTATATGGAAACTGCAGCATTCTTCTAAATCCTTTCCATCAGCACTCATGCTCTTCCACCTCCCTGCCTCACCACATTATCCTTCCCTTTCCTTTGCTCCTCTGAGAACTGTTCATCAGCTCTAGGTTAGCTTCATATTTTTACTATGGTAGCTTATCCACAGCATTTGGTCTAGCTATGCCTAGACTACAAAGGACAAATTCCAGTTGGAGTTAATGCTCTAATTATTGTATAGTTGCTGTTAGAAAATGTGTATTTTGACCAAGAATGGAATCAAGTCAGCTTTGACGATCTAAAGCGCTGATAAAGTCTGCTGATGTCTTTGTACCATTCATGAAAAACAGGCCTTCCAATTAGGTGGTAAATTGGTTTACAATATACAGAGTATTAGATACTACTTTGTTTGTATTACTCACCCCGGGAAAAGACCTTGTCTATTTACCCTATCCAATTTTATAAACATTTCTCAGCTCCCATTGCTCCAGGGAAAGTATCCCCAGCCTGTTCAGCCTCTCCTTGTAGCTCAAACCCTCCATCCCTGGCAACATCCTTGTAAATGTTTTTTTGAACCCCTTCAAGTTTCATAACATCCTTTCCGTAGTAGTGTTCATTGGATGACGAGGTGTATGCTTATACTTTATAACTCTTTAAATGAATATGAAATATCCTTCAGGAGCTAGCTTTCTAAAAGTGAGTTGCTCATAATATGTGTATCCTCGTCACAATCCATCACCATTATGAGAAAAGACATTTTTTTAAAAAATGATATTTTTATTAAAATATTTTTCAAATCTTTTACAAAACAGCTATATATAAAAAACAATACCAAAATACAAAAAGATAGAGGCAGTACAACAATGTCATATCACAATACTATTAATAATAAACTACCTAGTATTCTACCAGAACAAACATATCTACATAACTTAAACTAAACTACAATCAAATTAAATAAAAATTAAATTAAGCTCAATTCAAATTAGCTTAAATTATATCACATTACTTTATTCCATTTCACTCACCACACCTCCACTACCACCCATGGGAGTACCAGTCATTGTACCCGTATTTTTTTCCCCTCCAGCTTCCCCCTCCCAGGGCCCCACAGGTGCCCAAACTAATTTCCACAGCTATATCACAACCCTGATTAATATTGCCGATTAAGCTGTGTCAATATAATTTGGAAAGGGCCGCCACGTCTTATAAAACTACTCCGTTTTGTGGTGCACCATATTTGTGAGGTAGTCTTGGGGGAGATACTCCATCACCAGCCTGCGCCACCCCATTAGACCTGGGGGTTTTTCCAACATCCAATTCATTAAAATGTTCTTCCTTGCACAGTGGGTAAGAATGTTACACAGTCTCTTCTCGTGTTCCCCAGAGAAGGCAAATTTGGCAACCCCAGAAGAAATACTAGGTCCAATTCCCAGGATTGACTTCAATTCCCAGGATTTTTTTCAGCTCCCTTTCTATGGCACACAAGTACCTCTGGATCTTACAACAAAGTGTGCCCATACTAATTTTATATTTGGGACACCCTGGAAACGCTCCTCTCTTGAACTTAGCTAGCCTCTCTGGCACGATATGAGCCCTGTGTAAAATCTTCAATTGCATGGCCTGCACTTTGTTACATATTGAGATTTTCTTTACATTTTCCCATATTTACAATAAAATATCCTCTCCTACTTCCTGATTCCAAGTCCTACAGAGTCTCTCCACATCTCCTAAGGCACATCCCTTCTGTAAATGATACAGAGTATTAACTGAAAGAGCGCCCGTGCACCGGAGCACTCTTTTCTCCACGTCTGACTTGTAAAACTGAGCCAGGAGCATGGTCTTCCTTTGTATATAATCCTGATTCTGAAAGTACTGGAAAAGGTCCTATTAGACAATCCATATTTCTGACTTAACTGACTAAATGACATCATGACCTCCCCCTCGAATAAATCTCCCAAACGAGAGATTGCCTTATTCTCCAATGCCTTAAAGCCAGAGTCCATTGCCCCAGGTTTAAATCCTTGGGCTCCCACCAACAGGGCAAACGATGAGGTCTTAAGCCAATTGCCCTCATCTTGCCTCATTATCCTCCAAGCTTTCACCGTATTCCAGTAATTATGTATAGTTAGCTTTATACAGCTAGTGGAAGGAAGGGGTAATAAAAATTCCCAAATATAAAAAACTTTTTGACGACCATCTAAACGGGAACTGCATTCCATCCTTCAGATCAGGCACCTTCACTAATCCCCCAACTGGCACAGCTTCCGATTTTGAGAGGTTGATCCTGGAACCCGAAAAACTGCCAAATAAATTAATTTTTTGAATCAATCAAGGAACAGACTCCTCCGGACTGGCCAAGAACAAAAGGAAGTCATCAGCATTTAGAGTGATCTTATGCTCCCCCATTCCCACTCCTAGCCCCACTATTTCAGGAACCCTCCTGATAGCCTTGGCTAATGGCTCAATTGCCAAGGTAAATAACAGCGGTGAAAGAGGACCCCCCTGTTGACTACCTCTCCCAATACTAAAGTTATCTGAAGTACAGTTTGTAATGACTGTCACCTTAGGATCATTATACAACACCGCCAACCACCTAGCCAAGGCTCCCCCAGACCGAAGCGCTATAGGACCCCAAATAGGTATGGCCATGCTATCCAATCAAACGACTTTTCCGCATCTAGGGAGACCACCAAACCCGGGATCAATCTTTGTTGGTATACCTGTACTATGTTCGTACCCTCCTGATGGAAGAGCTATGGCCCTTGTTAAAATCAGCCTGATCGTCTTTTACAATATAGGGCAGGACCTTTTCCAACCTCAGGGCCAGCACCTTTGACAGAATGTTAAGGTCTGCATTCAACAACTAAATTGTATGAAGCACGTTCTTCGGGGTTTTCCCTTCTTTAAAATGAGGGAGATATTAACCTCCCAAAGAGAAGACTGAAGACAGTCCTGTGTATGTGAATAGCTATACATCCCCCAAAGTGGCTCCACCAACACCATTAATGAATTTCTGATAAAACTCACTTGAGAATCCATCTGGCCCCAGTGCTTTGCGACCCTGGAGATTCTTGTACTGTCATAGCGTATTTAACAGGGAGACCTGTTCCGTGTTTATACTGGGGAGGTCCAGGTTCTCAAAAAAGGACTGCATTCTCATTGCACTGCCTTCGCCGCCCTCCGACTGGTATAACTCTGCAAAGAATTCCCTAAATTGTTTTGCAAAGAAGGCTTCTTTTTCTTTTCCACCTGTGTGTGCAATGAGTCAAGAGCAGCCTGGAGAGTCGTGACCCGTTGCAGTTTGACCAATGAAGGCCTATTATAATATGCTTCCTCAGCTACCTTCAGCCGGGTTTCCAGCATCCGTTGCTGCTCCTCCCACTGCCTCCTTCTCGTCATTGAGTACGAAATGATCAAGCCTCATAAACATGCGTAGTGGCCTCCCAAAGTACTGCCGGATTACTGGCCATACGTGAGTTGATACCCCAGAAGGCCCTGAACTCTCTTGTAACGTACTCAACAAATTTGTTATACCTTACCAGGAATGGGTCCATGTGCCAGTGCCTTGCATCTATTCCACCACCCTTGATTTTAACATCTAAATGTTATCATATATATACTATCATATGGTCTAAGATAGTTATATTCCCAATTTTATAAGCCAATATTCTGTCCAAACAAACAGACGGCAGAAGGAAAATGTCAATTCACATATGGCTCTTGTGTGGGTTGGAATAAAAAGTAAAGTCTCTTCCATTAGGGCAGAGATGCCTCCATACATCCACTAATCCCAACTCCTCACAAATGTCTACCAACTGCTTAGATTGCACGAGCATACCTGCTTGGTCCCTTGGCATCCAGTCTACCCTGGGATCCATTAAAATCTGCTCCTATGATCATGCGACGCACCCCAAGATTCATTAATTTAGCGACTGCATCAATTAGAAATTTAAGAGGGTGCGCCGGGGGACAATAAACATTCAGGATGCCATACCCTTCTCCATGTATTAGAACTTTAAGAATGATGAACCGTCCATGTTCATCCTTAATTTCCTCAGTTACCTGGAATGGAAGGTTCTTTCTTACGAGTATAGCCACTCCTCTACTCTTAGAGCTAAAGGAGGAGAACAATACTCTGTCATCAACCCCCTGCTGCAGCTTCAGATGTTCCTTGTCAGTTAATGCGCCTCCTGCAACAGGGCAATGTCCACCCTTTCCTTCCTAAGGCTTGATAGCACCTTCTTTCTTTTAATAGGGGAATTGCTCCCATTTACATTCCAGGTGCACCACCTGAACAAATCACTAGCCATGGTCGTCCAGGGCAACCAGTGTTTCCCCAGGAGGAGGAAGCTTATCTGAGGTGCGGCGAGTGAAAAAGACATTAACTCTATAAGGTCTAAAAACTACTACAACTAAAAAAACTAACAATTGCATTTAACTTAAACAAACACCCGAAGTGATTAATAAATCAGGTTTTACACAACAGCAGTATGAAATCTTTAAAACTGATAACCACAAAAAAGGGAAAGAGGAGAAAAAAAAAGGGGCCGACTAAGTTAAGAAGAACTGTACCATTGTCCGTAACGGTGCCCCTTCCCACCCCACTCCCAACCAGAGTCCTTTATTTCAAAGAGTTCATTAAGTCCTTTTCCTTTTCTACTGAATCAAAATTATATATTGCCCCTCTGTGAGCGAAATGCAACACCACCGGGTACCTCAAAGAATACTGAATGTTCAGATTCCTTACTTTTCTCTTAACTTCATCAAATGCCATTCTCTTCTTAATTATGGCTTAATTGAGCCTTTGTATGTTAAAGCCTATGGATCTCTTCCCACTCTTCTTGCTGTTTCAATCACTAACTGTTTTTCTTTATAAAGCTGGAGTCGCACTGCAATCCGATGGCCTGCTCCACGTTCACCATGCCGAACTCCAACTTCAGCTGCAGGAACCTCAGGAGCCACTTCTCCAGGAAACCAACGAGATCCTTGCCTTCCTCACACTCTAGGAGACCCACGAGCTGTAAATTTTTCTTCTACTTTTGTTTTCCAGGCCATCTACTTGTTCCTGAAGGACCTAAACCTGGTCTTCCAGTGTTCGGATCTTTCCTCCTGAGACCTCCGGTCCTCTCCTCCACTATTTCTACTCCGGTTCAGTGTTTGAATCTCCTGTTCATGCTTTTTCAGCATGGTAGATATTGGCTCCATTGCTGCTTCAATCTTTTCTCTGTATTTGGCAAACTGTGAGACTAAATGCTGCTGCTCCTTTAAATCCAAAGGGGCTGCCCCGGGAGTTTGTGCAATGGCTGTGGGCACCCCTGACACAGTAGGGAGTGCCCTGCTTGACGTACTTCTTTCGCTCCTTTTCCTTCATTCGCCTTCATCCTGATCTTACAGCCATCAAACCACAATTTTAGCAGGTCCAAATGTTCAGTAACTTTATATTATCAATTTTTCTCCTGGGGTGGTTAACGTGGAGGGGTAAAGTCCCACCTTTCCAGAGGGTATGGCACAGAACCCAGCATAGCAGACACTCAGATGGCTGCCATCTTGGATCTCCCAGAAAGGTACATTTGATTATTCATAGCCTGTGATCGCCTAGTACATGGATACTCGCCCCTTTACAGTTTTACAGTCAATTAATAGGACTACTGGCAAAACATTTTCCTTCTCTTTGCTCTCTGCATGGCCGAGCAATGACAGTAAAAACTTTTATTGTGGTTGTTGTACTGATTTTGGGAGAGAGTGAAATTGTTGGGAGCTATTTCTGCATAATAGAAAATAAGATTCTTAAGTGTAGTTACTGTTAAAATCTAGGCAATTTCAACATTGCAAGCACCCACAAACATCAATGTGATAAAGACCACATAGCTATTTTTAGTATTTTGATAGTTAAACAATTGAAATATAGTAATACCATGGGATTTGTTTCTACAAATCTCATTCAAGAGGTGCAGCACTCCTTCAATACTGCACTAATATGTCAGCCTTAATTTTGACCTGGAGTTCTGAGGGTGGAACTTGAATCCATGGATCTTGAGTTGTGCATGGCTTCTCTACTGAAGCATACGTGACATATTGTTGGGTATTGGACATACTGGTCTATTTGGAACGTAACATTGGAGTATTCAGCTCTGGTTACTGTTCTCAATCATGGCTGATCATTTACTTAAACATAATTTTCCTTCAGTATATGATGGGATACCATTAGTATCTAGAAACCTATCAATCTGCCTTGAACATACTGAGCTTCCATAACCCTCTGGGGCAGAGAATTCTGAAGTTTCAATACTCTATGAATGAAGAAATATGGGACAAACCTTGGGACTGAGTTGAAGAAGAAATTCTTTTCATCCCCAGTGAGGTGCCAGAAGACCAGTCACAGGCCTCCAGTCTGAAAAACAACCTTCCATCACCACCCTCTGTCTTTTACCTTTGAGCCAGTTCTGTATCCAAATGGCTAGTTCGCCCTGTATTCCATGAGATATAACCTTGCTCACCAGTCTCCCATGGGGAACCTCATCAAACGCCTTACTGAAGTCCATATAGATCACATCTGCCCTAATCAATGCTCTTTGTTACTTCTTCAAAAAACTCAGTCAAGTTTGAGAGACATGATTTGCCACACAAAGCCATGTTGACAATCCCTGATCAGTCCTTGCCTTTCCAAATATATGTACATCCTGTCCCTCAGGATTCCCTCCACAGTAAATACTGATGCAAAATACTCGTTTCATACCTGCCCCATCTCCTGCAGCTCCACACAAAGGCCGCCATGTTGATCTTTGAGGGGCCCTATTCACTCCTGGTTACCCTTTTGTCCTTAAAGTATTTGTAAAAACCCTCTGAATTCTCCTTAACTCTATTTGCCAAAGCTATCTCATGTCCCCTTTTTGCCCTCCTGATTAACCTCTCAAGTACATTCCTACTGCCTTTACACTCTAAGGGTTCACTTAATCTATCCTGTCTATACCTGACACATGCTTCCTTCTTTTTCTTAACTAAACCCTCAATTTCTCTGGGCATCCAGCAGATGTCACACTGCACCTACCAGTCTTTCCTTTCACCCTGACAGGAATATACTGCCTCTGGACTCGTGTTACCTCATTTCTGAAGTCTTCCCATTTTCCAGTCGTCCCTTTACCTGTGAACATCTGCCCCCAATCAGCTTTTGAAAGTTCTTGCCTAATACCGTCAAAATTAGCCTTCCTCCAATTTAGAACTTCCAACTTTTAGAGCTGGTCTACTTTTTTCCATCACTATTTTAAAACTAATAGAATTATGGTCACTTGCCCCAAAGTGCTCCCCCACTGACACCTCAGTCACCTGACTTGCCTAATTTCCTAAGAGTAGGTAAACCTTTGCACTTTCTGTAATAGGTACATCCACATACTGAATCAGAAAGTTTTCTTGTGCGCACTTAAATTCCTCTGCATCTAAACCATTAACAATATGGCAGTCCCAGTCTACGTTTGGAAAGTTAAAATCCCCTACCATAACCACCCTATTATTTTTACAGATAACTGAGATCTCCATACAAATTTGTTTCTCAATTTCCCGCTGACTATTATGGGGTCTAGAATACAATCCCAATAAGGTGATCAACCTTTACTTATTTCTCTGGTCAACCCAAATAACTTCCCTGGATGTATTCCCAGGAATATCCTCCCTCAGTACAGCTGTAATGCTATCCCTTATCAAAATGCCACTCCCCCCATCTCTCTTGCCTCCCTTTCTCTCCTTCCTGTAGCATTTGTAACTTGAAACATTAAGCTGCCAGTCCTATCCATCCCTGAGCCATGTTTCTGTAATTGCTATGATATCCCAGTCCCATGTTCCGAACCATGCCCTGAGTTCATCTGCCTTCCCTGTTAGGCCTCTTGCATTGAAATAAATGCAGTTTAATTTATCAGTCCTACCTTGTTCTCTGCTTTGACCCTGCCTTCTGGCACCTCACTGGAGATAACAAAAATAGAGGTTACTGGAAAGTAAAGCTCAGCAGACCTGGCAGCATTTGTGAACAGAAATCAGATTTAACGTTCCAGGTCCGGTGACTCTTTAGCCTATTCCCGCCACCCCCCCACACCGTGCTATAGCTCAAACCATTCAACTCTGTCTTGTAAATCTTTTCTGAACCCTTTCAAGTTTCACAACATCCTTCTCATAGCAAGGAGACCAAAATTGCACAGTATTCCAAAAGTGGCCTAACCAATGTCCTATACAGCCGCAACATGACCTCCCAACCTCTGTACTCAATACTCTGACCAATAAAGGCAAGCATGCCAAATGCCTTCTTCATTATTCTATCTACCTGTGACTCCACTTTCAAGTAACTATGAATCTGCACTCCAAGATCTCTTTGTTCAGCAGCACTCTCCAGGACCTTATCATTAGGTCTACAAGTCCTGGCCTGGTTTATCTTTCCAAAATGCAGCATCTTACATTTATCTAAATTAAACTCCATCTGCCACTCCTCGACCCACTGACCTATCTGATCAAGATTTCTTAGTACTCTGAGGTAATCTACTTTGCTGTCTACTACACCTCCAATTTTGGTGTCTTCTGCAAACTTACTAACCATACTACCAATTGTCACATCCAAATCATTTATTTAAATGACGAAATGCAGAGGCCCTAGCACCAATCCTTGTGGCACACTGCTGGTCACACACCTCCAGTCTGACAAGCAAACTTCAAATACCACTCTCTGCCTCCTACCTTCAAGCCGGTTCGGTATCCAAACGGCTACTTCTCCCTGTATTCCATGTGATCTAACCTTGCTAACCAGTCTCCCATGAGGAAAGAGATTTATTCCTTTCTCCCATCTTATTCCCTCAGCCCCATAAGTGTTAGAAATCAGACTATCTCACGTCAGAAATATAAATTTCAGATGTGGTTGCTCCCGGTATATTGTATATTGGGAGTTTTTAATTATATGTAAATTCTTAAGTTACCTCTGAATAGACACCACTGAAAAATGTGTTTGTTGCACGAGGTGGCGTATGCTTGTACCTTATCATACTTTAAATGAATATAAAATATTCTCTAGCAGCTTTCAAAACGTGGCTGGCTCAGGAAGCCTAAATGGAAAGGAATATCATGTATCATTGAACACAAAATAGGCCCACGACTCGTGGCATACATAGGTTAGTCCCAGCCCAGAACGGAGTTCCACACACCCATCTTTGGAGAGGGGGCGTTTTTTATATATCCAGAAATGCTCTTACACACAACTCTCCTCATCACCAAATCACCACGGTTTTTCTTTCATTTATTAACCACCACCAGTAAATCATCCATGTTTCCGATTGAATAATTTACATGCAAAGCTATCAAAAGGTGAGAAAGAGGCAGGAAGAATGGGAAGGCGTGAAATCAAAATGCAGTTGGATGCGAAGATAAAGCACCATGGTACCCACCTCTCTCTGAAGGCATTAGGAGTAGTGATGGACATGCGGGCTCCCTCTAAGGACATCCAGCTATGAGCGTCCTCTGATGGAAAATGGGAGGACTCCAGCATAGAGTTCTCCACTGCTGATCCTCAGTACCCAGTGGTAAATAAGGTTCATAAAAGGTTCAGGTGATGCGCTGCTGCTGGGCAGGCCATTGCCTGTTACCAAGCCCATTCTCAATGAGCTGCACAGGGAGGTTAGTGATACGCTATGGACCTTGTAAGGGTATTCACATCCCTCCCTGTCAGAGTCTGAGGGCTCTCTTTTGTTCCTGCGACAACAGGGCCTCCTGAGTCATTTTGTCCATGGCCTCATGCCTGTTGCTTTTGCAACAAAGTGAACGTCTTTATGAGTTCTCGCAATCCTTAGGACTGACTCTCAAGCTTTTCGTGGGCGCGTTTCCCCTCTGCAAGTTGGTGAGAGTGGCATACCCATCAAAATAATCGCCTATATTGAGAGTTCCCACCAACAGAGCTGGTCAACTTTTTTTTCTGGAGTCTTCCCCCCAGTTTTGACCATGTACAATACCGGTCCCTTTTTCCTTTTAAGGATAACTCCTGGAATCCTTGGACAGCTGACACTGAAGGGTCCACATAAGGGTCCATCTCTTTCTACTGATTTTTGAGTCTTAGTAAAGACTTCAACTCTGTTGTGTTCCTTGGAGTTGAAGCCACTTTCTGTGGCCGCACCTTCTCTTCAACAAAGTAGAATCTGTCCTTGTTGACTCTGTACCCAAAGGTACTGTACCTCACTTACACACTTTTCCCATTTAAGCTGGATGCCAGCCTCAGAACAATGCTGCAAGACCTCTTCCAATCTCACCACATGTTCTTTTGCAGTAGCCCCTAAGTTTAAAATATCATCCAGATAGACTGCCACTCTGGGTATCCCTTGGAGGATGTTCTCCATTACCCTTTAAAAGATGGAACAAGCCAAAGGCACTCCAAAGAGTGAGTGTACTCAAGCAGTCGTTTGAGTATTTATAGTAACAGACTTCCTGGATGATTGCTCAGGCTCCAACTGGAGCTACAGGAGACTTATATCCAATTTATAAAATATGGGAATCCCAGACACCTTTTCATACAAGTTTTCTACAAGTGCATTAGATAACTGACTAAGCAGGAAGTTCTGAATGTCAACTTATAACCCCCACAGAGGCAATCCAAGTTGTCAGGTTTTACAACTGGGAGTACTAGCACAGTCCATTCGGCAAATTGTGCTGGGTGAATGATGCCCCGTTCCTCTAGGTATTCCAACTTGGCATCTACGCTGTTGCACAGGGTATAGTGGATCAGTCGTGCCTTGAATTACTTAGGTCACACCTCTGGTTACACCTAGATCTTGGCCCTACCCAGCTATTGGCCCTGCCACCATTTTATCTTCCCGAGGCCCTCTTGAAACACTTCAGGATACTTCCCAATGACTACATAAAGACGACTAGTTAGCATTTTAAAAATTTGCCCCCAATCCAAGGGGATTTACTGTAGCCAGTGCCTTCTCAAAAGTTGGGACTTGGTCCTTGCACCACAATTAAGGGGTATCGGACTATCCGTTGCCTGCATATAACTGGGATTGTACTGGTCCAAATAATACGCAAGGGCTCCCCAATACATGTGGTCAATCTAGTCTTGATGTCTTGCAGTCTTCAAGGCAAGATGCCCAGTTGGAGTTTCCTGAAGATTTGCTCTCCACCAATAGATACAGTGGAACCACATCAAGGGGTTGGCCATTTACCTAATTTTTTTTGTCTTAATTGGGACACTTTGGGAGTAGCGAAGTTAGTTAAGAGATTAATTTCTCATAAATCAAAAGAAAAAGCATTCAATGTGGTGAAGATTAGTGGGAAGCATTTAAAAATCAACATAGGACAACTTAAAAACAATAACAGGGAGAAGATGGAACATGAGGGCATGCTAGCTAGTAACATAAAGACAAGAATTTTTCTTAGCTATCTAAAAGGTAAGAGAGAGAGAAAAGTGAACATTGGAGCACTGGAAAGTGAGGCTGGAGAAGAAATGGAGAACAAAGAAATGGCAGAGGAATTGAATAGATACTTTGCAACAGTCTATATGCTAGAAGCCACTTGTAGCATACCAGAGCATCAACTATGTCTGTAGTGGGCACCACGAGAGGGAAAGTTCCAGGGAAGCTCTCCGGACCAGAGAGTCTACACCCTAGGGTTCTGAAGGAGAGAGCTGAGGAGATTGAAGAGACGTTGGAGGTGAACTTTCAGGAAGCAGTGGGATCAGGGATGATCCCAGATGACTGGAAAATGACAAACTTAACACTTTTTTAAGAAGGGAGGTTAAGCAGAAGATGGGAAATTGTCGGCTGGCTAGCCTGACCTAAGTCATTGTTAAGAGTTGAGTCCATTATTAAGGATGAGATTGCAGAGTACTCAGTATTGTGTGGTAAAACAGGGCCAAGTTAGCATGGCTTCATTGAGGGGTGATCCTGCCTGACAAATTTGTGCAGCTGGGACTTGAACCTGGCCTCCTAATTCAGAGGTACGGACATTACAAGAACCCTTGTCTGGAGTCTGCTTTTTCTTTCCTTTCGTATATTTAACATGTTTTTCTAATCAACCTGGTCAGGAGATGCTGTTACACATCTTTAGAGCAGGTAGAACTTGAATCTTGTCCTCCATCCAGGGATAGGGACACTATCACTGCACTGCAGGAGGGTCTTTTTTTTAAAAAAAAAGTATTATTCCATGGGTTTTGTACGGGTTCTCACAATCCCGGTGTCCCTGATAAAGTTTCTTCATCTTGTATCTTCAGACTTAGATGCGAGAGGTAATGTCTCTAACCTCTTCTGTTCCAACAAAATAATCACACTTTGAAATTACTTCCTTGGCTATAAAAATTATTGGGGGATGTTTCGTAGTTGTTAATGGCACTATAATAAATAGCAAGGTCTTTTTTTTCTGGCAGATTTGCTGGTGAAATGTTCCATTAAAAATGTAAAATAACCACATGCCTGCTACAAACAAGAATAATCGCATTCCCATTGCCTCATGAGGGAATTTTCACATTCAAAGGGCAGGAATTTAGCTGCTATTAACAGAGAATGAATTATTTTGATGTTAGTCACATATTAAGAGGTGAACTGTACTCAATTTGAATATTCAGTCATTGGCAGTAATTTATTCTAGTTAGGACAGGCTTTGCATAAGTACATTTTTGTCAAAGATGACAAGTTCTGAGTTCTCTGCGAAGGAATGATAAAGGCTAGAAAATCACTTATGAGTAGAATGGGTTTGATTTTAAAAAAATTGGTATAAAAATTAATCAGACCAATTCCCAGCTGCACAGTGCACATCTGAGATTGCCAATTTTGCAAGCACTCCTGGAGGTTTCATATATGAGCTGTTATCTCTCTGCTGTGCATCAAATAATAACGAGTGTATATTCTCACCTGAGTCCGGGCATCCATACAGAAATTCTACAAGTTTAATCAATTTTACCAATCAGTAAAACCCAAAATTATAATCCCTGAATAGTCCAGAACAATATGGTCCACCTGAGGCAATGTGGGTAAAGTCAGAGTCCCGAGGGACCAGAGGGCTGCTCTCCCATTAGAGGGAGATGACTGGTGGTTTAACCTGAACGTCATCACGTCTCAGCGTGGGGGGGGGAGGTTGCGAAGGGGAGTCTTTCATGATGACCTCAGCTGGTGGCTGGTGCGGGAATCAAACCCATGCTGTTGGAGACAGTGAGGACTGCAGATGCTGGGAAGTCAGAGTCGATAAAAGCACAGGACTTATGAAGGCTCCTGTCCGAAACGTCAACTCTCCAGCTCTTCTGATGCTGTCTGACCAGCTTTGCTTTTTCCAGCACCATATTTTATCAACCCATCTGCTGGCAACACTCCGCATCATCCATCCAACTGAACTAACTTTGTCAATGCAGATTCATTATCAGGTGTTTACACAAAGTACCAAAGGCACGTTGCAAAAACAAACTTACCCTTGTGTTTTCAGCAGCTCTTCTTTTCCTTGTAAGCAGAATTCCAGCACATGATCAGCCAAGTCAGGCTGCTCTACACATTCATCACTATCTCCTTCACGGTAGTAACCAAAATCACTGTGTGAGAACAAAGGCGAAAATATTTTTTAAACTTATCGAGACTTGATGAACTCTCTCTTCTGCATAGACAATGAATATAATGCGCCTCACTAAATCAAATACTGCATCTATTTCATTTGATGATAAAACACATTTTTCCTCAAACAATAATTTTACGGTGAAGAGGGCAAAGGAACATGTTAATTGAAAATGAATCCATTTTACCATTGTAGAGAAAAGCATTGTTTCCAATTTCAAATTTTGATGCACAAAATACAGATATAACTCAAGAGTGCAACACTGTGTGCTTCTGTGTCACATGTGAAGCATTTTGATCCGGGATGCTTTCAGATGCATTCACATCATATTTTTTTTTAAACCGGGCCATTGGGTTACTGATTAATTGTTCCAAAGCTTTGAAAATGCAGCCTGGAGATACCAAGAACACCCGCTCATGAAAGATTTTCAAATCAAGTTAGCAGCAACAAAAATAGGATGCAAGTGGAAATCCCAGCCTTTTAGTTCTTCTTGTTAAATTTTGGACTTGGAAAAAGGTGACAGCCTTAAAAATAACCTCTTTATACTGGGACATGATTTCTTCTGTTGCAGTTTATAAACTGGCTTTAACTTTAAGCAATGCTCTCAATTTGTTCTTACAAAACCCCTTTGAAAATGCATTGATCCTTCAAACAATCTGACAAAATCTGTAATCCACCCCTCTGATTGAATAAAGGCAATGGCACTGTGGATGCTGGAGATCTGAAATCAAAACAGAGAGTGCTGAAGAAACTCAGAAGGACTGGAAACATCTGTGAAGTGAGAGAACCAGAGAGTTAACACTTCATGTCCAATGACTCTTCTCCGGAACTACTTCTGTTCCAAAGAGGAGACATACCAGTGTCAAAACGTTAAATGTGTTTCTCTCTCCATAGATGCTCTCCAGATCTGCTGAGTTTCTCTAGTACTGTCTATTTTTATATTACATCTGATTGAATACTATTTTGATCTACCTAATCCAAATATCTCTTTTCCCTGTCAGGTTTACCTGTCAGAAATGACTCCCCATTGCTAAGCTTGCTAGTTGCAAATGTCTCTTATTTTGCTAATCTACCCCCCTCTCCCAAGGTCCAGCTGCATGCAATAATTTGCTACTTCAGTATCTACTGACTTCAAAGAGTGACCCAGAGAATCCTGCCACAGCATCCTATGTAATGAATCAAATCATTCCTTAGAGTGAGAATACAAAGTTAAGGGTTTCCTCAATTGTGGTTTCTTATCTGTGCTTCTCTACGTGGATCCATGAAGAAAATTAAGTGGAAATAACTTTTTATTACATAGACCAAACCATAATTGAAAATTGGCAAACTATATTGAATATAAAACTCACATGTCATTAAGCGAGACACACAGAAAATGAACAGAATCCTAAACACAGACCTTTGTTGAAATTGCTGAACTTGAAATTTTTCAAGTGAACATCCCATGATGTTAAGAAGTATCACATAACCAGATTGACATATTCAACAGAATAAGGTAACAGACTGAAGTATTTAAGAAATGCAACAAACGAAACAAGTTGAACAAGCAATTTTGACACATACCACATGTAGTCACCCTTTGTGCACGGGCATAGACTTTGTTCTTTGTTCACAATATAGTCCCTTCCATTTCTGCAAACGGAGGCCTTTGCAAGCCTCTGGTATGTTTCTCGATATCCCAAAATGCAGCCATCATTTTTCTCACCAGCGTCTGTGGAATGAGCTAACCACTTGACATAATCCTTTTCCTGGCCTGAATGAAGAGCAAAAAATTCCAGTTTAGCAAAGGCATTTTCAACAACTGGAAGATTTGGATGGCAATATTTTTTGGATCTCAACCTTACATGCAGTGAATATGTAATCAGGAGCAGAGACTAATCACAGAGAAGTCACTAGCAGCACAATCCAATTGGAGGGGTCTCAGCATCATCTCCCAGTGCCTCAAACACAGCATGGAATGAGACAGATAGTGTCAGAATCGAGCTGCTTTTTAACGTGGAAACATTTGCGAATGTTCTGAAGGTGCAAACTTTGGACTAAATTTAGACTGCCAATCAGGACCAGCAGCTAGGATGCCAAAGCATATACAAACAGTGATGTGGGGTAACTCTATTAAGAAATGAGACACACACAATGCACAGGATAACCAAATTAAGAAATGGAGAAGGCCACTGTCAGTGGTTCACTCCCATAAACATTTTACATGCATTCTTTACTATCTACGAAAAGGACAGTACCAAGTTCCTGCAACACAATTACTATACAGGAATACAATTATTAGCCTACCAAAAGCCATTGTGTTGTGGCCTTTGCCTATTTAATACCATCAAGTCATTGCTGATATTGAAAGATATGTAAACTGTGTACATGTGAAATTTGGTAGAGAAACAGCATTGGACTGCCCAGCATTGGCTCCTGTAGGTTTTATTCACTTGTGCGATGTGGGTGTCGCTGGCTGGGCCAGCATTTACTGCCTGTCCCTAGGTGGCGAGCAGTGTTCTTGAACCACTGCATTCAATGTACCGTAGGTAGACCCATAAGGCTGAGAGGGAATTCCAAGATTTTGACCCAGCAACAGTATAGGAATGGCAGTATATTTCCATGTGAAGATGGTAGTGACTTGGACGCAAATGGTGCAGATGGTGGTGTTCCCACATATTTTCTGCCCTTATCCTTCTGGATGGTAGCAGTTGTGGGTTTGGAAGGTGTTGTCAAAAGGATCTTTGATGAATTTCTGCAGTGCACCTTGTAGATGGCACACTGCTGCTGTTGAGTGTCAGTCGTAGAGGAAGCAAACGTTTTGTGTGGATCTGATACAAATCAATCAGGCTGTTTTGTCAGAATGATGTCAAACTGGTGTGCTGTTGGAGCCACAGTCATGAATTGTGCCTTGGAAAGCCTTTGGGAAATCAGGAGGTGCGTTATCCACTGCAGCATTCCTAGCCTCTGACCCGATTTTGTAGCCACTGCGTTTATGAGAGTGCAGTTGAGTATCTGATCTGGTAATACCCAGGATGCTGACAGTAGGGTCTCAGTGATGGTCACATCACTAAATGTCAAGGGGCAGTAGTGAGATTGTATTTTGCCAGAGATGGTCATCGGCTGACGTGTGTGGTGCTAAAGTTACTTGGCAATGATCTGCCCAAGTCTAGATGTTGTCAGGTCTTGTTGCATTTCAACAAGGTCTACTTTGTCATCTGTAGAGCTGAGGACAGTGCTGAACATTGATGATTGCACCGTGACATCCCCACTTCTGACCTTATGATAGAGGGAAGGTCATCAATGAAGTAGCTGAAGGTGGCTGGGCCTGAGCAACTACCCTTAGGATCTTCTGCAGAAATGACGGATCTCCAACAACTTCAACCATCTTCACTTGTGCTGGTATGACTCCAACCAGCAAAGAGTTTTTTCCCCTAATACCCACTGATTGCAACTTTGCTTGGGCTCCTGGATGGCTTGGTCAAATGAGGCTTTGATGTCAAGAACTGACACTTCCACCTCACCTCATGTTCTTTTCTGGCCTATAATTCTGCTCGGCATAATACAAAGCATTTCTATTCCCTCCATTAATACGCTCTAACTGATCCTTGGCCACCTTGGAGCTTCTGTAAATGCTGAGAGCTTTCTTGGGAATACATTTCTCCTCATTAAACAGAAATGTTCTCATGGCAGGATTGCATATGTCTAAGATACTCCTATTTCTAATTCAGCTAAATGGATCATTGTGCTTACATGCTGATCAGCAGTCTCCACACTACTTGAATGCTGAACTAGGGTCCGAGTGCTGAAACTTTATAACAGACTATCTCTCAGACATTTCACATCCAAAAGGAAGTTGGCTGATTGATTCACGTGTCCCGACCTCTAGTATTCTGAACCCTTTTGCCTTGCATTACTTTAGCACTTGTGCAACTCCAGGCTGATATACCTCCAGGAGAAATAAGATAATGACCAACAAACAGAAGTTGTAACTTACAGTCTCTCGTTAGGAGCTCCTCAAAATCGATGGTTATTGACAGCCAAGTTGTTGAATAAATGCTTTCCTGTCTGTATCCCCAGAGACTGATATTCATTGACTTGGTTCCTGGTTCTGACACAAGCCCCACAAATATAAATGAATCATTTGTGAAGGTATAATTTTTCCAGCATTGTCCTTCATCAGTTGAGTACCTTTTTTAACAAACAAAATGGCTTTAGTTGCTGAAGGTGTACAAAAATATCATACCGAAACAAATATGGATATTAACTGATGGTCAGCATCAGTCAAGATAAATAGCAAGATCTACTTAAGTGGACTGCATTCTATCTAACTATTTGTCCAGTCTGGTTGAACTGGCTCAAAATTAAACTCACATTTTTAGGGCTAGAGATCAATTTGAACAGTTTAAAAGTGATCAGCCAATAATAGCAAATTTTACACCTTTAATGTCTAAAACAGGCAAACACGCTTAAAACATCCATTTTGCTTAAGAATGCCTCATCACTGATATACATTTTAAAACTTATGAATGGCTCAGTTTGCTTCAACATCTTTCAGCTGCTAAAAGTTAGATTACTTGCATGTTTAATGTATACAAGCATTCAATAATTTGCTAAGAAAGAAAACAACCTACTTTACGGTGTGTATGGCCTTGTCTGGATTGGATTCCACTGCTACAATTAAGCCGCCTGAGTCGAGAATGGCATAAAAGTGTGGGCCAGTCAATGCTTTTGACCATGTATACCCTCCATCATCAGATACATAAACGTCTGGGATCATTGTAGAAATGGCATCTCCTACACTACCTGTCACAATGGATTCACAAAGATAAAGATTTCTCTTACTGATGAATCCAAAGACAAATTGACAGAAAAGGTTAAGCTACAAGTCAAAGCTAAATGTTATTAAAAGGATGACTTACCATGGGCTAAAATCAATCCAACTGCATTTGCGGCACTGAGTGGGAGTAGGGGGACCTTCAGGTCCTGAGAGATGCTGTATGCAGCGTGGATGTGAAGGTTACACTATAAGCAAAGACAAGCACTGCATAAGTTACAAGGCAGAAATACTGAGAAACAGCTCAGTAAATTAATCTTTAAGTTGACTTTGGATCACTGCCTGTTGGATTTTACATGTAACTACTCTGTATTACGTGAGAGCTACAAGAAACAACTGATTTGATATCTTATAGTATTTTCACACAATAGGCTACCTGTAAGTGAACAAAGCACATATAGGAAGTACTTAACACCAGTAAGAAAGACCAGTCATATATGCTCAGTGCTACTCTGAAGATTGTTGAATGGAAACAAATTTTTATAAGCTTTAAAAGGACATTTAAACTCTTAACCATGGTCAAGGATAACCTTTGTGTAGGTGAGAAATCATGAGAAGAGAAAAGGAGAATTAAACAACTAGAGTTCATGATTTCAAGTAAACCTGTGCGATCTTTGACATGGAAACTGTACAACAATAAAAATTTGTTATTTCTTTGAAATCTTCTTTTGCAATGTTTGGGCAGCACGGTGGCTCAGTGGTTAGCACTGCTGCCTCACAGCACCAGGGACCCAGGTTTGATTCTAGCTTTGGGCAACTGTCTGTGTGGACTTTGCAGATTCTCCGTGTCTGCGTGGGTTTCCTCCGGGTACTCCGGTTTCCTCCCACAGTCCAAAGATGTGCAGGTTAGGTGAATTGGCCACACTAAATTGCCCATAATGTGAGGTGCATTAGTCAGAGGGAACTGAGTCTGAATTGGTTATTCTTTGGAGGGCCGGTGTGGACTTGTTAGGCCAAAGGGTCTATTTCCACACTGTAGGGAATCTAATCTAATCTAATCTGAAATGATTTTAAAAAGTGTTTCAAATATTTGCATAAATTGTTATGGAATCAATTGTAAATTTTCTGGAAAGCAAAAGAAATAATCACCTATATGACATAGCAATCTTTGATCTGGCATGAGTTATGAACAGATAATTAAAATACAAAAAAGCAATCTGGCCAGGCAGAGAGGAAAGCATCAGGTAGAACTGTAAATCTGTTTGCTGGTGTAGATAAGATGGCCTAGATGGCCCCCTTCTGCATTATAACAATTCTGTCATTCCACAAAAGCTGAAGGGTAAAGTTGCAGATGCAAGGTGAATGCAAAGAGAGACAGAAAGAAACATATAATTCATGTGAGGAGAGAACATCAAGTCTCTACAAAAAAATGTTGGTTTTCTGTTCGTAAACAAGAGGAAACATAGAAGTGAAGCAGCCCTTAGGGAAGTAATGGGCAAGCAAACAACAGGGCTGAATGCTTACAAATGCTGTAGATAGTTCAAGCACGCAATACAGGATCAGATCATGGTTGAAAAAAAACATCAAGATGGATCCAAGTGTTGGGGGTTCAGTGTATTTGCAAGGCATTAGTACAACCAATTAATCCAGGAACTATGGATGGAATACACAGACAAATGAATGCAACTACAGGGGTGACTTGATTGAATTGGAAAGTCAAATTGCACATGGTGTCACTTTCCTCTGAGCATTGCGGGTGCTTTTTTAGGTAAGACCAGGCGAGAAATATCTTCATTGTATTGATTACTTAAAGTGAACTCGACACCTTTTTATTGATGTATCATTGGCCTGGTAATTCATGGTTAACACAAATTAAAATTAATGTAACTTAAATCAGCAGTTATAGAATTGAAACCTTATCGGTAATTTCTTAATTTAAGCCCTGCTCAGATTAATGAGAAGTTGCACTTGACTTACAATGCCAAGAACCCATAAGTGAAGGCTATCCCCCTTGACTTAGAATCATAAAATTCCTACAGTGTGGAAACAGGCCCTTCAGCATAGCAAGTCCACACCGACCCTCCGAAGAGTATCCCACCCAGACCTATTCCCCTATTACGCAATACTTACCCCTGACTAATGCACCTAACCTACACATCCCTGAACACTATGGGAAATTTAGTATGGTCAATTCACTGAGCTTGCACATCTTTGGATTGTGAGAGGAAACTGGAGCACCTGGAGGAAACCCACGCAGACACTGGGAGAAAGCGCAAACTTCACATAGACAGTTGCCCAAGGCTGGAATTGAACCTGGGTCCCTGAAGCAGCAGTGCTAACCACTTAGCCACTGTTTTGAAGTTGGCTATGGAAGTTGCCCATACTTCTCTGCCTGCAACAGCAAAAAGCTTCTGTTCTCTCTCTCTGCCAGAATTTTCTCTTGATGTTCTTTTCTCCTGGACTGGATAAACACTGCATGTGAAACAAATCTATTTGACTGAATTTGCCTTTGCCAAGGGTGTGTTTATAGGATGTTACTACACTGGAACAGTTAATGTTTAGTAGTTAAATAATCTATTATCGTGTTAAGTTTTTCAACAGAGTTAAAGCTGTACCAATTCTTCTTTCTTGTGTTTGTATTTTAACTATAGGGTAAGAATAAAGAATGCTTTGCTTAAAGTCGAGTAGTGTAACCAATCGAATTACATCTAGAACACAGCACCTTACACTTGCCTTTAAATAAGTTAAAAATTAGTCTAGGCCAGTTCCTTGATATGTTTGAAGGGAGTTTGGTCTGCTCCAGAAAACCATTCACCATACTGACTTGGAAATATATCAATGTTTCTTCAGTAGTGCTAGGTCAAAATTCTGGAACTCCCTCCCCAATGGCATTTTACTGAAACCTACTGACCACCATGACCAGGTTCTGAGATTTTGAGCTTACACTAAATGACATAGCAAGACAGAAGTAATATGGGCCTGATACCTCTGGCTGACATGGCAAAGTGCAAAATGGCAAGGTAGGACAATGCAAGCCAGAAGTGCTTTGAGCATCCAGGTAGAGTCAGAATGAGTGAGCCCAAATACAGCAAGTGAAAAGCACAATTGATGCAACCTGGTCCAGTGCGAACAAAAAGAATTACAGATGCTGAAGATCTTAAATGAAAACAAATTACTGGTGAAACTCAGCAAGTCTGGTAGAATCTGTGGGAAGAAAGCAAAGTTATCATTTCAAGACCACTGAATCTTCATCAGAACTGATAGCAGCTGGGAAAAAAAATGGTACTTAGACTGAAGGCAAGGTTAGTTGTTGGGAGTGGG
>NC_057728.1:11691766-11741260 GCF_004010195.1 Chiloscyllium plagiosum
GAAAATGGGTGACAGTGCAAAAAGCAATCAATGTCATAACAGGACTGGATATAGGGATGAGTAAAAACATGGAAGCATGGAATAAGGTTCTAAGGAACTGAATGTTGAGTCCCAGAGGTTGCAGAAAATGAGTGGCTGTTCTTTGAGCTTGCACTTGAAGCACAGTGAAACACTGCTATAGTCCTGTGATAGAAATGTTAGCATGGAAAACGGTGGTGTATTGAAATGGCAGGCAACTGAAAGCACTGGGTCATTTTTATAGGTGGCGCATAGCTGTTCTGCAACGTGGTCACCTAGACTGCATTTCGGCTCCTCACTGTAGAGGAGACCACACTGTGAACAGCGAATACAGTAGACGAAGCTGAATGAAGTGCAGGTAAATTGCTGTTTCACCTGGAATGTCGAGGGCCTTGGACAGTGAGGAGTTAGGAGGTAAATGGGTAGAACTTACACCTTCTGCGATTGCATGGGAAGGTGCTGTGTGGATGTGGGTTTCTGTTAAGAATGGAAGACGAGTAAACATGGGTGCCCTGGAAGGAACAGACCCAGCAGAATGCTGACAAAAGAGGGAGTAAGAATGTTTCTGGTTGTGCCATCCTGCTTGAGGTGATGAAAATGGCAGCTCAACTCCTTTGGATGTGGGCGGTTGGTGGGGTGATAAGTGAGGACTGGGGGACACCATATTTATTTTGAGATGCCTGACACTTTGTTATGCTCCAACATATGGCACCCTAAAACAGAAGGAGCCACCTCGTGTGGGTGAGCATATAGGTAATTTCTAATTTCATATGGGTGCTCTGCAAAGACAACAAGTAGAAGCAAAGCACTTTTAAGTCTGACAAGCAACATTATAGCATCCTAAAGCAGTTACATCGTCAGAAGTGTTGAGCAGTCACTCAGAATCTTCACTGAGATATTGATCATCGAACAGATCAGAAAAATACCTTTCACAAATGGATTGACTTGAATAGAAGACTTTTGTTTTATAATATTTTATTTTGTTCTAATAAGGGCACAAGCAACAAATAATTAAACTGAACCTGACAACAGGAGAATCGAGTCCCCTTTCTTCTGGACTGAGTCAGATGCTAAAAAAAAGATACCTTCGACAAATGGCATAGACGTCCACATATTGAAAGTACAGCCCTTGGAAAGGCTTCAACTGGCTGACAGTGCACTGTTTTGTACAGGATGGCACTGCATACTTGTAATTTGTGAAAATCCTCTGAGTTACCCTCACAAGCAACCATGTATGTGCCAGATTGCCCTGTGGTTGCAATTAGGCTTCACGCCATAGTGAATCTCTCAGCATTTCCCACCACTGGACACCTTGGATGAATGAGGGAAGAAGTTAAGGTTGGACAGCCGCTGCAAGGTCAGGACTGGCACTTCAATCATTGACAGCTACATACAGTGAGCAACGTGCCCTAACTTCAATATAGTCATGCTTGGACACAAAGCAAGCAACAACAATTGTAACTGCGCTCCCTGATCACCAAGTGCCACTGAATTGCCATTGAAGCTCTACCAGAAAAGGATGCTTTATAACAGCAAATCTTTTGTACTAACCATCTTTGAATCCTTGGTTGTGTCACAATGACTATTGTCCGGCTTTTTCAAAGGTTTCCACTCGCCTCCACTGTCAAATGTAATCACTGATCGAATATTGTTATCTACAAATGTGTTGAAAGGGAGGTTATTAGCAGGAGAAGAAGCTCCATGACTTTGCTGATGATTACTTGAGAGAAAATGCATTTATGTAATGACAGGAATGTTAAACCACTGCTGAACAAGTTTATTACAGGGTGTCTTAATCAGCAGTACAGTGCCGTCAAGGTATTTGTGAAAGGACCAGCATCTATTTCTGGCGCTGGAGCTGGACTCCAATGGCTTCTCCAATGTAGAAAGCACCACACACTTGCAAGCGTGATGACACATTCCCATTCTTCACAGACAGTGTCTGGCTGTGGTAGAGCCCCCTAGCAAACAATGTTCCCTTATTCACCTAATATATCCCCGAATGAAGATCCTAATTATTAAGAGCTGAATTTGTTCACATCAGTTGTCGTGTGGCGTTGCCCTGGGATCAATCAACAAAATGGAGAGTGTGGCTTTCAGCTGTCTCTCTTACTGCATGATTCTCCAGTTCTCACCATCTCAGTATCATCCTTTCACATCTGCTCTCCTCAATTAATTAGTTCTTCAGCTCATCTCCACTGCCTCTCTAATTAGACAATGGAAGGGAGTGGACAGAAGTGACAGTGGCTTTAGTGAGAATCACAGTAAGTAGAAAAAAATCTGGGAGCTACAATGGGAGTAGCACCACGCTACAACACTGCAGCCTGGGATCACTCAAGGTCAATAATAATGGGGTAGGAATAAGGGATCAAAAAAAAGGTGCTGACAATAATTATGAAGGGTGTAAGGTATATACCTGGCAGCACTGAAAGGGAAGGGGCTGGAGATTCAGATGTTTCAGACACAAGGAGTGGAAGTACTGAAGGTAAAAGTGTGGAAATCAGGATAAGTTAAGTTATTATGGGAGACAGAATATTGCTTGAGTTCTGAGAGTGCTGGGCGTGCAAGTGCTTCAGAAGTAGTAAAAAAACTCTGGGAGAAACAAACAGTCTTAATTGCTGTTTACATGGTTGACATCTCCGAGTCAAAGTCCTGTAAAAGTTTGGGCACTAGAGTCTGTGGTGTTTTAGTTAAACTACAGCAAACTTTGTTTTATCTGACACCTTATGAATGGTCACTCTTGATAAACTGGCAAAAATTGTATACCTCAAAGACAAGAAGTTTACTGTATTACCATGATCTAACGCGATGTATGAGTAGTCAGTTGAAGATGTGCATGAGAAGGCTCTCTGCTGGCAAGTTTTATTTAGGGTAATGTTGCATTATTATTTAAGTGATTTATGCAATAAATACAGTAAAACAATGACGTGTATACCCCCTGAATTACATTTCTATTACTTAGTCTGTGTTTTTATATTGATTATGTGGATCTCTTGATCACCCGGAATATCTGATCAACTGGCATACTCCTGGTCTCACAGGTGCCAGTTAATAAAAAGTTTGCAATATACATATGCTTATACAAAACAAAGATCTGACCTCCATCTGCAAACTGTGAGGATATACAAGAGTTGCACTTAATTGGATTGCACCCCTTAATTGAGGTTACACTGCAAGTATCAATGTCTGAGCGCAGACTTTATGCAACTGTGCTATTTACAATAGCAGAATTGTAAATTCTTTAAATTCACCCTTTGGTGTTAAATAAACGGGAAATATAAATTCTGGCCACAATCCTCTTTAGGCATCAACATAATTCACCATGATGCACATCATGCTATTTTTTGAAGCCTCTCTTCAGGGACTTCAGCCCTGAAGGACTGCTACAGTTTTGAAGGCATGGTCATTCAGATAAACATTAAACAGAGCCTCCAAGTGCCACCTCATTTGTACACTAAGATCCCATGCTACTATTTTGAATAAGAACATGGGAATTCCCCATTAGTTTGGCCAATATTTATTTCTCATTCAACATCTCTAAATCATTACTTGGCCATCATCTCTGTTTGTGTGACATTACTGTACACAAATTGGCTTTCATTCTTCTTACTTGCAATAGGAACAGCGCTTTCAAAATACTTAGTTGTTGTAAAACACTTTGGGCCATCTCCAAGTTGCGAAAGGTACAATATAAAAGCAAGTCTTGCCTTCCCTTACAAGCCAAGTATTCACGAACTGTCAAAAGGCTTATTAACTCAAATCTGATTTACTTATGAATTTCTGAAGATGGGATACTTGAATTCTGCTTCATAAACACACTTTAGAGCTTTCTTCAAACATTCTGAAAAACTACAGGCAGAGTGACTAGCTTAAAAGTAGAAAGCTTTACTTTAATTAAAAAGACCAGGAAACTGTGTATTTTTACCTTCATCCAGCACATTGGTGATGTAGACTCCACGTAGTGACGTAACATTTGTAAAATCAGTTGTGCCACTTGTGTCAGAAAACAAGTGACGCTCCAGCGACTTGGAGAATAGAATTCCTCGATCATCAGAAGTGTAGATTGTACCAAATCCAGTATCTAATGAAAAAAACATTAAACTTTAAACAGTTGTGTATGAAATCTTCCATTTAAAACATGCTTGCTAAAGAGAGAATATTACAATGTTTCCTCGTGATAGGGAGGTCTCAGTTCAAAATTCCCAGCGAGACCTCATTCAATCTATCCAAAGTACAATAATATCCACATATAAATTGAGGAAAACTACCCAGGACATGGTGGAGGTTATCTGAGAACTATTCTGCATGCACATGGCTTTCAACAAATGAAAAACAACCATGATGCAGAATCAAAATACTATGGGTACCGGATGACACATATTTGCTAAATAAACCACTGACAGTTATTAATTGGGGTTGGGTGCTGCCATCAATACTCTCTCTAATACTGAAATGAAGGGCCTGTTCAATTCTCAGTATTAGAGGATGAACCACTTGCAAATCTCAAGAAGAGGTACTTGTCTTAATGACAGAATGTCGCTCATTGCTTGAGACCATTGTAACTTGCATTTATTGCTTAGTTAGACAATCAGGAGCCAGAGGTGACATGTCTCACTAAATCAGAATCTGGAGCTGGACTCCTCAAACTCTAACCAAGACTGACAGATATCACCAAATGAAGTGCAGCGCAATGCAATCTCCAACATTAACCCCTTTGGAACAATTACACCATCCAACCCTGGAAAGCTGAAATAATAACCAGGTGCTCCAAATAACCAGCAGGTCATTAACTTGTGAGCAACACGCTTCAAAGTTGCTGATTTCCAACATTGCTAATAATTTGTTACTAAACTCTTAATCCTGCTTTTACTTTCATTTCTTTTTGTCCAGAGTGTTAGAGAAACCAGATTCTCCACTTTCAGGACTGCCAAATAGTTGCATATTGAACCCTATCTTCAAATACCAATGGGCACTGTGTTCAATTGATACCGACATGCAAGATGAAGTAATCTTTCTTCAGTTCTTGTTCTTTGCTGCCAGTGTTGTATTATTACATTTTATGGTACCTGAGAAAAGAGGCAACCTTGACTCCCAAATTTAATTAGCCGTCAGATGGGTCAATGGACTGAGAAGTGGCAGATGGAGTGTAATTTAGATAAATGTGAGATGCTGCATTTTGGAAAGGCAAATCATTGCAGGACTTGTACACTTAACAGTAAGGTCCTGGGGAGTGTTGCTGAACAAAGAGACCTTGGAGTGCAGGTTCATAGTTCCTTGAAAATGAAGTCACAGATAGATAGTATAGTGAAGACATTTGGCATGCTTTCCTTTATCGGTCAGAGCATTGAGTACAGCAGTTAGAGGGTCATGTTGCTGCTGTACAGAACATTGGTTAGGCCACTTCTGGAATATTGTGTGCAATTCTGGTCTCCCTCCTACTGGAAGGAGGTTGTCAAACTTAAAAAAGAGTTCAGAAAAAATTTACAAGGATGTTACCAGGGTTGGAGGATTTAAGTTGTAGGGAGAGGCTGAATAGGCTGGAATTGTTTTCCCTGGAGCATCGGAGGCTGAAGGGTGACCTTATAGGAGGTTTATAAAGTCATGAGGGGCATGGATAGGATAAACAGTCAAAGTCGAATCGCTGGGGCGGGGGATGCCAGAACTAAAGGTCATAGGTTTAAGATGAGAAGGGAAAGCTTTAAAAGGGACCTAAGGAGCAAGCTTTTCACACAGAGGGTGGTGTGTGTGTGGAATGAGTTGCCAGAGGAAGTTGTGGAGGCTGGTACAATTGCAACATTTAAAAGGCATCTGGATGCGTATATGAATAGGAAGGGTTTAGAGGGATATGGGCCAAGTGCTGGCAAATGGGACTAGATTAATTGGGATATCTGGTCGGCATGGATGAGTTAGACTGAAGGGTCTGTTTCCGTGCTATATTTCTCTAGGACTCTAACCAACAGTCCAGGGAGCTCCGATTTCAATAATGAAAAGGTAACCATCCTATGGAACTATAGCTAACCACACTGACACACCTGAAACAAGTGTGAATGCAACCTTTTGACGACAACATTGCTAAGGCATCAGCACAAAAAGGGCAGTACTGTAATTGGTCATTTTCATTCTGATACATTGATGCATATACACATTCACACACATAATGAATCATGATTAGTATACTTATTGAACAAGTGTGCCATTTATTTTTAAAACAAGTAAACTTAAATATTACTTACTGCCAGGTTCATCCACATGCATGAAGATCATTTCACTGTCTGCAGCAAGTATAGAGTAAAACTGGAAAACAGAGCACCCACTTAAGATTACTCATGTCAGCGCTTGCCTTTATTCACAGTTACACACATTGCATTTGCTTTGAATATGAAAAGGATAGACTTTAGCTCCATACTAAGTGATTAGATCATTTGCTTTGTTTCCCAATAATTTCTCTCCAAAGAAAGAAAAATTCTCTTAAAGAAATAATAAAAGCCTGAAATACATTAGAAGTCCACCAACAGGTGGTTGGACAGGCTTGCGTTTAATATACTGTACATTCCTTCCAGTGACTTTATCCATCTTTGCACCTGACACATGAAGCTCTTTCCCTCTGTCAGAGGGGACAAAAACTGCTTGGATCACAAAGCACTTCTTTTTACCTGTATAAACTGCCCCTTGTCACCATCTATTTCCCCTTATTTTCTTGGGCTATAAAGTAAGAGTGAATAGAAATAAACTCTTTTGATTAGAAATAGGATTACAAATCAATGTATTCCCTCTGTGGTTCTAGCAGCATCTGTGAAGAATGAATGTTTTGAGTCTGAAAACAACTCTTCAGAGTACAGTAGTTACAAAGTCATAACAGATTGGAACAATGTAAATGTTTCTCTCTCCATATTGCCAGACTTCACGGGTTGCTCCAGCACTTGGCTTTTATTTCAGATTTCCAGCAGCTGCAGTTCTTTGCTTTTACATCCAGGGGTAATCCTGTAATTCTGCTTTATTAATCACAAATTACAACAGTAATCGTGTATAGCAAACCTTCATGTTTTCTCTAGATGAAGAAAAATCTTAAAATTTCACAATCCCACCATATCACACTATATAGTTCTCTTGTGTTCAGACACATGAAATCCTGTCACATTAGATTACCTCTGATGTCAATATTTAAACACAGCAGTAAGAAAATCAGTGATATAGAAAGAGGGTGGAAAGTAGATCAGCCATAATACAGCAGGTCAAGGTTGAACAGCCACATAATTCATCTCTACTCCAGGTTCGAATGTTCTTAAATGCAGTAGTTCACAACTCTTGTTGGCAAGAAGAAAAAGCCCCGGGAGATTGAACAGGATAACAAATCATTGCAGCTACATTAGGGCAGTAAACACAACAATACAAGTTGTTTAAATGCAATCTCTGACCTCTGGTGGAGACAGTGAGTACAAATTGGATATTGCTGGGGAACATGGAGAAGTGTGGCTAAATACAACAGACGCTTCATGGGTGACACCAGCTACGTTGAAGCACAACAGTGAAGCAAACTAACAGATTTCAATTGCAGAATTGTTTACACCAATACGAATACAAGAATTTATAATTTCATCATTGCAATTAGAAGTTAAAAAATAGCAGTAAAAAAAAGTCCAGTGGTATTTTTAATTAAATATTCAACAGGAATTACCAGCAAAGAAACTTGTGTGAGAGGACAACTGTATGAATAAATTTAAGGATAAGGAAAATTAGGAGCACATGATGCACAAAAATCCAAAGAATCAACGTAATGAATCTAAATAACGATCTACACCACTGAGTATATGACAAACACTCAAGGGAACTTGCAAATTATGTCTGTGAGCCCTTCTTTATCGCTTGGTATGTCAGCAAGTTCCCCAATAACAGACCTATTTGTGAAGCCTTTCCTCACAATTGCTCAGAGAAAAAGATTCTGAAATGGTCCCTCCCACTTTTGAACTGATAAAGAATTGAATCCCTGCCAATCGTTTCGGTTCCTGGTCTCAACTATTCAGACTTGCCCAATACAGCTGGACCCCAACATACCCGAACTTGGAGAGGGGAAGGGAAGAAGCAACAATATTGACTCCGGGTTCGTCTGTGCTGCACTGATGAAAAAGAGTAGCTTCTACCAACAGAGTGAATATAGCCCAGACTTAAATGCAGACTTTTTGAAAGATATACTTGCTGTCATATACATAATGTTAAAAATCATATCTTTGTTCGGATTATATCTATTTGTATGAATTCAGACAGTGTAAATCAGTCTTCAACCAACTCAAAACTGTCCTCATCCTGAAAATGTAATTCAATGCTTCCAAACCTAAACAAAACTAAGCTTACTGATAAACAGAAGCACTCTTCTGGAATACAGATATTTTTAAAAAGAGAAAAGTGGAATTTTATAGCCCAAAAGGAAGCAATTCAGCTGATTGCTTTTGTGCGTGCTGTCAGAAAAACCTCTCCAATTGGGCTTACTCCATAATTCTTACCACAGACCTCATGGAAAGTGTAGAAAATCATTTCTATACTCAAAAATAGCAGTTAATAGATGTCTATTCTTAGGTCTGGGGGCCAGACTTAGTGGCAATATCTTTAAAGAACAGAAACAGAAAGGAAGACTAAAGCAAATTTGAAAGTGATATAGTATTGAAACACAGGGTAGACAGCGGAATGAGAGGATGTGAGGATAGGGAAGCAGATTAAGTCAGCAATTCACATGTTGCTGGGAATGTCAGTCATATCTTATGCATCAGATTGTTCATCAAAATGGTAGGCAAAGCTGCTGATAGTTGTCAAATTATCTTTTGTGGAAAATAAGTCTGATCTATATACTGGCATCCATCTTTTAGTACATTCTATTATTTCACATCCCTCATTTCCTAAAGTTGCTGTTGTTACTGCTTCATAACTTACAAGCAGTCAGTAGACTGAAAGGGAGGTACGATTTTGTTGAATTTACCTGATCATGGCTAACAGGAGGTAGCTGAGCTTTATTCCAAGATTCACCCTGATCAGCAGATACATAAACAGATCTGGGCAGCGACTGAAAATAAAAAAATAATCATGTCATTCACTGTTCAAATGATAATTTTGCCTTTTAAAGATATGCCTAACTGTACACACATACTAGTGACATACCAAATGTATCAAAATGAATAAGTAAAATTAGACAAATCAATCAGTGCACTGGAGTTCAGAGATTTGAATTAAGGTTTGTGCAAATTCTCTTTATGTGAAATACACACAGGGTTAATTACTTGAACGATGTAAAAACAATATTGAATTAATTCCAAACTTTGCTCAGTGATGCTTTGATTGATTTTAATTTGAGACAATTACAAAGATTTTAGTGTCAGAGACTGTGCAAGTGAATATGTTACAAATCTATTGCTTTTCACACTAACCAGAAACTGTAACCTGTGAGGAGGTCAGCAAAGATTATGCAATGTAGAATTTGAAAATGCCAAGTACGATACTACAGTCTGCAAATGCATGCCATAATTAACTCAAGAAACACAACAGCTTGACAAAAAACAGACACTAAGTTTAAAGTGGAAATATTGGCAGAGCAGATCCAAAGCTTAGTCAAAGAAGGCCTTTAAGTAACACGTGCACTTGCTTTAGCTGTTTTACGTTTATCAGCCTATTAATACTGGGATTCCATGATACACATATCAAAACATTCACTGCTACTGAAAAGCAGATTTACTTCAACGGAACTACCAACACTTAATTTTGGATTGTCTGGTACCCTAGAGCAGCCTGGTTTGATTTGCCTGCTGGATTTTCCATCTGTGAAAACGTGTTGCTTCTGCTCGGTGCTTTCTTACGGAATAACCAAGGTGGACGTGGAACTTGCCACATGATGCAACAAAGAGAGAAGAACACATGCTTGATGCCCATCTTCTGCATCAGTACCAGAGCAGTAATGACTCATAAAGGGAAGTATAATATATCTGTGCTAATTCACCTTGCACGCACAGACTTCACCATATTCCATGCACTTTGCACTAAGTGGTTGTTGTGGGAGATTAGAAATGTTGTTTTTGCAGGTGGGGGGTAGGGGTGGGGTGTTAATTCTTGTAGCATGTAGCATACTTAAGGCTAAGACTTTAATGAATATAGAGGGTCTTTTAAAGAAAATAGTTTTAAGCTAGGAAATAACTTTAAAGGGTTGTAGCTGACCACAAAAAGCAGCAAGAGCATTTCACAATAAAGCTTATAGTATGATAAGAGAAACTGCATTAAAGAACAAGCTGTAACAAACAAGGAACAAAGAATGCAGACAAGGACAGCAGGGTGGCCAGATAAGAAAATAACTAACAAGTGAGGTAATCAGTTTATGTTAGGATGGGAAAAGGGAGGCGTGATTCGGCAACTTGTAAATTAAATAAGAATACTAACAGGCTCTGTTTTCGCGCGCATTTCTGCTCGATTGCAGAAGCATCCGGATCTTGCAAGACTGTAATAAATTGTTCTTGTTTCCAAGGCTTTGTCTCAGGCTGATTGATTTATGAGTGAGTTCTGTTTCTCGCAATTTGGGGGCCTCGTTCAGGATCCAAAACTCCGACCGCTCGACACTCTTGGGACGATGGGGGAGGTGCATCTCGCCGATTTCGGTGATCTCTGACTCCCTTGTCGTTCGCGGTTTGGGCGAGTACGATCCGGACTGGGAGACCCTGGAAACAAGGCAGGCAGATGCGGCGGGTTCGGTCGGGCAACTCTTGTGCACAAGACCCGGGTAGGGAAAGGTCCTAAAGGATATATCTAGGCGACCGGGGGACAGTGGTATTTGCTGCAGGAACTGCTGCAGGACGGGGCACACCGAAATGACCAGGTAACTCTGTGCACAGACCAAGGTAAGAAAAGAGACCTTTAAGTATTGCCTTTGTGGTCGGGACGTACAAAAGTACGGGGAATTGGCGATATATAAAATTAAGCATATGTCCATGGAAAACAGCCCGTGTCAGAAGGGCTAGTAGCTGAAGGGCTACTGAGGGTGCACTTCGTAACTAACTTATGGCCAGATGTCCAGAAAAATATTCAAAAGTTAGAGAAGTCGTTGCGGGAAGCTCAAAGTGTGTGTGTGTCTGTGTGTCTGAGTGAGTGAGTGAGTGAGTGAGTGAGTGAGTGAGTGAGTGAGTGAGTGAGTGAGTGAGTAGTGAGTGAGTGAGTGAGTGAGTGAGTGAGTGAGTGAGTGCGCTGTACAGCAAGTAGAAAGTTTAATCCTTTGTGATTCGGTTTGAATGCACATTTGTTGGTTGGTGATTGAATGTTTGTGCTTTGCTCACTGGAGCTTGAGATCCGGGACTGTTTTGAATCTGATTTCTACTATGGAAAGTTTAACATGATTTCTTTTAAGATTAAGGGTTTTACAGATTATGAAATAAAATGTTAACTCCTGTTCTTTTTACAGGTCATGACTGCCTTACTATCAGTTCCTAACTAATTTCTTTTATCCTTACATAAAAGTGATTTATGGAGAACAGTTGAAGTCTCAAACAAAAAAGCATATAATTGGTCAGATTAATCGGATGAGTAAGGTGTCTAGTCAGGACCCTGAAGGGGGTGTGGAGGAAGGAGACACCGGACCTCGTTAAGATTAATTAAATTAGCAACAATGGGAGGCACGGGGAGTTGCCGGTGTAATGATCGATCTGTAAATAACGTTAAAGGGGATATATCCCGCTCAACAGTTCTTTGGGGAGAATGTTGGGTAATTGGGAACACAACTCCTGGACGCGGGAGAAAGATAAGGCTAAAATGATAAACTATTGTTGTTTCGTTTGGACTAGAGAAAGTATTAAGGCGCCTGGTATTTTCTTTGGCCCAAATATGGGTCCGATGAGGATTGGCTGTGTCAAGATCTTAATATATAAGTCAATTGGAAAGAAACATACAGTCAAGAAGAGTCAGAATATGTGGCTTGTTAGATAGGGAGCACGGGAGTAAAATTACGTCCCATG
The DNA here is from genome assembly GCF_004010195.1 of Chiloscyllium plagiosum. Classification (NCBI taxonomy): domain Eukaryota; kingdom Metazoa; phylum Chordata; class Chondrichthyes; order Orectolobiformes; family Hemiscylliidae; genus Chiloscyllium; species Chiloscyllium plagiosum. The sequence goes on from NC_057728.1 coordinate 11,703,760, forward strand.
AATACGGAGGAATAAAAAAAAATGAAAAAGGGAAGCCACAATGGGATCCCCTAACGTGTTTGCCGCCCCCACATACTACATATAAATGTAAAATTATGTCCCTTACGAGAGGTTCCGATTGGGGAAGGTACAATCGGATATATAAACGCTCCCTTAACTAGCAGTGAAGTTAGGGCCTTTAAAAAGGAAATGAAAAGTTTAATAGAGGATCCGGTTGGACTAGCCAAACAATTAGAGCAATTCCTAGGGCCTAATTTATATACCTGGGGAGAACTGATGGCAATTTTAGGAACGTTATTTTCAGGGGAAGAACGAGGTATGATTAGGAGAGCGGCTTTATAGGAATGGGAAAAGAAGCACCCAGTTGGGGAAGAAGGGACCCCAGCAGAACAGAAATTCCCAAATGTTGACCCTCATTGGGAAAATAATGACAGAGAAAATAGGGAGTCAATGCGGGATCTACGAGAAATGGTAATATTAGGAATTAAAGAGGCGGCAACTAAATCACAAAATTTTGTTAAGGCCTTTGAAGTATGACAAGAGAAGGATGAAACCCCTTCTTAAAAGGCTCAAGGAGGCCAAAAGGAAGTATTCGGAAATGGATCCCGATAATCAGATAGCACAGGGACTCTTAAAGGTCCAGTTTGTAACTAAATCATGGCCGAACATACAAAAGAAATTACAGAAATTAGATGGATGGAATGAAAGACAGATTGAAGAACTGTTATGTGAGGCACAGAAAGTGTATGTGAGAAGGGAAGACGAGAAGCAGAAACAGAAAGCCAAAATGATGATGGCGGCAGTAGAAGAAATAACAAAAAGGAGAATGGGATCAAGGGATAACAGGAAGGGTAGGGGAGGACATGAAAGACAAGGGTCAGATACCCGGGAAAGGAGGCAACAGACAGGGTGTTACCATTGCGGGAAAGTGGGGCATTTTAAACAGGAATGCCCGGAATTAGCATGAGAAAGGGAAACAGTTTCCCTAATGACCTTAGATGATGATTAGGGGAGTCAGGGGTTCCTTCCTCCTGAGATCCACCGGGAACCCTTGATAAATTTAAAGGTGGGACCTGAAGGGGAGGAGGCAGTATTTTTGGTGGACACGGGAGCGGCACGGTCATCCCTAAGTTTTAGACCTACCGCCATTAAATTGACTAAGGAGTATCTTAAGGTTTCCAGAGTAAAAGGTAAAGAATTCCTGGTGCCTATTTTTGAGCCAACCCTAATTAGAAAAAATGATGAGGAAGTGATCGGACAATTATTATATATTCCTGACACTGGAAGTAGTCTATTAGGTAGGGATTTGATTATATTGCTGGGCTTAAAAATTGGGGTGAAGGATAGTGCAGTAACTGTAATGATGGCTAAGACAACCCAAGGAAGATGGATCCTCTCAGATGGAAGGGAGTTATTAAGTAAACCAGTCATGAGAAACATCCTAACCACCTTGCACCAAGGCAGTCATTGGGGCTCCCAAGCTATGTGTTAAGGAAGTACGGATGTAAAGGGATATACACATTAGCCAAGCAGGTATGCACCGGATGCCCGACTTGCCAAAAGATTAATAAGAAAGTAACAAGAGGGAGGCCAAGAGGTGGAAGAAACCCTGGGGTAAGACCTTTTCAAAGAATACAGGCAGATTACACAGAATTACCCACAGTAGGGAAACAAAAGTACTTATTAGTCCTAATGGATCACCTGACTGGGTGGGTGGAGGCATTTCAAATGTCCTCAGCTACTTTGAAGGGAGTAGTGAAAACTCTTTTAGAACATATAATTTCTCGATATGGAGTGGTAGCAAGTATAGATTCAGACCAAGGTAGCCATTTTACCTCTAAGATCATACAAGGAGTAATGGCGGGATTAGAAATCTCTTGGGAATTCCAGTCCTTGGCACCCGCCTTTCTCTGGATGGAGGAACGAATGAATCAAACCTTAAAGAAGCAATTGTCTAAGCTAGTCCTAGAGACTCAATTACCATGGACAAAATGTTTACCTATCACGTTGCTACGCATTAGGACCACGCCTAGACGTGATGTGGGCCTCTTTCCTTATGAGATGATATTTGGATTACCTTTCTTGGGTGGAAGAGGGGAATTACCAACTGTAGAGTTCAATGATAAGTTTTTAAAGAACTATATTGTAGCGCTCGGCTCTTCTTTGTATGTCCTTCGGAAGAAGGGTCTGTTGACCCAGACACTTCCACTTGAGTTCGCCGTACATCGAATACAACCGGGCGATTGGGTCCTGATAAAGACCTGGAAAGATACCAAACTGCACCCAATCTGGGAGGAACCATTCCTAACCCTTCTGACTACTGAAAAGCCGTCCGAACTGCTGAAAAAGGGTGGAGTCATCACACTCGTGTTCAGGGCCCGGTGGACGCTCCTTCCCCTCTGGCAGAGTGGCAAGCACATCCTACAGACAACCTCTGAAAATCAAGCTGAGCAAAAAGAATGGACTGAGATAAGAGACTATTAATATTGGTTAAAAAACTGTATCCCAAAACAATTCTAAATGTTGCATGGACACACTCCTCCCAGATATTTAAAGGGTTAGGGAATAGACAGATAGGGTTGTGAGCTGAAATGAATGGTCAGCTTTATATTGTCACGATAATATTGGCGCCAGCTGCCAAGGTGTGGGGTGGGAAAAAAATCATTTTACCGCTTTATGTCAGAATTATGCTAAACTAAACGGGCATACTGACTGTTGGGGTGTGCAGAGATCCCACACCATGGGGAATCTGGAATTCCTCTCACGGTAATATCACTTACCAAAAAAGAAGTGTACGATGTACAACAATTTGACTCAGGCTCAAATGATTCAAATCTCCAAGTTGTAAGGGGTAATTATAACTTTGCGGGGTGGTTCCTTCGACCAGCCTCGAAAACTCTGGGTGCTATCGATGGCCTTAGAGTTTCCCCACCGAAAGGAGCAGTAAATACCGCTTGTTTCTGTAATCAGAATGATACCGCACCCTTCCAATTAGGAAAATTATCTTGTGTCTACACCAGCCAAGCCACTGCCACGACCATTCCCCAAGTATTGAATGGGATATATTGGGTGGGTGGCTTAAAGGTCTACCCATTTATCCCCGGCGAGAAGTACGTTTGGAGTGGCGGATGTAACAGGAATGGGTGCTGGGACCATCCAGTTCAGACACTACCTCAAAACCAGAAAGGATGGAGGGCTGCTGCTACCTTGCCTATATAATTCCCCACTTGAGGCTGTTAAAGAGAGCTTCAAAAATACCTTGGAATAAACAGGGAGGAAGGAGAGTAACCCGGAAAGTAACCGAAGGAGATCGCCTCCTCTGGACTTTGATACCTATGTATGGGACCGCTCGAGCAGGAGTAGAAATACAAAAGTTGGCGATTTCCCTGGAAGAGTTGGCCAACAATACTGCTGATGCGTTGGCCGAAACCCAATCCCAAGTAGCAGCCATAACAACCGAAATGATTGCCACTAGGCTAACGACCCTTCAGAACAGGATGGCTCTGGATTATATTCTAGCAGAGAAAGGTGGTACCTGTGCACTAATTGGAGAGGAATGTTGTACGTACATACCTGAGGTCTCCTCTAACATTACTGATATCTCCAAACATGTGCGAAACAAAATCGCCAAGATAAGGGAGGCCGGTAATCGGAACTGGAATGAAAAAGGATGGGAATGGGGGAAATTGGGGATTGACTGGTTGGGGAAGGTGATTAGTCAATTTGGCTATCTATGGATTATTGATATTAGTGGGTCTAGTGGTAAGGTTCAATGTCCTAAAATGGGTAATGAGCCGACTGATGACATCCCTTGGGGAAGGAACCCAAATAAATCATCAGATGCTTTTACAATCAGCAGGTGATATGCAACAAACAGAAAGTCAAAGGATGCTTCTAGAGTTCGAGGGACGAACAACACAAATGGAAAATGTAAGATTGTGAACCTCATCGCCAAAAGGCGTAAGAGGGCAGAACATAAGAAAATAAATTAAAGGAGACTTAATAAGTGCAAAAACAACAGTTAGAGAAAAAGAAAAAGGGGGAATTGTGGGAGATTAGAAATGTTGTTTTTGCAGGTGGGGGGTAGGGGTGGGGTGTTAATTCTTGTAGCATGTAGCATACTTAAGGCTAAGACTTTAATGAATATAGAGGGTCTTTTAAAGAAAATAGTTTTAAGCTAGGAAATAACTTTAAAGGGTTGTAGCTGACCACAAAAAGAAGCAGCAAGAGCATTTCACAATAAAGCTTATAGTATGATAAGAGAAACTGCATTAAAGAACAAGCTGTAACAAACAAGGAACAAAGAATGCAGACAAGGACAGCAGGGTGGCCAGATAAGAAAATAACTAACAAGTGAGGTAATCGGCTTATGTTAGGATGGGAAAAGGGAGGCTTGATTCCTCAACTTGTAAATTAAATAAGAATGCTAACAGGCTCTGTTTTTGTGCGCATTTCTGCTTGATTGCAGAAGCGTCTGGTTCTTGCAAGACTGTAATAAATTGTTCTTATTTCCAAGGCTTTGTCTCAGGCTGATTGATTTGTGAGTGAGTTCTGTTTCTCGCATTGTTAGCTTAACCATTCCAAAAGACACTTGATGGAGTTATACAGCTCTTCAAGTTACCTAATGAACTAACACATTAGGTGTTACGACCAGATCCCAGATGAGCTTCCCTAATTTGTTACAATCCCAAACTTGATCCCTCAAGTTATGAACTCCTGGGTGAGGAAGGATGAACTGGCTCACTGTGGTCATTCACCTGCCCCATTGATGCATGCAAAGTTACTTTTAAACGGACCCCTTCACTCCCAGACACAAAACAAACTTGTGTTTTTAAAAATGCTAATTTAATCAGGTTTTCTTGATGTAAAAAAAAGAGTGAGATTATCTACTAAGTGTGAGAAGAACTGCTAACACAAAACATGTGTGCAAAAATCATAAATAAGAGGCCAGGCCAAACAGAAAGAAGTTTTCAAAAAAAATACGTAGAACCCATAGATCCATAGATTCGGTTTCCGTGGTTTCAGTTATCTGCAGTTTACTGCTGCACAAAAAATATTACATTGAACATTCCAGAAATAATTTCATGAGGCTGCCGGGAGGTAAATTTCTCATTTAAATGATAGGGTTCGCTAATAGGGTCTTGGAATGTATCACCCGTGGATACAGGAGACACCCATATACAGATCAGTCTTTGTATGGATTGTTGAACATTGCAGATATTGCAGTGGAGGTGACAAGTAGTGTTGACAATTGTAGTTGAACAGTCAATTTCAAGATTTCTGGCTTTGCAGGTTGACTGAAACTCTTTGTCCTGATTAATTTCAGTATCACTTGGTATGAGAGAGAATCTTTTCCCTTTTATTTCACCTCTAGTGCAGGAGTATTTTAAATGTCTGTTCTCAGAGCCATGACTCTCACAGCATACTTATCCACGCACCTGGATGTCAGACCACTGACACAGATTATTGTTGCAATTGATTTGCCATCAGTTTTTTTGCATATTTCTTGAAGGCCAAAACACAAATATTCTGCAAGTGTTAGTTTTCTGTTAGGAATGGAGAAGATAGTCAGCTCCGTCATTATTTTTTGTGCTACCTCCCTCTCTCTCCTTGTTTGAAATTTCCCTGACATTCTACAGGCATGACATTCCATAGGTTGCATACTGGGGTTTGGCAGCGAGCTACTGAATTTACATATGCGGTCCTTTTGTGCCTCAGCAGATTTTTTTAAAGAACATATTTTGAAGCTATAAGTTAACAAGGTCCATGGTGCTTCAGCCATTGTGACTCATCGTTGTAACATAGGACAGATTTCAAACAACCTACACTCTCAGTACGATATTTTGTGCATTGCAAGAGATCAGCTAATCCTGTGGGGTCAGCTGACCTCTTTTACCCAAAAAGTTAGCGATTACTTCTCACAACATCCAAAGTCTGAGCTGAAAATGCAACTTTAGTAAACCCCATCCAGTTCAGCGCAGATTGTTTATATTGCACAGGATTAAGTGAAACTGCATTGAACATTTTAACCATGGCCATTGGTAAAAAGTTAGACAATTAACACTCTGACAGCAAACCTGGGAGCCATTTCCAGTCAAAAACCTTCTTGCTAGAAGTTTATTAATAATACATTCAGTTTAAAAAAAATTGTGTTCTGACGTAATCACTAACATCTCACACAGACGTTGTTTAGGCCACTGATACCTAAATACTGCGATGTTACATTCCTGAGGCCCTCATGAAGATGAAGATGAAGCACAGATATATCAACCACAATGATGGACACGAATGGTGAAAACTTTTATGCCCACGTCATCTCATTCTGATGCAGTTTTTGATACTATTTCTTTACCTTGCTGCTTCTTAAGTGAAGCCAGAGTCCTGGCCTTAGCAATGATTCTTTTGTATGAAAGACCATTTCATCACCAGAACCCTGTACTGAACTTCCATCTTCTTACTTCTGTGAAGACTATTTTTCCGTCATTGCTTTCTCCATGAGATCGGTTTCTTCCCTGCTCTCTCTTTTCAAGGCCGAAGCATAACACTTCATGTAATTGTTCCTCACAGTTCAAGCCCATAACATGAGCAACCAGCCTGGATACCCTTTTGTGCACCACTTGAATGGGAGCCAAATGATTTCTTCATAACTTGAATGCAATACTTCAGTATACAATATTTCAGTTATAGCTTAATCAGACGACTGATTAAACTTCAGGATATTAGCATAAAATCGCAACTCGTGGAATTGATAATTAAGGAGAAGCAGCTCAGATATAAACAAGGAAAACAGAAAGTGCTGGAAATACTCAGCAGGTTCTGGCAACATTTGAGGAGAGGCAAACAGAATTAATAGCCCAGATATTCTGACAGGAATTCTGCAGGAATTGGCTGGGAGGTTGAATTTTCTAATGGGCAATTTCTCTGGTATTTGGAACTCTCTTTAAGAGTCAAGAGAAGTTGGAAAATTTGAAGAGTTGCGAGTCACTTAAGCTTAATAGTTAGCCAGAGAGAGCCGCTTACTGAACTTGCAATCTCTCTCTCCCTCTCTCAGAATGTAACAGTCATTGAGGGGGGTTGCTGCAAGGTAATGTGGGTGAAAAAAAGGGAGGGGAGCATGGGGAGACACGAGAAAAGGATATAAATTGATGAATACCTCAGATTCTGCTTCTGTACACATCCTAATTACTCCATGTCTGCAAAGGCACTATGTGGCAGCAACAACTAGTAAAGGAGCTAGTGAGAATGAAAAAACATCCCTGGGAAACCCAAACTCCGAAAGGCAAAGGCAACTCCTTTTGTTTTGTTAGGGTTATCAGGAGAGAACAAAAAGTGGCTTATTACACAAGTGGCTATCTTACCTGGTTACTGATAATGGAGGCAAAGAGGAAGCGGCCAGCAAAACCAAAGGAGTAAACCTTCGTGAGAAGTGTTCTAGATGTTTTTCCAAAATCTGTTGTCTTCTTCAGTTCCAGTACCCCTCTTTCGTTTTTATCATCTGCAAAGTAACATCAAGGTGTTTAATCATTGGACAACTGAATGGTGTTTGGAAAACATTTCATTCATGTATATTTATTTCTGACATTATACATTTTTTAAAAATTAAGATTAATCTATAGGCTTGATTCTCTTAGGAATTGGATGCATAGCGAACAAAGAATACATTGGATTCAAAACTTAATTCTAGTGCCTGTGTCAAGGACAAATTGCATCCTTTCATTCTCACATAGAGGCTTCTTATCACTGGAATCCCAGATATGCTTTAGAGGAACCACATCTGTTAGCTTAGGTCTGAATATCCTGACAGATGGACATCGCTAACTACATTGGATGCATTGGACAGCACAAGGTTCTAAAACTACCTTCTAAAAACACAAATGAATGTGTATCAATTTCTATCTTTGTGATCTTTACTGAAGGTAAATAAATAACATTAATACAATATTATCACTGTAATGGGGAAATTATTCAAATTGAATCCAGTTTTACAAAATAGTTCTGAAACATACAAGTCAGAAATAAATAATTGTTTTCAAGTTTCATTTAACAAGACTGACATACATGGTTAGAAAATACCTACCGATTACCTTTAAAATATACCCACCCATTAATTTGACTCATCCAGCTCATTTAAACTCTGTAGCCTCTCAATAGGAAGACAGCTTGGGGCAGGGTGACACTAGGCACACGGACACACAAGATGGCCACTGAGCCATTAGTTGGCCAACTTGACACACAAGATGGCCGCTGGATCACAATATGAAAAGAAATAGCAGAGGAGATACAGACACTGCCTGGGGCCACCAGAATACCAGCACAATGCACTCACAACCCAGTTGATTAGTTTAAAGGTGGGTGGGGGACAGAATACACATGAGTAACGAAGTGTGCCCGAAATGTCTGCGTCCAGCCAACATAACACCTTTTATAGAAATGCTAACACTTTGATACAGACTCAATACAAAATGCTAATAGCCATGGCTGCAGTAATCGTCCTTCTCAGGAAGAGCGATTAGCGCCCATTACTACAACAATGGATTTCCGTGCAGATATTGAAACTGACAATGTCTACACTGAAACAGACAATGACCACGCGGAAATTACCAAAGGCTGTGCTGGAACTGACAAAGGCTGTATCAAAACTATCAATGATTCTGTAATGATTGCGATAAACTAACCATATTACAAAGACAATAATCTTATCACTGACCTATTGTATCACAAGATGTATAAAAGTTTCTTGACATGTGCTCTGGGTCAAGAGAAGATTAGATTATATTCCCTACAGCATGGAAGCAGGCCCTTCGGCGCAGCAAGTCCACGCCAACCATCCGAAGAGTAACCCACCCAGACCAATTCTCCTACCCTATACTTACCCCCGACTAATGCAGCTAACACTATGGGCAATTTAGCATAGCCAATTCACCTAACCTGCACATCTTTGAACTGTGGGAGGAAACCGGAGTACCCAGAGGAAACCCATGCAGACACAGGGAGAATGTGCAAACTTCACACAGATAGTCACCCAAGGCTGGAATCAAACCTGGGTCCCTGGCGCTGTGATGCAGCAGTGCTAACCACTGAGCCACCATGCTATCCCAGACTCGCAGCTGACCACAGTGCTGTTGGTGTCTTTCTCTCCCCAGAGCTCCGTTATTTCCTTGTGCAATAAACTCTGTCATTGAATTCCAATTCTGACTCCGAGACTGGTGCTTTTCCCCCACAACACCTCCAAGATCATGTAAGACTGAAGCCATGGACCTCTCTTATTTAGTTTCTCTGGCAGTGGAATATCATTTAAGTAAACAATCTCACCTTGCCAGTTAGAAAGTGTAATCTTCAAAATATTAGCAATTCTGAGTGTTCAGAATTAATATATCATTACTATTACATCATTTTTCATATAAAGGGTCATCAATTTAAGACTGAGATGAGGAGAAATTTCTTCTCAGAGGGTCGATAGCCTTTGGAATACCTTGCCATAGACAGATCTGGGGCAGAGTACTTGTTAACATTTAAAGTGGAGATGATAAGAGTCTTAATCAGTAGGGGAATCAAGGGCTACAGGGGAAAAATTACAGTTAAGTTGATATTAGACTGCCACATCTGCCATGATCTTATCGAATGGCAGAGCAGGTTTGAGGGGCCGAATGGCTTTCTCCTGTTCCTATTTCTGGATGCTCTTATTCACAACTTATTCTTGTTAGCGAATACATCAAATTTTGTGCAAGAATGAAGAGTTTTTCAGTTTTAGACCCACGGGCAGCTCTGTTGTCACCACATTCACCCTTTCAAAATTGTACAATTAGTAAACTTCTAACTCATAGTTTGCTATTTTCCAATGAGCAATAAAAAAAAGTGCCATGTAAACTATTTGTCAATCCTATAGACAAGTAATTAAAGTTAATCTCAGACTGAGCTTCAATAATCTGGACAGACTGATGCACTTTGTTTGGTACGATCTATCTGTCGTGCACGCAAAAACAACACTTTTCATTGTATCTTGGTATGTGATAATAATAAATCATATTAATCTGGATTTACAATGAATGCCAACACACACAACAAACAGACGCATTTGATGGAGTAATGCTTTAAAATCTCGATTCTCTCCCACAAATTTGAAAATGTCATATCTTTTATTAAGTGCTGAACAGAATGGATGAAGATACATTTTTGATGTTCTTTCATACAAGTCAAGCCACAAAATCTAATTTTCAGAATCCAAAGGATGTAACAAAGTCATATATAAAGTTCCAGGAACTAGCAGGAAAATAAACAACCAAAATATCAAAACATAGAAACTGGAAAAATACAGTATGGTGCAGAGGTGGAAAGAAGTGACTGGAGAGAGAAATTTGGAAAACAAATCTCTTTATTTCAGAGTCATAAGTACACACACTTTTCACTTTCTATTTTCAATACAAATGTACATATATCTATACTGGAAGAGCAAAAGAAAAAGCATTATTACATAAAATATCTTTTATCTTCACAAGAGCTTCAATCACTGCTGGATTTCAGTGCCATTGGATAATTGTGATTCTAAAAACAAGATAATCATTACAGTGACACACATTAATTATCATTGTCTCTTTGCATCACTGTGTCAAGGATCTAAAAAAAGCTTTGAGCTTCAAAAGGATTCTCCATTCTGTATCATGGGTGGACAGGGAGAAGCACATCAAGCTGAGCAACAGTTGCACAGTAATTGTGAAAATCATTCTGATGACTAAAGTGGGTGCTTGGAGCAGTTCAGACACTGGCTTCTGACTTTGCAGCAGTGAGCAACTTCTTAATGTGCAAGGTAAATTTGCAACTGCATATCTGTATGTTTTCAGATTGTACACTGACCTGGATATCACTACTGTTTCAGAAGTTGGCATATGACACCAACCAATCGGCTGTCTAAACAGTGACTAAACCTGGTCTCATGTAGTCTACACCTCCGGCAGCCCAGTCAGGATCAGGCAGTGGACAAATAGTTTGGTCTCTTTTTCGTGAAACGTAAGGCGTCCATCAATTTTTCTCCATTCTAAATAGGTCATTTCACAGAGCAGTTAAGAGCCAACCACATTACCGTGGATCTGATGTGGCATGGAGTCAAAATCAGATTAGGACAGCAGATTTCCTTCTGAGCAGGACATTAGAGAACCAGATGAATGTTTTATGTCAATTGATGGCAGTTTCACAGTCACCATCATTGAGATGAGCTTTCAATTCCACATTTTATTAACCAAATTTAAATTCCACTAGCTGCTTGGAGGACTTTAAGCCCATAGGCCCAGAACAATAGCCTGGGTCTCTGGAATTTACTTCACTGACATTACCATTATGTCACCATCAAAAGGGTGAGGGCACAAGTCCTAACTTGCCATTGTTGGCAGCATCTAAAGACTTTGCAATCTTCTCAGACACTAATTCTTTCAGGGATGAATTCAACAGATTTTCGACATGGAAGAAGAAGATCCATCTGTCAAAACACAAATGAAGAAATTTTATTAGCTCCATTTGAAACACAGCAAATGTAGGAGGACTCTTGCAGAAAAGCACCAAATAATTTAACGGAACAATGTGGGTAGGGGGACCTGCAAATCATCAAGTTAATTCCACCAACTGAAGTGTGGTCGAACTCTCATAGCTAACTTCCAATCCCAAACCAGTTAGTAAATTTTATGTCAGAGGAGAATCATGTTTGATTGGTACCAGTGTCAATATGGGAACACTCTGGATTCAGGAAACACCAACTCAGGAAAGAGAAAGTTAGAAAAGGCAGCAGTAGTAAGTTGATCAGAGGCTAGCCTACACCATCCAGTAAACATCCTTTCTTAAGAAGGCTGTCACTGAGGGGATGTAACAAGCCAAGAACCTGCGGATCGATCCCCATGTACTCCCATAACGTAACCATGGAAGGTTTTCCCCCCCAGCATTCAGATCATTGGTCAGAATGGAAGCTAAAACTGAAAGAGTTCCCATGATTATTTCCTGCTCCCTCCTCACTTCCCTATCCTCAGAAGTCATGGGCTCCACTTGGAACAGGCAGAATTTTCACTCACCATAAACACCAAAAGGGTCTCTGGGTGAGCTCCCATGTCCTGGCTCTTCCCTAGGTTTTGGCCTCCACAGACCTGTCTCTTTCAGGGTCTGCCTCCCATCTCAATGCCAGTGGCCCCAAGGTTCTTTGCAGTCAGAATACGTTTCACATGTTTTCACAAATTTGCAAACTAATCTTTACCAAGTTGATTTGTCATAGTATTTACATAATGTTCCAACTGTAAAGGACAACAGTTAATAGAAATAAGATGCACATTTCTCACTTACCAGAGAATTCTAATCATGAGGGATAATATTGCCTTTATCCAGATTTGATGATGATGTGCTCAGGCCAACTTTAGTCCATTCTTAAATATAAAAGCTTCTTGGCTTCTTCACTGTAATGTGCCATCAACTTTGATCATTGTTGCTCTCTCTTTGATAAGTGGAAATGCTTTAAACCTGCTTCACGAAATCTTGGAAGCTGTGTTGACTGCAGGCATAATCAATGCTCAAGGTTTCATTTGCACTCGAGAGCATTCTTTATACAAGAAAAGGCATCTTAACACTTGACTTGAACAAATATTTCTGCTTCAGAAACGTATCATATTTGCACTGGCTTTGCACTTCATTTTTGACCCATCACCAACATTGAGGAGAAAGTGAGGACTGCAGATGCTGGAGATCAGAGCTGAAAATGTGTTGCTGGAAAAGCGCAGCAGATCAGGCAGCATCCAAGGAACACAAGAATCGACGTTTCGGGCATAAGCCCTTCCTGAAGAATGCTGCGCTTTTCCAGCAACACATTTTCAGCCTTCACCAACATTGGCAAGAAATGTCATATTATCTGGTGCAGGCCAATTGCCTCACTTCAACTTATCAAAATAAAATATGCAGATAAAACAATGAATTCAGTGCCACTGGAGTGAGATTAAGAACATTTATCAGAACATGCAATGTTGCAGCTGTGTGCTAACTGGATCTACCAGAACAAAGTCACCTCAACTCCTTCTATTACCAGTTTCACCTTTCATGTGCTGACTTTGGCGTCAGTAAAATTCTAGAGGTATTTATAATAATCTACTAGTAACTATACAAGTGCAATTCAGGGCACATTGAAATAGGGGAGCAAACTTAAATCGAACAAAGTAATACAATAAAGGCAAAAGTAAACCAGTAATGACCCTGATCAATTTAGTACTGATTTTGACGGGATGTAAAAGAAGTAGCAGATTTGCTTTTGCATATTTTGTGCCAAGTCAATTTTCAACCTTCCTACATATCAGTGATATTCGATTACCGAGAGTATCAGACACAAGATCAATCCTGTTTCAATACTGTTCATGCAAAGATGGGGATCATACAATCGTTCGTGTGTGTGTACGTGTGCAGACAAACAAACAACGTGGAACTCAGATGGACGAGACCACGTAACAGCTTACAGGGGATCAAGGCTGAGATTGTACAACAACATATACAGCAATGGTAGCATCGGGCCACTGAGAAGGGCTTGTGTAATTCCTTTATGTCAGGCAACATTGAATATAGTTTCCAACATTTTTCCAAAGAAAACTACCCGGAAGACCCTGACAATGGGCACGTGTATCAAATCATCACAATTACATCTGAACCATTGACAGAAACATATTTGTACGGGGTAAAGACAAAAATATAGGGAGAAAAGGCACATACACAGTAGGAGAGAGAAGTAGTGAGAACGTAGAACACAGAATGTTACAGCGCAGTATAGGCCGTTCAGCCCTCGATGTTGCGCCAACCTGTGAAAATAATCTGATGCCCACCGAACCTACACCATTCCGTTATTATCCATATGTATGTCCAATGCCCATTTAAATACCATTAACATCAGCGGGTCTACTACTGTTGCAGGCAGGTCGTTGCATGCCCCAACTACTCGGAGTAAAGAAACTACCCCTGATATCTGTCCTAAATCTATCATCCCTCAATTTAAAGCTATGTCCCCTTGTGTTAGCGTTCACCATCTAAGGAAAAAGGCTCTCAATGTCCACCCAATCTAACCCTCTGATTATCTCATATGTCACGATTAAGTCATCTCTCAACCTTCTTCTCTCCAACGAAAACAGCCTCAAGTCCCTTAACCTTTCCTCGCAAGTCCTTCCTTCCATTCCAGGCCACATCCTAGTAAGTCTCCTCTATACCCTTTCGAAAGCTTCTAATGTGGTGACCAGAACTGTACACAATACTCCAGGTGGGGCTTTAACTGTGTGTCGTGTACAGCTGTAGCATGACCTCGTGGCTCCGAGACTCAATCCCCCTACCAACACACCATATGCCTTCTTAACAACCATATCAACCTGGGTGGCAACTTTCAGGGATTTATGCACCTGGACACCGAGACCTTTCTGTTCATCTACACTGCCAAGAATCTTACCATTAGCCCAGTACTCTGCATTCCTGTTACTTCTTCCGAAGTGAACTACCTCACATTTTTCCGCATTAAACTCCATTTGCCACTTCTCAGCCCAGCTCTGCATCTTACCTATGTCCCTCTGTAACCCACAAGATCCTTTGGCACTATCCAGAACTCTGCCTACCTTAGTGTCATCCACAAATTTACTAACCCATCCTACACCGACATCTGGATCATTTATAAAAATGACAAATAGTAGTGGCCCCAAAACAGATCCTTGTGGCACACCACTGGTGACTGAGCTCCACGATGAACATTTCCCATCAACCACCTTGCTCTGTCTTCTTTCAACTAGCCAATTTCTGATCCAAACCATTATATCACCTTCAATCCTGAAACTGTGTATTTTGTGCAATAGTCTACCGTGTGGAACCTTATCAAATGCCTTACTGAAGTCCACATACACCACATCAACCACTTTGCCTTCATCCACCTGTTTTATCACCTTCTCGAAGAACTCAATAAGGGTACTGAGGCATGACCTACCCTTCACAAAGATGTGTTGACTATCCCTAATCAAACTATTCCTTTCCAGGTGATTATGAATCCTATCTCTTATAACCTTTTCCAACACCTTACCCTCAACCGAAGTAATACTCATTGGCCTATAATTACCAGCGTTGTCCCGATTCTCCTTCTTAAATAAGGAAACAACATGCGCTATCCTCCAGTTTTCTGATATTACTCCTGTCGTCAATGACGACATAAAGATCAAAGCCAAAGGCTCTGCAATCTCCTCCCTGGCTTCCCAGAGAATCAGAGGATAAAGACCATCCAGCCCAGAGGTCTTTTCTATTTTCAGATCTTCCAAAATTGCTAAAATCTCCTCTTTGTCAACCGGAATCCCATCTAATCTTGCAGCCTGTATCTCCATATTCTCACTAACATTGCCCTTTTCCAATGTAAATACTGACGAACAGTATTCATTAAGCGCTTCCCCTCCTCAGATTCTACACAAAACTTCCCACTACCACCTTTGATTGGCCCTAAATCTTACTCTAGTCATTCTTTTATTCCTGATATACCTATAGAAGGCCTTCGGGCTTTCCTTGATCCTATCCGCCAACAAGTTCTCATGTCCTCTCCTGGCTCTTCTCAGCCCTCTCTTTAGATCTTTTATGGCTAACTTATAACTCTCAAGCCCCTTAACTGAACTTTCACACCTCATCCTCACATAAGCCGCCTTCTTCCGCCTGACAAGAGCTTCAACTTCTTTAGTAAACCATGGCTCCTTCTCTCACCAACTACCTCCCTGCCTGATAGGTATATACTTCTCAAGGACCTGCAGTAGCTATTCCTTGTATAAGCTCCACATTTCAAGTGTGTCCATCTGCTGCAGTTTCCTTCCCTGACTCTGCATCCTAAATCTTGCCTGATCGCATCATAATTGCCTTTCCCCCAGTTATATCCCTTTCCCTACAGTATATACCCATCTCTGTCCATTGCTTTTGTAAACATAACCGAATTGTGGTCACTATCGCCAAATCGCTCACCTACCTTCAAATCTACACCTGGCTGGGTTCATTCCCCAGTACCAAATCCAATATGGCATCGCCCCTTGTTGGCCTGTCTACATATTGTGTCAGAAAACCCTCCTGCACACACTGAACAAAAACTGACCCATCTAAACTACTTGAACTATAGTATTCCCAGTCAATATTGGGGAAGTTAAAGCCCCCATAACAACCACCCTGTTACTCTTGCTCCTATGGAGAATCATCTTTGCTATCCTTTCCTCTACATCCCTGGAACAATTCAGAGGCCTTTAGAAACCCCCCAACAGGGTGACCTCTCCTTTCCTGTTTTTATCCTCAGCCTAAACTACTTCACTGGATACGTCCAATAACCTGATCTCAGCTGTTGAATTACTACCCTTGATTAACAATACCACACCCCCACTCCCCCTCCCCTTTTACCATCTTCTCTGTTCTTACTGAAACATCTAAATCCCGGAATCTGCAACAACCATTCCTGTCCCTCCTCTAGCAATGTCTCTGAAATGGCCACAGCTTCGAAATTCCAGGTGCCAACAAATGCTGCGAGTTTACCCACCTTATTCTGGATGCTCCTGGCATTGAAGAACACACATTTCAAACCAACATCCTAATGGTTGATGCCCTCTCACGACCTTATAAACCTATCTCTGACTTCACTACCCTCAACCACCTTTACACTGGAACTTCAATTCAGGTTTCCATCCCTCTGCTGCATTAGTTTAAACCTCCCCGCAGAGCATTTCCAAATTTCCTCCCCCCTAGGATATTGGTACCTCTCTGGTTCAGGTGAAGACCGTCTTGTTTGTAGAGGTCCCACCTTCCCCAAAAAGAGCTCCAATTATCTAGGAATACAAAACTCTCCATCCTGCACCATTCCTGCAGCCATGTGTTCAGCTCTGCTCTCTCCCTGTTCTTTGCTTCAGTACATGAGAGACAGAGACACTCACATGCAAAGTGAAAAGGAAAAGACAACGTCTACCTGCAAGAGAACAAGGGAAACAATTGCATTCAAGGGAGAGGCACATTCGGTTGGATAAAGACTGAGAGAATTAAGACAATGATAGGATTAGTCAAGTTAAAACTGACGTGGGTTATAAACAAAAAAACTTTTAAGAATCAATTAACTTACAAATGCCATTAGGATGAGTCGTGAAGAATATGGTATTTCCAGGTCCCCTAAGAAACAAATAACATACAATATACATTCAGAATACAATTACCAGACCAATGCAACACTGGCATAATTTGACCATGTGGTAGACTGTTCATCTGCAAAAACTAAACAAAATGTTATGTTATGCATGCAGGCCTTTGTTTTTGAGAGTCATTTTCTCTCACTGCTTTGACACTAAATAACTCAGTGAGTAATATGTGATGTCAATGCAAGCTGTTCTCATAACTAAGGTAAAAAGAAAACATCAAATTGAAAAGGGCAATCAGTGGAGCATATACCTCAGCCACACTGTGCTAACTCAACATTCTTTCAATTAGATATTTCTTCTTTGTAGTTGGGAAATGATTCAGTCAGGAAATAGTCTCAAAGTTAGAAAAAACTATTTTTAATCAAGAGCTTCCCTATCATTGGGGAAGCTCCAGGCAATTCACAACCAACAATTTGCTCAAAACGATTCTGCTTGCATTTTGTCAGTTGTGTCAAGTTCCACTGCATCTTTGCAATAAACTAAATCAAGGTAGACAAGCAGGAGGCTGGAAGAACAAACTAAATCAATTCTTTCTTGGGCCATGCCTTATTAATCTACCAGGTTTCATGAAATCCAGCCACAGGTTTTTGAGATATGTTATTCACAAACAAACAGATTAACAAGTAGGTACATAAACATTATCTCTCCGCCTTCAGTGATAAGGTATAGTTGCATAAAATCTATTGACAATATCTGCTGTATAATAGTGGGCACTGTAGATCAAAATAATTCATTTTACCTGAAGCATGAGAACATTTTTCAGTAATAATTGTCACTTCTTTCAAAAAAAGGGAAGGATATCGAGGGAGAAGGAGTAAAAGCATGTAAATAACGTACTGGTGCACGTCAGCAATATTTTAACTGAATCATGGAACTACCTCAAAAGTCAAATGATTAATTTGTTTTTTTTGTTGCTATAATAGCTTGAAGTGGTTTAGAGAGAGCTTCAGAGAGCTGTAGAAGTAATTTTCTAGTTTTCTCATTATTGATCTTTGATGTAACTCTATGTATAAATAAACACACACACACACACACACCTCCCATGGAAAGGAGTTCTCTCATGATGAGACAGCTACCATATGTCAGGCTGGCTGGATGGACCAGGTGATCCCTTCCTGGCCATCTATTTGGTACAGTCATAGCATCTTTAAATGAGATAAGACACTATTGTCACAGAAAGAGACAGAGCGAGCACGAGAGAAAGAGTCCAGGGAAAATCTAATGCTTCAAACTGCTGTACAATTTTCCTAAACAGTGCTGGAACAAAACACATTTTCCATAACATATCTTACACAAGATCCATTGCCAACATTTTGTAAAAAATTGTTAACTTACCATGAGAATGCATAGACAAATTTATGAATCGTTGACCAACTTATACCAAAGTTCTGAGAAAGAAACAGTGTATGCTGCAATAAAAGGAAACAATATCAATGTGATAGCTTCCATGAAACAAAGATTCTGAAATTTGTGCAACTGCCTTCTGACTTCTAATAGATAATTAGCTACAATAAAAGAAAAATATAAATTTTTTAAAAAGTCATCAATTTTGCCTTGGCATTACTCACATTAGTACTGTGGGCCAGCAGAAGATCTGAATTGGAGGAATGATAGTGCATTGGCTGGCCAGGGTGGAAGGGCAATTGGACAGAATCAAATGTTTCACCTGAATCAGACGATCGAATTATTATGCCACCTTTATTTCCATGTCTGAAGTATTTTGGTTCAGCAGTCAGAATTACCTTTTAATTCAAGATAAAGAAGCACATGATGAATAGGGCTTTTTCATGTTGTTGAGAAAGGAAATTTCTTGTTTCAACCCTTTTGAAAATTCTTACCTTCTTGGAATGCTCTGGTCCTACATTAATTCCAAATTCCTTTCGTATATAATAGTTGTTGACAAGACTCGAAACGTCAGTAAATGTTTTCCCATAATCCTTGCTGCAATTCAAAGGACATCACTTATCTGCACCTTCAGCTAAATACAAATGAATAAAAAAAAAAATTCTTTCCCAGGCCCTTCACCTGAAGGGATAGCACCAATCATATATATGCTTTACTTGCTGAGGGTGAAGAGGGGAGACAGCACTGAATTAGAATTAACACAAAGTCCATTCTCTAAAATGCTTAGAAGGTGGAAGGATGTGAAACACGAGGTAAAGAGCAGCAGAAAAATATGCATAAACAACAAGGAAAGGAACTGAAAAAGACATAAACATTTAATGGAGTATGAAACTGAAACAAGAGAAAAAAATGGACAAAGCAAATACAAATGAAGAAGTGGGAAGTAATCCTGATGCATTAAATGTCTTCAATGGTTTGAAAATTAGCATGAAGAATGAATATACAAATATTTGAACCATACTTAGTCTATCAAATGTGTGAAGCCACAAATAGTGTTTCTGCTAAAAGAGTTCATGCAAACGTGTCAAGCATTTCCAAGCTACTGCCACAATTTTGAATTCATCGGTTTTTAGTTTTCATCCATCAAGTACAATGAAGCAGAAAATCAGAATGATACAATATATTCCTTCTCATGACACTTACTGGCTAAACAAGATGTAGTTGTAACTTGTTTATTGTGCAATCTTTTTTTAAGAGCTTTCATTTTTATTTGTAAGATGATGCTTATAGATCAAATATTGCTCATTGCTGAAGCCAAGGTCAGCATGCATAGCTGAACCCAAGAAATATCAAAAATTAACCTCTGACCTCAACTGCGTATTCCAAGACAGCTACCAGGGCAAGATGAGTGAGCATCCACACAGCTCTCTCCAACCCATAATAAAAAAAACACCTTAGATATATTTGGAAGAGGAGAGAATTGTGGTTGGAACAGCATACAGGAGTAAGTTAGGACATGAGATCACAAAACATATAGGGTCAGGAGAATTAATTATGCTCCTCTTCAACAAAGGTGTTAGTCCTGCCCGATCATCAGTAACACGTATTGCAGAGATGTTCTTTCAATAGGTTTAGGTCATTCATTAACTATTCATAGTACCTAAGAACTAAAGGAAGAATATCCAATGAATTTGAGTGTACCCAAGGCACAGGCTAACCCACAGCTGGATTAGTCTGTATCTGCATTATACCCAAGATATAGTCACAGATAAAACAATTACTTCGTCAGATTTCATCACCATTTAATTGTAATGGATAATTAAAAGCCCAATAAGAGTAAAATGCAACTTTGACAGAGGAACAAATCTGAGTTCATTTTTATTGATTATGAATGGTGTAACCACCATTTTCTACTTCATGCCACTACAAAGTTGAACTTTACTCTCTTAATGGCAGGCAGTACTCTCTGGACTGAAAGTTTCTTATTGCTGGTTGAGTTCCAGATTGATGGATAGATAGCCTTTCCCCTATTTTAAACTGGAACAAGTGGTAAATATGCTGCATATCATACACACTATCTGGTATTCCTTTCATGCGAGTTACATGCTGGGGGGGGGGGGGGGGGAGAGAGAGAGCAGAAGGAGGGTCATACTAAAACCACATTGCGCTTTCTACATTGTCACAATATGGTTATCAGGCACTCAGGGTAAGGAGTGAAAGATGACCCTTACTTAATGTTACCATCTGGTGGTTAAATGATGTGCTTTGCTCCTGTCAGCATTGGTGAATTTGTCAAATTCACAACTGAGAAAGCTTAGCAGTCATTGTTAGGAGTTGTTACAGGTAATGTTCCCTAGTGCACTGACCTTCCCTTTTCCCAACATTATGCCATAAGAAACCCATCTTGGCTAAGTTGTTATGTTATAAACATCCACCAAGGTTTTTGGTCAATTGATGAGAGATAAAAAAATTCCGTCAGACCGAACATTGATCAGGATTAAAAGCAGGAAGTGTTGGAAATATTCAGCAGATCAGGCTGTATATCTGGGCAGAAACAGAATTAACATTTCAGGCTGATGATTTGTCATCAGAACATCAGCACTGATGAAACGTCACTGACAAAGGAAATTGGATAGATGGCACCAAGATATGCTATGCAACCCTTGACTTGACTCTCGCACAAACATGTCCAAACTCTTCATTACAGCTAATGCTCTCTCTTAATCTAACAAGATCTCAGCATCAGGACAGGACCCTATTCAAGAATGCTATTTAAAGAGATCATTAGGTTGAGTGCTGGTTTATTTCTTCTGGTTGTTGCTTCAACTTTACAAGAATTTGGTGTTGTGTATTGAGGTTGAAGTTGCAAACAGCCACAAGGAGTGGTGTGACATGGTGTGAAGGAGTCTTTGCTGACTTCAAGTTTCTGAACAAACTGCACCCAGACAAGGTTGCGTGACTCGGCCAATTCCCCCCAAAATATGGCACGACGATAGAATGCAGATGAAGAGGAGGAGGAGGAAGAACAGGTAGATGCTCAACAGGAAGCTGTAGCTCTTCACTGTATTCAAGAAATAATTCTGCTACCTGGATCTTACTGAGGAACAATTTTTACACTTCACTAAGATGCTCCTTTCTGAAATCTGTCACCTACTATGACTGCATCTTCAGAGCAGATTACAGACCACAGTGCCAATGGCTGTGCAGAGAAGTGAGACTATTAAATTTAAGTGTGGCTCCTCCCAGGCTGGCGATATGCTAGCACTTGATGAACCAAAACCTAGATACTAGACGATAGGAACACTTAACTGACATCACTCCAGTGTTGAATCCATACCTTTCTGTGCTGTTTGCCTACAAGAATTGTGATCGAACAGACTGAGCTGAAATAATACTTCCACTGCTTGGAAGAGTCCTGCACTTATCAAGGCAGACATTAAGATTCATCTTGGGCTGCAATCCCTCACCACAAAGAGGCAGCCTTTTCCAGCAGGTACACAACAAGTAGTTGAATGGTCAGACCACAAGAGAAACAAAGAAAAAGTTCAACCAACTCAGGCCTTCTATTAGTTGTACTGTCTATAGAACATACATCTGACTTTGATCCAAGTAAACACAACTGCAATTTCCCATTCATCAACTATCCAGTCCCTTACTTTCCTATTTTTCTAATCAAAGCATCGGTATGATTACAGTGCAAAAGTAAAAACCACCTCAAACTAAACATTACAAAGTAAATACTAAAACCAAATAATTCCACATTTCATACTGAAGTCAACTGAAGTCAATTGCCTTAGTGCCCAACTTCTGGCTGCCCTTGGTTTGGCTATTCAAAGGCTGCTGATCTTCAGTACTGGAGATGGCAGATAACCTTGGAGGGTATCATTGAGCAGCTCACAGCCTATAAGTTCCCACCTAAGCATGGGGGACAACAGGACCGGCTGTATCCAGGTCCTTGGGGCTCAACTTCCAGCACTGATCTCCACTACCATTTAAGTATATTCCCAGAGGGTCTCTGACTCTTTTCAGAAATAAGCCATCTCTCCAGTGCATTGTCCAGAAACCAAGATTCTCTTTGTTGTACTTTTTAATTCAGTGCTGCACAACCACCAAGATCTGTTCCAGCCATAATCAACTGTACCATTGAGAGGTACAGTCAAATTTTAAGTTATAATCACTGGGCATGGGTTAGCCACATTTGGGATCCTCATGTTTTAGACCTGTGCCTACCACTTATACAGGCATGCCGGTTGCTCTGCACTTATTATTAACTGAGACTTCAGGAAAAAAGATCTCTCAGAGTCTTGCTCAAGCCCTGAGCAACAGCATTTCACAAACTTGAAATCTTCTACATGTACAAAAGTAGCAGTTACATAGAAATGCCATCACCTTTAAGTCCCTTCCAAAGTCACACTTGGATATGTTATTCTGTTCCTTCATAGTCAATGGATTAAACTCCTGCATCTCCTAACCTAACAGCATTGTGGGAGTATCTTCAATGCACTGACTCTAACAGCTTGAGATGGCAACTCATTGCCACCCCCATCTCCAAGGGAAACCAGGGCAACCAGGTTACTGGAGGAAATGTTGCCAAGATCTCACCTCCTGCAGCACAATTACTCACATTTTCAGAAGAGTATGATCAGACCCCCTTTTCTGAACTGCTGGGTAGAAAAAAAAATCAGTGGCATTGTCTTACCTTCTGTACAGTCGTGAGGATCCACCAAAAAACAACCAAGCAACTGGCAAGTTGAAAGTAGTCAAAGCAAGAATGATCTGCAAAAAAAGTGCTCATTTTAGTGCTAAAGTACGAGATAGTGGAAAATTTATAGTTAACAAGTAATGGTTATGTTTAAGTTTATTAGAAGGGGGAGGGGAGCAATGCAGCAAGTATGTTTTCTCTCTCTCTCTCTCTCTACTCTGTATATGCATGTGTATCCTCACTGCAAGAAAAGTAATCATAAATACCGAGGGAAAGTTTATTAAAAAGGATTAACTGTCACAAAAAGATCTACTATCAAGGGAACACGTTCTAATTTTCTCAAAGCAAGATAATCAAAATGAGAATTTAGTTTATAGAAATCTCATAGGGTCTTTTAGGTCTTGTCATACAGCAGGTTTTCATATAGCTTTAGCACAGCTCAAGATCTCTACTGCTTTCTAACCTTGCATATTGCACATTTTAAATGAACATTACTACTTCCTGCACTTGACATACTCCAGAGGTGAAGAAGGGCTCAGAACAGAGAGAGGTGCAGTGACACTAATTCTGGAATAGGTAACAAGCAGAGACAATCGGCAGAACATGCCCTTCAGTGCTGGAAATCTCCATGGCACAATGCCTGAACAACCATACTGCAAAGAAACATCGGTTTGGCATACCTTGGAGGAAGGAAATGACTCAACGCTCATGCTGACAGGGGCAGGTGTGTGCGCGTGCGTGTGTCCTTTTGTCCAAATTGACCAATGACCTGTCCATAATTACCTGCATTGGGAAGGTTTGAGTAGCTACGATGATTTTTAATGGCCAAAATAGCTTTCAGAAAAGTGCTTGGAGATGACAACTTGGAACTAAATCAACCTTGCTGACAAGTTATTTACATTCCAACAGCCAGTGGCATAACTATTGACCAGCTGATCTGCCACAGTAATAGATTCCTTCCCCCAAGTTTTGTCATTCGAGGTTGGGGTCTTTACATACTCAGCTCCAGTTAACCCTTCCCTGACATTATAGTAGTCCTACCTGAAGAAGCAGCAGGATGCTTCTCAATGCTCTACAGCTTTAGTTGGGCAAAATCCAGTAGTATCAGTGCACACAGAGTTCCCAAGCCTTAGTTCTCTAGCTTTAGGGGAGTGGGTTATGTCCCTATAGAGAGAAAGTATACACTATGTATAAAACAATGAGAAGTTTGAGCTAAATAGATACGAATCAGAGGTTAAAACATGGAAGCAGCAGAGGGAGGAATGGAGTGAAATGGCAAGGAAAATTGGGCAAGGTGTATACCACCTGATTTGTGCCCAAGATGAATTTGGCTCTCTGAGTCAGAACATTCCTTAGTGCATCATAGTTTTAAATTTTACAATTTCTCCCTTCCTCTGGGTGCATATTTCAAAAGGGAAAGTGCTTCCACAATAATAAACACTAACTTCTTTAAAAAGGGAATGAATTGATCATTTAACTGAGTAAATAATAAAAATGACCATTAAAAAGCACCAGACAAGTTTAATAATGAAGTCCATCTTTATCTTTCTGTTTAAGAAACAGAGCAAGAAAGAGAAAAAGAATCAGTCCCAACTCATCAGCACCAGGAAAGTGGCGGCAGCTGAAGCTGAGCTAAGGAGTTAGGTAAACCTAATGTTGACATTGGTTTGCATCTAGTGAGGTGGCTTCCACAAAATTCGCATGCGAATCGGTGTCAGAAATGAGTTGACTTTTTGCCTGGGGTTTTATCGTCTTAAAGCCTCTCTCGCTTCCCTACTGCTATCTCTTTCCTCCTTTCTCCTTCTTCCTCACTCTCTCATCTATATCCTTTCCATGTCTCTCTTACTCAGCCCCTTTAACTAAGGAAATAATCCAGGGGTGCTTTGCACTCCGTATTAGCTCACCAGCATCATTGGCCCACGAGAATACATTTTGCAATGAAATGAAACTGGCCAAATTAACTTTTTCTGAACAGACTCACTTTGGTAAAAGGCAGTTTCATCTATAAAACTGAAACAAAAGAAAAATTAATAGGAACAACCTGACAGCCTGACTATCAAGCCCTCTTATCATCATGGACTGACTCGCAGCTCTCCACCCCCGTTTAACTCTTGTTGCCTTCTCCCCATGGTGAAACTCTGGTCTCTTTCTTCTCGTCCTCAAGCCTGAGGCTCCCTGAAAGCCCTGACTTGGCCATAGGTTCCCCATCACGGTTATGGGCCCTAGACTGCTCACAACTCCAGGCCCAGGACTCATTGCAAAATCTTCCACTTAGCTAGATTTGAAACCCTTGCTTCAAATACAACTTGCATAACACAAAAAATACAGCATGTAAAAACAATTTGTGCATTTTGCATATTTTTTCCGTGATCTATTTATTAATTATGGAAAATCCATGAATTAAATGTAAATCCTTCTACTGGTAAAGCAGATGTCAGGCCATATGAAATAGTCTGGTAGGTCACATGTGGCTTGTGAACCTGAAGTTGGGCATTCCTAATGTAGATGGCATGATGAATCTCAGCCGAACAATGTGTAAACTCTTGCAGAGAGGTGAAATATGCTGATAAATGCATTTCAATGACTAACAGAACAATTTTCTCCTGCAGAAGCTAAGAACAATATAACCAAACATGTTCTGTTGAAGGTGTTTAAAAACTGGCAGAGCAGGTCATTCCACATCACAAGGTAATGGCTAGAAACTGGTTCCACTTGAAACTGAATAGTGTTATGACTTAAATCAATGTAACTTTAGTCACCCCACCTTCTAAGCTAAAGAAACCATGGAGAGGTATGCACAAAAAAAAAGGATAAATTGCATTTCTGAATATGCTGCAGATAATTATGCCATTTTAAACTCAAAAGCAGTTCCATTTTCAGGTACTAATGCATTGCAATACTAAATATTGCACAAATTATTGTATGGCTTCCCCACTTTGATTTATTCTTGGTAATGGGGGGGGGAGAGAAGGATGAAAAGAAAGGCTTCCAATCACAAATGTGTGTATTGAATATTAATAAATTAGCTAATCTGAACCTGTAAAAATAGATATTACAGGGGAAAGGCAACAAAAATGGAGAATAGCTCAGCACAAACTTATAAGTCATACACTTAAACTGTGAAATGACTCAGTAAAATTAACCACTTAGTAATTTGTACAAAATATAACACCCTTTCAGATGGATGTTGTGAAACTTGAAAAGGGTTCAGAAAAGATTTGCAAGGATATTGTCAAAGTTGGAGGATTTGAGCTAGAAGGAGAGGCTGAATAGGTTGGGGTTGTTTTCCCTGCAGCATTGGAGGCTGAGGAGTGACCTCAAGGAGGTTTATAAAATCATGAGGGGCATGGATAAGATAAACAGACAAAGCCTTTCCCATGGGGTGGGGGAGTCCAGAACTAGAGGGCATAGGTTTAGGGTGAGAGGGGAAAATATAAAAGAGACCTAAGGGGCAGCTTTTGAACTGTCAGAGGAAGTGGAGGACTCTGGTACAATTACAGCATTTAAACGGCATCTGGATGGGTAGATGAATATGAAGGGTTTAAGAACATAAAACGCAACAGCGCTGTACAGGCCTTTCAACCCTCAATGTTGCACCGACTTGAGAAATCCGAGGGATATGGGCAAAGTGCTGACAATGGGACTAGATTGGGTTGGGATATCTGGTCGGCATGGACGAGTTGGATCGAAGGGTCTGTTTCCATGCTGTATATCTCTATGATTAAGTCACTTGACTTTTATGAACAAGTGCAGAGAGCATAAGAACATAGGACTTAGAAGCAGTAGACGGCCTTTTGGCCTTTCGAACCTCCTGCATAATTCAGTAAGATAATGGCTGATCACATTTTCACTTTCCTGTCTGCACCCCATGATCCCCGCTTCCATTACCTATTCAACTCTGTGACAACTCAATTGACATTATGAGACAAGTATGAATAATTCAAATCCTCCTAATCTGTAGAGCTATTTTGCACAATTTCACTTTGTAGCCATTGTACCTTTCAAACTCTTGTGCCTCTTATGATTGTATGTATCGCTATTTGATCTTACCTTACTGTTGCCAAGTTGCTTAGCTTTATTGGCTTTGATATGGATGTGGCATAGAGTCTTAGAAATGTACAGCATGGAAACAGATCCTTCAGTCCAACCCGCCCATATTGACCAGATATCTTAAATTAATCTAGTCACATTGCCAGTCTTTGGCCCATATCCCTCTAAACTTTTCCTATCCATAAACCCACCCAGATGCCTTTTAAATGTTGATAAAGGACTTTGACTTCCCAGCATCTTCAGTCCTCATATCGCCAAAGTGTTGTAATTGCACCAGTCTCCACCACTTCCTCTGGCAGCTCATTCCATACATGCCCTACCCTCTGCATGAATAAGTTGCCCCTTAGATCCTTTTAGACCTTTCCGCTCTCACCTTAAACCTATGCCCTCTAGTTTTGGACTCTCCTATCCCAGGGAAAAGACCTTAGCTATTCACCCTATACATGCCCCTCCTGATTTTATAAAGTCACCCGTCAGCTTCCAATGCTCTAGGGAAAATAGTCCCAGGCTATTCAGCCTCTCCCTATAGCTCAAACTCTCCAACCCTGGCAAGATCCTTACAGATCTTTTCTGAACCCTTTCAAGCTTCACAACATCCTTTGTATAGAAGAGAGACCACCAGTGACCAGTTTCTTTTAGAATGTGCTTATGCAATCGAAAAGAGAACAGTAAAAGATGCAATGATTTTGTCAAAGTTTATTCTGAGTAACTCTGTTACATAGGACTCTGTGGTCTACAGGCTACTCCCAGAGAAGTGTACAGATGTAAAAATCAAATACAGTGAGAAAATCAATTAGTCTGCTTGAAATTTGCTGGTCGCCCAGCACAAAGAATTGTCCCAGTGTGGGAGTGTTGTGGATGGACACGTTGCAAGGTCTAGGACGAAATGCTGAAGGTTTCAATCACATTTGCGGCAGCTACAAAGGCATAGTAGGAAAAGGCCTCTGGAAGGTCTAACACCTTTCAGCCATAAGATGCTAAGGGGCTGGAAACTGGGTAAAATCCTTGATCTTCAGTTAAATATTAATTGCAATTATAAATGCAATTTGCAATATGTAGTTTTGTAAGAAATTAGCTCACACCTTATTTAATGCCAACTTTCAATTATCATGTAATACACTATTATAAATTCTATGAATAAGTATATTTTTGGCAAAATTCAAGGGTCTCCTAGGCAGAAATGGGAAAAGGCCACTACCGGAGGCCTTTCAGTCACAGCAAATTAAAGAGCTGAAAAACTCTATAGCTAATTTTTGAACCACACTAATAAAATGACTGGTCATCTATTTCTGTCAGTGCAATTCAGCTCCATTTCTCACTGACAGAATCAGATTTACACACATGTTTTATAGATGTTAAAAGGGAATCTTAACTTTGATTGATTAAATATTTTATATTTATTAAAATTATCTCTCAGTCTTTTGTCATGTTATGCCTGTTTTTTGGACACTGAGAAGTTTGAAGTGGAGTAAAGCCTGCGTTATTGCTACAATGAATGGTCATATCTATTGACAATTTTATAAAATTGTAGGAGCAGCAGTTTTTTGCTCCCAAAGGAGACTTTCTTTGTTCTTAGTACATGAACTCTCCAAATACTTGCCACCGTCAAAGTGAAACTCATTGTTTGTATCAGTGGTGAACACAAATGGAACAGCACAGAGGATGAAAGGCTACATGAATGGGATATGGCGTAATGGTTAGAAAATGGAGAGGCTTAATAGTATGAGGTTTATGCAAGGAAAATGGGATTGATGTGGTATGAAAGGTGTGGGCTTGAAGGCCTAGCAGTATTTAAGATAACTGCATTAAAATCCTGGAGAAGCAGAGGTCGATCTTGTAACTTGCCCACCTCAGCACTTGCCTGCCTTTGGCTACCTGTGAGATGCCTTCAGAGATGGTGGGCCCAAGTCTGTCCCACTGCATCCTCACCACCAATCCTTTAAATGAAAACATGGCGGGATAAGATATTTTTGGAAATGTGCTAAGTCAGTAAGTTTCTCAACCTAACATTCCTTTCTCCTCCATGAAAATCCAACTCGCCATGTCTACTAAATGCTTGGGTTCTGTCAAGTCCATCATTAGTTATTATTATACTATTAATGGAACACATCTGTTGCCCAGTTTTCCTTCTTATTATAATACCTTAAAATCTGTCTGCATAGGATTTGTCTGTTAGTGCTCTATCCACATTCATATTTTGGCCATTCGGAAATGTCTAAGCTTGTTCTTTTGATTCCAATAGCTTCACCAGTAATATTAAGTTAGGAAACGTGCTTCCTCATAATGGGTTCCCTACTTCTGTCATGGATGAAAATCTGAAGTGATTTTGATGATCGGGGAATCTCAATTGGAATTCATGGTACAATACAGTATCTGGAAGGTACAGCATCGAGCCTGCCCTGCTATCCAATATGATTATAACTTATCGTATACTTTAATGTCTTTTACCCACTTCATTCCCATCTTTAGTAAAGAATTTCAAAGTTTGAAAATCTCCTAGTAGAAAAGTTTTACCTCATCACATACCTAAGTGGTGTTCCCCCTTATTTTTAAGTTGTGCCTCATGTTTCAAGACTTCCCCAACTAGAGGAAATATTGTAACTGCATCTACCCTGTCTATTCCTTAAGTATTTCATCTCTCATTCTTCAAAACCCTAGAGAGTCCAGGCCCAGTTCAACCAATCTCAATTCAGAGGACAGTCCTGCCATCCCAAGAACAAACCTTGTGCACATTTGTAGCAATATCTTTCCTGAGATAAGAAGACCAAAACTATACACAGCAAGCTAAAGTCATTGTCTTTGACAGTTTTGATAAACTCACTGCATTCAAGAAACTCATCATCATCTTCAACAGTAGGTCTTGATTTTTACCACATGGTAGTAAACATTGAGTGCAATGTTGCACAGCTAACTGGAATACCTTAAATACTCAGTAGCATTAATTCTGCCGTTTTGTGCTAATAACAACTTTCTGCACTTGTAAATGCATAGGTTACAATCTATGATACAACCCCATAGCTTACCGGTATTTTTCAAGAGCACAGTTATCTACTGGAACAAAGGGATCATAGAATTAGGCCTCCTCATTTAAGACAGGATACAGGGTTCTGGTTTCCTCACAACAAAACTAATTTTTTCAGTTTTTGGTTAACTTTTCAAATGAATACAGAATGCAAATTGTCCAAAAACAAACACACCATGAAACTGCTGACTTTATAACTGATAAAAACATTTGCTTCATTTTTGTAAGGGCTGTACACGATTGCTGTGATGTATCCTACTCATTCAAACACACATGAAAACATTAACTTACCCCAGTTCCATCTCCGACCCAAGCCAACGTTACAGTAGAACCATCATCGTCGTCAAATGTGCACTGAATGTAAAAAGAAAAGTTGTAGAAAATGATTAAAATTTATAAAAATTTAACCCAAAACAATTTATAGTTGAATTGAGGTGACCAAGCATGTAGAGGAGAGTAGTGCATTTGATGTAGTTTATATGGATTTCACTAAGGCCTTCAACAAGGTCCCACATGAGAAACTGATAAAGAAGGTAAAAGCACATAACTTGGCAAGTTAGATCCAAAGTTTGCTTTATGGCAGGAGACAGAATGGTAGTAGAAGACTATTCTGTGATTGGAGGACTGTGTCCAGTGGTGTACCACAGGAATTGGTGCTGGGTCCTTTACTAGTTGCAATGCTCAGGAGATGATGTAGTCAAAAAAAATGTGGCATTGGAAAAGCACAGCAGGTCAGGCAGCATTCGAAGAACAGAAGAATTGATATTTTGGATACAAGTCCTTCATCAGGAATGTATTGGGGATGATTGGTGGCTGAGAGATGAATAGGAGGGTGGGGTAAAGGTAGCTGGGAAGGCGATTGGTAGATGGAGGTGGGGGGCTGATGGTGATAGGTCAGAGGGGAGGGTGGAGCCACCCATGTGCTCCGCCCTATCACCATCACCTCCCCACTTGCATTTACCAATCACCTTCCCAGCTACCTTGCCCACCTCCAGCCTCCTATTTCTCTCTCAGCCCTTCTTTATGAAGGGTTTATGCCCAAAACATTGATTCTCCTGCTCCTCGGATGCTGCCTGACCTGCTGTGCTTTTCCAACACCACAATTTTCGACCCTGATCTCGAGCATTTGCAGTCCTCACTTTCTCATAAATGATGCAGATGAGAATGGGGCTGCAGAGGATGACATGTTAGTTTGCAAATGACAAGATGACATGAAAATTGGTCAGATGGTTGAAGGGGGAGGAAGGAGATCTCAGATTACAGGAGAATACTGAACAATTGGTCAGATGAGCAGATTAGTTTGATTATAGATAGTCAGCATGGCTTTGAGAGGGGCAGGTCATGCCTTTGAGTAGTTAATCATAGTTTGATTAAAGATAGTCGTAGTTTGATTAAAGATAGTCAGCATGGCTTTGTGAGGGGCAGGTCATTCCTCACAAGCCTTATTGAGTTCTTTGAGGATGTCACGAGACAAGTTGACGAAGGTTGAACAATGAATGTGGTGTATATGGCTTTCAGTAAGGCATTTGATAAGGTTCATTTCGGAGGTATGGGATACAGGAAAACTTGACTGACCTAAATAAGGCAGCGAATGGTAGTGGGTGGAAAATATTCTGCCTGGAGGTCGGTGACCAGTGGTGTCCTGCAGGGATCTGTTCTTGGGGCCTCTGCTCTTAGTAGTTTTTATAAATGATTTGAATGAAGAAGTGGAAGGGTGGGTTAGTAAGGTTGCCAATGACACAAAGGTCAGTGGTGTTGTAGAGAGTGTCGGGTGCTCATGCAGATATTGACAGGATGTACAGCTGGGCTGAGAAGTGGCAGATGGAGATCAACCTGGTTAAATCTGAAGTGATTCATTTTGCAAGGTTTAATCTGAATGCTGAATACAGGGCTAAAGACAAAATTTTTGGCATTGTGGAGGAACAGCAGGATCTTGGAGTCCATGTACACAGATCCCTCAAAGTTGCCACCCAAGTTGATAGGGTTGTGAAGGAGGAGTATGGTGTTTTGGTTTTCATTAATAGGGGTATTGAGTTTACGAGCTGCAAGGTTTTGCTACAGCTCTATAAAACCTTGGTTAGGCCACACTTGGAATATTGTGTCCAGTTCTGGTTGCTTCATTAGGAAGGATATAGATGCTTTAGACAGGTTGCAGAAGAGATTTACCAGGATGCTGCCTGGATTGAAGGGCTTGTCTTATGCAGAAAAGTTGAGTGAGCTCAGGCTTTTCATACTAGAGACAAGAAGGAAGACAGGTGACTTGATAGAGGTGTACAAGGTAATGAGAGGCATAGATAGAGTAGTTGGCAAGAGGCTTTTTCCCAGGGTGGAAATGGCTGTCACGAGGGGTCATAATTTTAAGATGAATGGAGGAAGGTATAGGGGAGTCATCAGAGGCAGGTTCTTTATGCAGAGAGTGGTGGGTGCGTGGAATGCACTGCCAGCAATAATAGCAGAGACAGATATATTAGGGACATTTAAGCAACTGCTGGACAAGCACATGGATGGCAGTAAATTGAGGGCTGTATGGATAGGTTGATCTTAGATTAAAATAAATGCTTGGCACGCCATCGTGAGCTGAAGGGCCTGTGCTGTGCTGTACTGTTCTGTGTTCTATTAGTGACAGATAAAACTTAACCCTGACAAAGGTATGGGTGACATAGTGCTACCAAAATAACAAGTAGTAACAAGAAAAGTAAGTACTCAACAAGTGGCAGGCCACTAGGAAGTTCACAGGGATCTTCAGATGTTTGTCCCAAGCAGGGCAGGTTAATAGGCTGTTAAGAAGGCATAGAATATATGAGCAGGGAATTAATGTACTTTTCATAGTTCACAGTACTGTGCTTAGCTTTGGTCACTGCACTATAGTGAGGATTTGATTGCACTGGAGGGATGCAGAGGAGATTGATCAGGATGTTGCCTGGATGCAGCAGCACTTCAGTTCTGAAGAGGGGCTGGATAAATTGGGTTTGTTTTCTTTAGAGCTAAAAAGGTGTACAGGAGACCTGATAGAGGTATGTAGGATTCAGAGGCATGGACATATTAGACAGAAAGCAGCTATTCCCTTTAGTTGAAGGGTCGATAAGAAGAGGGCATAATTTTAAAGTGAAGAGGTTTTGAGGGAATCTGAGGAAAACATTTTTCATCCAGAGGGTGGTGAAGATCTGTAAAGAACTGCCTGGAAGGGACATTAACAACCTTTGAAAAGTACTCAGATGAGCTTTTGAAATAGCATAGCATTCAAGGATATGGACCATACTGCTATAAAGTTAGATTTGTGCAGATTTAGCATATTTTTGGTGGCACAGATTGAATGAGCTGAAGGGCTTCTTCTATAAAATATGATTCTTTTATTTTCTTGAGGCATTATCAACAAAGAATATTTTAAAAAAACATTTTTCTAAAGTAGTAAGCGAACTGTAATTCTAAACTCCTGGCTTTTGAAAATAGCCCAAGTTTGCTAATAAAGACAATTTGTTTAGAATTCACAATAATGTAAAAGCTGGAAATTATGTCACACAATGTGAATAGGTTTACTGTCAAACAGGTCAATACTTAAAAGTTTCCATGAAGTATATGGATAAAACAAAGTTAGAAAGACTTCTAAGTTCATGATTGGTTTCAAGAGGCCTGATATTGTTAAGCTGTCACATTGAATCTTAAAAATCACACAACACCAGGTTATAGTCCAACAGGTTTAATTGGAAGCACTAGCTTTTGAAGCACTGCTCCTTCATCAGGTGGTCGTGGAGGACTCAATTGTAAGACAGAATTTATAGCAAAAGTTTACAGTGTGATGTACACAACCACCTGATGAAGCAGCAGCGTTCCGAAAGCTAGTGCTTCCAATTAAACCTGTTGGACTATACCTGGTGTTGTGCGATTTTTAACTTTGCACACCCAATCCAACACCGGCATCTCCAAATCATGACGTTGAATCTTGCATTATTTCCTCTAAATGTTCATGGATGTTGTTGTGTTAATTCACAAATCTGTGCCTAACACTTCCAGAACTGCCCATTTAGATCTCTCCATTCACACTGATGCCCTGGACACAGCGTTAAAACAGCCTAACCATAGTCACAAAAGACATAGCTCATCATCACAATCCTTATTCTTCTCTACATTCCTGCAAATTTTGATTTAGGCTATCCTCCTCCAAACTGTATTTCTCTTCATTCTATCCCCAACTCAGGGACAGAGACCCAGTTTCAAATCTTACCTGCCAATATACCTGAGCAAGGTGATTGAAACATTTGTCCTCCTCCAAACACCTTGCTAACCAGCTGGCTGGTATTATCCTTGCTCATTGGCTCCACTCTTACCTATCTAACTAAAAAACTGTGTCATGTACTGGCTAATCCTCACATCATATAATTATCACCTCTGAAAACTGAATGATGTCTATGAGAAAGAACAAAGACTTAACACCATTCACATGCTCAGAAGTACAACCTTATTATCACCGCTTCCTGTCTGTTGTCAGGCTGTCTTATCCAGCAACTATACCCAGTGTGAAACAACAATTAATTCCAATGAAGACAAACTTTATCTTAAGCCATCTTCTACTCCACCACTTAAGTGATTCATTAGTCACCAGTTCTATTGTCCTTCCAGGACACTGTCCAAGTCTGAACAGCCTACTCGCAAACTCAAGGTTATGAGCAAGTTTCTGAACTCAATCTGCTGCGGCACTACTCACTTACACTTACTTCTCATTCTCCTAAATGTCAATGCATAAAGGCCTAACCTGTTTTATCTTTCTCTATATGGTAACCCCTTCATCCCAGGAATAAGTTGAGTGAACTTTCCCTGAATTACAAGTAGTACAATTATATCCTGGCTTAAATAAGGAGACAACAAGCCTACACAGTACTCCAGATGTTGTCTCCATTTCACCTAGATTTATTCTGCCAATCAAATGGAATGGTTTGTCTTGGATAGAGTTGAGCTTCTTAAATGTTTTAGAGCTGAACCTGTCCTGGCAAGTGGAGATTATGCCAATAACTCCTGATATGCCTTGCTGATAGTGGACAGGCATTAAGGAGATACGCGAGTCAGGCACAACAGAATTCCTCACTTCTCACTTGCTCTTGTAGCTCTATTTGTTATGATGCCAGCTGATGTTACCATTGAACAAGTCAGACTGTAGCATGAAATCTGACACGCTAGATCATTTTTTGTTTAGTTAATTAACACAGTGCTTTATCACTAAGGTATATTCACAGGAGGCTACAGAAGAAACCAATTTTAGAAAAGCTTTCCAATATAGAACACAGTTAGAAAGACCTTGAAATGCACAGCAAAAGAAAGTTTTCAAACTGTTTCCTGACGCCCAACACAACAGAGATTCAAATCCAAAGAAATAATGTATCTATCAAATCTTCAAATTCTAGAGTGATAGAGTCACACAGCACAGAAACAGACTCTTCAGTCCAACCAGTCCATGCCATGTATAATCCCAAACTAAACTAGTCCCACCTACCTGCTCCTGGCTCATATCCATCCAAACTTTCCTTATTCACATACCTAACCATATGTCTGTCTTTTTAATGCTGTAATTGTACCAATATCAACCAATTCCTCAAAGTTCACTCCACACATGAACCACCCTCTGGAAAGAATTTGCCCCTCATCCTTTCTCCCCTCACCTTAAAAAAAGTGCCCTCAGTCTTGAAATACTCCATCCTCAGGAAAAGACAACTATCACTGACCCTATCATACCCCTCATTATTTTATAAACTTCTATCAGGTCGCCTCTCAACCTCTTTCACTCCAGTGAAAATAAGTCCCAGCCTATCACATCTTTCTTTTTATCTTAAATCTTCCATACCCAGCAACATCCTGATAAATATTTTCTGAACCCTCTCCAGCTTTAATAAAATCCTTTCTATAACAGGGCAACCAGAATTGGACACAGTATTCCAGAATGTTCTGTACAGCCTCAAAATATCAACTCCTATACGCAAAGGTCTGAGCAATGAAGGCAATAATCACCCTGTCTATATGTGACTCAAACTTCAAAGAATTATGTACCTGCACCCCTAGGTCCCTCTATACTACAACACTACCCAATGCCCTGTCATTAACAGTAAAACTGTTTATTGTTCCAAAATGCAATACAGACAAACGTCGATTATCCAGCATTCAAGTATCCAACTTTCGGATTATCTGGACAAGATCTCAAGGTCTTGATACTTGGCTAACTATGTTATCTGGCATTCGATTATGCAAACGAAATACACCCTGCCTGTGTCCTTAGGATAACTAAGATTCCTCTGTACTTTGCATTTATCCAAATTGAACTCCATCTGCCATTTTTCAGCCCATTAATCCATTTGATCAAGATCTCTTTGTAATTTTAGACAATTTTCTTCACTATCTACTGTGCCACCAATTTTGGTATCATCTGTAAACTACTAACTAGGTCATCTATATTCTCATCCAAATCACTTATATAAATGACAAACAAGAGACCGCTCCGAACCCATCCCTGTGGAACACTGCTGGTCACAGGCCTCCAGTCCGAAGAGCAAGCCTCTACCACCACTCTGTCTCTTGCCATTAAGCCAGTTATGCATCCAATTGCAAACTTGCCCTGAATTCCATGTGACCTAACTTTACGTATTAGTTTAAAATTAGATTTTTTTTAGATTAGATTACTTACAGTGTGGAAACAGGCCCTTCAGCCCAACAGGTCCACACCGACCCGCCGAAGCGCACCCACCCAGACCCACTCCCCTACATATACCCTGCACCTAACACTACGGGCAATTTAGCATGGCCAATTCACCTAACCCGCACATTTTTGGACTGTGGGAGGAAACCGGAGCACCCGGAGGAAACCCATGCAGACACAGGGAGAATGTGCAAACTCCACACAGTCAGTCGCGTGAGGCGGGAATTGAACCTGGGTCTCTTGCGCTGTGAGGCAGCAGTGCTAACCACTGTGCCACCGTGCCGCCCACACTGTACTATGTGGAACCTTGTCGAGGGCTTCACTAAAATCCAAATAAACAACGAGGTAAAAACAATGACTGCAGATGCTGGAGACCAGATTCTGGATCAGTGGTGCTGGAAGAGCACAGCAATTCAGGCAGCATCCGAGGACAGGCAAAATCGACGTTTCGGGCAAAAGCCCTTCATCAGGAATAAAGGCAGAGAGCCTGAAGCGTGGAGAGATAAGCTAGAGGAGGGGGGGGG
>NC_057728.1:11741706-11781644 GCF_004010195.1 Chiloscyllium plagiosum
CTTGTCGGACCTGCCCAGCTCCTTTTCCACCTATCCACTCCCCCCTCTCCTCCCTGACCTATCACCTTCATCTCCTTCCCCCCTGACCTATTGTACTCTATGCCACTCTCTCCCCACCCCCACCCTCCTCTAGCTTATCTCTCCACGCTTCAGGCTCTCTGCCTTTATTCCTGATGAAGGGCTTTTGCCCGAAACGTCGATTTTGCCTGTCCTCGGATGCTGCCTGAATTGCTGTGCTCTTCCAGCACCACTGATCCAAATAAACAACGTCTACTGCTCTGCCACCAATCTTTTTCATAACTTCCTCAAAAAAGTCAATCAACAAATACGAAGGGTTTAGAGGGATATGGGTCAAGTGCTGGCAAATGGGACTAGATTAGGTTAGGCTATCTGGTTGCCATGGACGAGTCTGCTTCCATGCTGTACTTCTCTAAGTGTCTCTCAAACTTAGACTCAATTTTCTACTTAACCAATTTTCTTTAAGTTCTCTCCCATGAACTGTGGAATCTTGCATGAATGCTCATAGAAGAGTTTGAACTTTCTTAGCTTCTGATGAGGAGAAAGTGAGGACTGCAGATGCTGGAGATTAGAGTCAAAAAGTGTGGTGTTGGAAAAGCACAGCTGGTCAGGCAGCATCCGAGGAGCAGGATGAAGAGCTTATGCTCAAAACGTTGATTCTTCTGCTCCTTGACTGGCTGTGCTTTTTCAGCACCACACTTTTTTACCTAGCTTCTGATAACCTGAGTTTACAAACCAGACATATCTAGTCTGTAAGTTACACAAACTAAACTCTGAGTTAACTGTATTCTTTCTGAAGTCCTGTAAGAAGAAAAATTATACTTGCTTCTGACGCCAAGAAGGTCTCCTCTGAACTGCCCTAAAATCTCTCAACCTCTAGGTTTTCTAAATTAAAATCAATCCTCAATTATTCTGAACTCAAAATAATCTAATGGCCTTCATTACTTTGAACCACCTATAAGACCAAAACGTGTGTAGGAGCAGAATTAATCCATTTGCCCCAAGTTTTCTCTGCCATTTGATCATAACATGTTTCTCAACTCCATTCTCTTGCCATCTCCTTGTAATCCTTGATCCCCTTATTAAATCAAGATCAAGATCTGAAGTAAATTACCAAAGTATGAATAATTTTCCAATAATAAACCAAAAGGGCATAGAGCCACTTGCTTTCCAAGCATTGCGAGAGTATAGTCACTGTTCTGGATGAACTTTTTGACTTTTTACATATATGTGTTTCTCAAAAGTAAACACGTCACTAGTTTTAAATCCAATTTTCAAAAATTAAAATATATAGTGTATATACTTTTCATCACAAAGTACTCATATTGCAGGCCTGGTTTATGCTCTGATCAATTGGCAACCCTCAGAATGTTGATACTGAAGGGTCCAGCGATGATAATGACATTGAATGTCATGAGATGATGTTTGGATTCTCTCTCATTGGAGATAGTCATTGACTGACACTTAAGTGGGTTGTAACATTCACATCACCCAACAGCTCAACGCCATTGAGGTCTTGCAGTGCATGGATACAAACTACGCCAATTGCAATTCTTCAATCATCAGCCAACTTTCCACTTCTGAGTGTATGAGGAATGGATAATTTCTGTTGAAGCCACTGAAATGGTGGGTCCGAGGACATTACCCTGAGGAATTGCTGTCATGTCCTGGGACTGAGATATTGACCTCCAACAACACAACCATCCTCCTTTGTGCTAGGTGTGACTCCAACTAATGGAGACCTTTCTGCTGATTCTCATTGATTCCAGCTTTTCCTCGGGCTTCTTGATGCCATAAATTGTCAAAATGGTGCTTTTATGTCAAGAAAACACTCTCACCTGGTCTCTGGAGTTCATATTGTTATTCCTTGATCCAAACATAAATAGATATCAGAAACTGAGATGACCTATTTAAAACTAAATTGAGCACAGAGTAGATCAGTCATTCGTAAGTGGCAGTTGATA
The DNA here is from genome assembly GCF_004010195.1 of Chiloscyllium plagiosum. NCBI lineage: Eukaryota > Metazoa > Chordata > Chondrichthyes > Orectolobiformes > Hemiscylliidae > Chiloscyllium > Chiloscyllium plagiosum. The sequence goes on from NC_057728.1 coordinate 11,743,689, forward strand.
GCACTGTCAACTACCCCTCACACTACTCTGCTAGTGGGATTGAGAGAAGACTGTGAGAGGGGATGTTGCCATCCTAACTTGCGCAGCCACTCCAAATTTCTGTGCATGCCAATTGGCATGATGGGTTTCAAAGTTGCTGCTTTACATAGAGTTTGGAGTTCCATACCCTGCCCCCCCAGAGGGAGCACTGTAGGAGACTAATTGTCTGGGTTGGAGTTGCCTAATTTGTGTGTACAGGACAGACCTGGGCAATTTTTCACATAGCTGAGTAAATGCCATTATTAAAATTGTACTAAAACAGCTTGGTTAGGTGCATGCCAAGTTCTGATACACAATTTCAGTACTATTGCCAGAAGGTCGTCAGGACCTGTAGTCCTTTTAGTATCTGGCATCTTCAGCCATTTTTTATTATTACATGGTTTGAATTGAATTGGCTAAAGACTGGCATCTGTGATGCTGGGGACAGCAAAAGGAGACATCCCGCTGGTCACTTCTGGCTGAAATGTTTCAGCCTTGTCTTTTGCACTGATGTGCTGGGCTCCCCCATTGTTGAGGATGTGGATATTATATCACAAACATATTTCAAGTACCAATCAGCTACACTGTTCAAGCCAAATGCAGACAGATAGGAATCAGATTTAAGTTTGGAATTGATTTATTTAAGATTATAACCTGAATGACTGCACCAACTCAAATTCAGTTTTTTAAAGCCTAAAATTCCACTCAGATTATCTTATAACTTTCTTCATTAATCAGATCCTCTTCTGACCAATAGCAATGATTCAGCTTTATTGGTCTTTGAATCACACAAAACTGATTTATTTCCTTACACTGGAAATAATCATCATTTTTGGATTATGTAATTGACAGTTTTAAAATGCTTGCAAATGTGCTTGGCAGGGCAGAATGGATAATTGTGTGCTTCCAATTAAAGCCGAATGACGGATTCCTTATAATCACTGATAAGGCTCCTTCAATATCATCTTCTAATCCACAACCAAGATGACCCCAAAGGATTTTGGCAGCAGAAAGATGCAAGCATCACCACTTGCATGATCCCCTCTGAGCCACTCACTATATAGTTCCTGAATTGGAACTATATTTCTTCAGTGTCACTGGGTTGAAATCCTGGACCTCCCTCCCTCAGGGCACTACGGATCAACCAGCAGCACATGGACTGCAGAGGTTCAAGAAGGTAGCTCACCACCACCTTTACAAGGACTACTAGGGATGGACAATAAATACTGACGTATATCCCAAGAAAAGAAAAATTCAAACGTCACTGCGAATAATGAATGAACAATTATCTTCATTCTCCAAGATCCCCATTGTTGACTATACTATAGGGACAGTTTGATCTCACTTGATACTAACTGTGCAGTAATAACATCAAAGCACAACTGACAGAAAGCAGCTCTCCAAATTAATCAGGTACCATGACTCTCAGATAAAAGGCACCACAGTGACACATGCTCCAATGAACAAAATATGTGAATCATAGTGTAGACTTTTAATTAAAACAAATACTAAATAAACAAATACTAAACCTAAACTGGGGTTTCTAAAAAAAAGTTCATCTTTTAAGTTTTCTGCCTCTTATACAGGGGCAGTTAACATGTAAGAGAAAGAAAGGTCGTATGTCCAACACTGTTTGAATCCAGTCCAACTGTTTCACCAATTGATTTCATTGGCTGAGAGCAACAAGCTTTAATCTCCAGAGAGACACAAGTTGACAATGAACTAACAACCTGACTGAAGATGATGGGTTATAAACTGTTAAAGAATGTTATATATTTACAATTCTGTAAGATTTAAAATCTTTGGATTTGTCATTAGGATAACTGGTCCTTTGGTCCATGTGGGAATATTGTTCTGGACGAGGCCAGACCTCTCAAAACATTTTTTAAGCAGGTAGCCCAGAGCATAACTTTGCTATTTGTTTAGCTAGGTGTATAGTGGATATTCCTGGTGTAAATTAGCTGGATCAACTGCCAAGTTTTAAACAAACAAAATTTATTTACAAAATTACAGAATGAAACACAAAAGAACAGAAAACAGAATATGGATAACTTATCCTATCCAAACCCAACCTAATGATGCTGTTCTGAAATTACTTGCAACAGTACCAATATACACATCCCCTAGTATAAACAGTAAACAATGGCAAAGACAACTTACAGTTTCCCCTGTGACTCTTTCTTAACTCACTCCCAAACTGAATTGAACTGCATAGCTAGAGAGTTGGCCACACCCCTTGACTATACCAGATTCTCAAAAGACCTTTCAAGCTTTTGGCTTGAAGCACTATCTGTTAGAGTAAACAACAAGGTCACAATGAACAATTCAAACTTCAGACACGATGGAGCCTGGCCAATTATGCCTATCTGAATAAAACCTCAAGGGCAAAGTAACCTTGTACCAGACCAGCGTTGTGACAATACAATTCCTCATTCTACAAATCTTAGACCTACCTTCACTTATTCTAACGAAACATGAATCATATGCTTGTTTTCCAATTCATGGTTGCCATTTGGTGGGCAACGTTTGTATCAGGGGCACTTTTGTTAGAATGCTCATGTAGCCTCGTCAACTAATTATCCTCAATGCAATCAAGCAATTGCCACAATTCTTCTGTGACACACCAAATTCTCAAAGCAAAACAACATTTGCGAAAGGTAAGGTTCATTAATGAACATGTTTAAAAGCTAAGGGACCGAGAGATACAAGCAACCAATAAAAGCAGGATCACGTCAGCAAAGCAATGAAAACTGCAACCAAAGCCTTAGTGATTCTCTCTCGTGGTGCAGAATTCAGTACTATTAAAGTTAGATTAAACTTAGGAGCCTGGTGAGATGCACTTCACTGTACAATCAGCAATAGATACAATCTCTATTCTATAATAAAGATCAATGCTTTAGATTATTGCAAAAATGACTCACTTAGATGATAGGAGAAAGTGAGGACTGCAAATGCTGGAGACCAGAGTTGAAAAATGTGGTGCTGGAAAAACACAGCAGGCCAGGCAGCATCCGCAGTGCAGACGAATCGACGTTTCGGGCATAAGCCCTTCTTACTTAGATGATACCAGAATACATGGTAATTATTGAAAGACTGAACAGGGGGGTTGGGCTTTTTTTTATTAAGATGACTTACAAGAGGCAGGTTATAGAGCATTAAAATTAAGTTTTGTTCGACAAGCTATACACGGAGATAATATTTGCACTTGGGGAGAGAGTGTCAAACTAGGAACCACAAACACAAGATAGCCACAATAAAAGGTAACAGGGAAATAAGGAGACAGAGTGTTTAAGATGTGAAACTCAGTACCAAAGAAACGGAGAATGTCAGAGAAACTCATCAGGTCTAGCAACATCTGTGAAAAGTGAAATAGAATTAACATTTCAAAGAACTTTCAGATGAAATCGTGCCAGTCTTGAAATATACATGGTTTCTCTTTCCAGAGATGTTGCCAGATCTGCTAAGTTTCTCCAGCATTCGCAATGTTTGTTTCAGATTTCTGGTGGTAATTTGCCTTTGTTCAGGACTACAGGAAGTGGTTTAGGCAAATAGCTTCAATCTTTAAAAGAAGACTATGTATGAAGCTGATGAGAGAACATAAAGACTTGCTGAAAGGATCCGATGAGGTGGATGAAAAAAAAGACTCCCATGCAGTACGAGAACCAACAAAGACTAGTTGGACTGAATGACCAGTTTCAGTGCTCTATATTTCATGTAAATTAGTGATTTGAAAACTTAACATCCTCAAAAATTGAGAATATGCAATTCACTGCTGTAATAATTTTTAAGGGCTGGGCATTTTTTGTGCATTTCACATTACCCACAATAAGGAAAATGATAATCATTCAATTGGGTTGTGAAACAGTAATTAGCCCCTGAGAATAAAGCAGACTTCCAACAAAGAGTACTATCCTGTTAGGATTAGAAGAGAAGAAAGGGAAGGCTGGTGATAGCATAAATTCTGTCGTAAGTCTTGGGTTGAAAAGTATGCTTCTGTGCTACAAACAGTTGGTGGTGGTGGTAATCACTTGCTAATGAGTTGGCTGTCCACCTAAGAAATTCCACGTAACTGGTCATGGGTTCTGTGGGTCCCTCTGTGGCTGATAAACCTAATCCTCGAACCACATCTCAGACCACACATTCAGCAGGTGTTTCCAGGAAATAGAACTGGTACTTAAGATCATTGCTGTTAACGACAGACCCACACTTCTGCAACTGTTTGCTGTTTGGTATCCTCTGGTCACTGTTTGGCTTCCAACTGCATGTTTATAGTTTCCTTTATCTCATTTCTGATAGCAAAATTAAAAAAAGAGTAGAGAAAGAATCCAATAGTATGGAGAGTCTGACAGTTCCTTGTTTAAAGTTAACCAATGTAGGACAGGCCAAGAAATCGACTCTGAAAACCTGACACACCTTTCTGCAATTCATGGGGAAACAAAACAGGGTGATTATAAAAACACGTGTGACAATGTTTGATGCTGCCTTGAATCTGTAAGCTTCATCAGACCTTACAGAAGTTCATAAAATAATGAGGGGTTATAGAGAGGTTTAATGGTAGTTGTCTTTTCCCTCAGGTTTCAAGACTAGGGGACACATTAAGGGGAGAGGAGGAAGACTTAAAAAAGATGAGGGGCAAATGTTTTACACAAGAGAGTGGTTTGTGCGTGGAATGAACTTCCTGAGGAAGTGCAAGATGTGGGCACCATTACAACATTTAAAAGACATTTGGATAAGTGCACAAATAGCAAAGATTTGGAGGGATATGGCCAGGCACAGGCAGGTGGGATTGTTTATTCTGGGATTATGTTCGGCATGGACTGGTTGGACCGGTGACTCTCTAACAATGAACACATTAGTTCTGAAACAAGTTTTAATTACAAAGCCCTCACTAAGTGGTAAAAAGAGGCCCAGTTTTGTAGATGCATCCTCTACTTTCTTTCTCTAGCTCTGCCTACATTTGTCACAATTTATACACTGTTAGGTCATCCCAAAATGGAGGTTTATCCATAGCCTTGGCAAACATTAAAAGGCGCACATGGCCAAAGTTATGAGACATGATGTCTTGTGTCTGTGAGCATCTGTAAGCATCTCATTCCAGTGGATCTACATGGCCATTCAACTAGAGTGCCTTCTGGAAGATCACGGCTGTGCCAACATCTGACACCAATTTTCCTTGTCACTGCTAGCAATGGGAAAATTCACTGCTTTGTGGAAAAATGTAAAGATAACCCCTGTCAATGTAAAGAGAAATCCTATCAACTAAAGGAATAAAATGGAAGACTTGCATTTGTATAGATCATTTCATGACACCAAGACATTCAAGAAAGCTTTATAGCCATTGAAATACTTTTTAAACTGTTAAAAATCACACAACACCAGGTTATAGTCCAACAGGTTTATTCGGAAGCACTAGCTTTCGGAGCGCTGCTCCAGTTGACGAAGGAGCAGCGCTCTGAAACCGAGTGCTTCCAAATAAACCTGTTGGACTATAACCTAGCATTGTGTGATTTTTAATTTTGTACACCCCAGTCCAACACTGGCGTCTCCAAATCATTTTTAAACTGTGCTCACTGTTGTAACTTATTGCAGCAGCATATTTGCAGAATAAGCTGCAACAGCTATCAAACTAAAAATAAAAATGTCAACAGAGGGATAAAAACACCCATGTCACTGAGGGCGTATTGACTGTTCATTTAAAATAGATGAATATAGAACTCGCCCAAAAACATACTACGAGTGCATACAGGACTTGAATTTAAAAGGACATTTGACAGGAACTCATAGCACTGCACTCAATAGTTGGAACATGTTAGGCAACAATTAATCATTGTAAAGGTTTTCCTAAAACAATAATGCTCCATCATCATCATACACTTCTACAGCATGTTGAACAAGGAGAATATCCCCAAGATTTACACAAAGATACTGGAAAAAGTGGACGCAATGCCAAAGGCAGATGTAGGAGGGGTAATTCAAAGATCTGATCAGTGAGGTGGGATTTGAGTGGTCCTCAAAAAGGAGAGGAAATAGATTGAAGAGCAAAGGAGTTCATGGAAGTAATTCTAGCAAATCAAAATAGTTTGTAGAAGATATATCTACTACAAATACAAAAAGGCCATCATATTAGTGATAGTTATTTCATACGTTTTTGCACAGAAACGTGGTATACTTTTTCCATCTTATTAAACTGAAATTTTCATATTTGCATTCCACATCTATTTATAGTAGAGATGAGATCAGTGCAACAACTCAGTGTTGTGACCTAGCCACCTCAATATTAGTTAGTCAGCTTAAACTAAAGGGAAACTGCGTAGAACACTTGAATACCATGTACCCTATTAGAGGGTTTAAACTAGGGGGGATAGGAACCAGAGCTACTGATCAGAGGATCGGGTAACTAGTGGAAGGCTTAGGAGAGATAGGTTCTTTACACAGAGAGCGGAGGGGTGCGTGGAATGCACTGCCAGCAGTGGTAGTAGAGTCAAATACATTAGAGATATTTAAGTGATTTGTGGATAGGCACATGGATGATAGTAAAATAAAGAGTATTTAGGTTAGTTTGATCTTACAGAGTAGGATAAAAGGTTGGCACAACATTGAGGGCCAAAGGGTCTGTAGTATTCTATGTTGCCACTTTCAAGGAATTATGAACCTACACCCCAAGTTCTCTTTGTTCACGAACACTCCCCAGGACTTTACCATTAAGTCTTGGATCTTGGAGATTAGTTTGTTTGGAATCAGTGTTGAAGGTAGAACTGTGGTCAACCTCTGATACTTTCGTCAATCAAATTAAATCTGCGCCTTTTGGTCATCAATCCTAGAGTGTAGTTTTCTTTATTCACCATCTCAGCCTTGAAAATGTTAAGCAGTTGTGAACAACCCCTTACACCTTGGGCTTCTTCTAAATTGTACTATTTCAGCATGTATTGACTCTGCTCATGCTTGGTGACAGATTTATATCATATATTATTGAACTTAGTTTAATTCCACCAGCTTATGACTTTGAGATCTACTTTTTATTTTCTTCACTGGGTTCTACATTTGCAAGTTTCAAGTCTGAACCCAAATTGCAGACATTCCACTCCCCAGCCCCAAAATGTCCCAGTCATTAATATACAACAACAACAGCCTAGTATCAAACCATTTGGGATACCCTTCAATCCAAAGATAAACAAAAGTTGCAGTGAATGGTTATCTCTTACCCAAATCCATGCTTCTATTGCCCCTTTCATTCAAAGGGTTTCAATGTTTTGAAAACCCTAATATGTACAAAGGAGAGAAAATCTCAGACTAGGATGTCCCAGAATTTTAATCTTAAGATATTACACTTCCATTTGCTGTAATTAACAGGTGTTGAAAAAAGAGACAGATTGCTGAAGCTTTCTGATCTTCATTAGGGCAAACATAAGAATGCCAAATTTCTAATATTCACAATCATTTCTGTTCTAGGCAAAATGGGTAGATTAGATTAGATTAGATTCCCTACAGTGTGGAAACAGACCCTTCGGCCCAACTAGTCCTCTGAAGAGTAACCCACCTAGACCCATTTCCCCTGACTAATGCACCTAACTCTATGAGCAATTTAGCATGACCAATTCACCTGACCTGCACATCTTTGGACTGTGGGAGAAAACCGGAGCACCCGGAGGAAACCCATGCAGACATGGGGAGAATGCCCAAAGATTGCTTGGCAATGTGACTCGAACTGGACAAGACATTGCTATGGAGAAAACAATGGGGAATTATAGGTTTCCCAAACTCCCAACTAGTTTCAAAGGAAATGCATATTCTTGAAGGTGTTTAAAACAACAAAAATAACCACTTTAAGACAAATGGTGAGGCTCATAATGTGGCTTATTTATGCTTTCTCAAAATGACATACATTCATGACCACCTGATACAGAAGTATGTAATAACATCTCTAAACAGGATGATTCAATTTTTTTTAAAATTTCCTCATGTACAGAGACCTGTTCTTGGCTAGCAGCTATTTCACATCTCCCTCTATTTACCACCTTTAAAAAATGGATTTGCAATTCTTTCAAACAAGTTGATCAATAGATGCAATGTCTTACTAAGGGTGACTGAGGTCAGGGCTCTAGTCAACTAACCAACAGCCAAACACTAAACAACAAAGTTGGCTTCTGAAATAAAAAGATCAAATGGACTAAGAGACATTCATGGTGAAAAGTTAATTGGTCAACACCTTTTCATGAGTCAAAAAAAAAGCTGCACCTTTACTCGTAAAATATTGCAACCTGACATTTGTATGATAAACATGAATGCCATTACACAATGAAGCTTTATAACCTTTCAAAGCTCATTGACTCAAAGTTGAAAATATCATGAGACTTGTGACCCAAAGGTGCAACAGCTGATGGAATTTAGACGAAATTAATAAATCTGGAATCATTGAACATAGAATACAGCACAGAACAGGTTCTTCGGCCCTTGATATTGTGCCAACTTGTGAACTAATCTAAGCCCATTCCCCCTACACTAGCCCATCATCATCCATATGCTTATCCAAAGACTGTTTAAATGTCCCTAATGTGGCTGGCATGACATTTCACACCCTTATCTCTCTCCGAGTATAGAACCTGCCTCTGATATATGTCTCAAATCTATCACCCCTCAATTTGCAGCTATGCCCCTTTGTACAAGTGGATGTCATCATCCTCGGAACAATACTCTCACTGTCCACCCTATGTGATCCTCTCATCATTTTAGATGTCTCTATTAAATCCCCTCTTAGCCTTCTTCTCTCTAATGAGAACAGACCAAAGTCTCTCAGCATATCCTCATAAGACCTTCCCTCCAGACCAGGCAACATCCTGGTAAATCTCCTCTGCACCTTTTCCAATGCTTCCGCATCCTTCTTGTAATGGGGCGACTAGAACTGTACACAATATTCCAAGTGAAGCCGCACTAGCGTTTTGTACAGTTGTAGTATGACATCACGGCTCCAGAACCCAATCCCTCTATCAATAAAACTTAAGACACCGTGTGCCCTCTTAATAGCACTATTAACCTGGGAGGCAATTTTCAGGGATCGGTGTCTATGGACACCAAGATCCCTCTGCACATCCACACTACCAAGAATCTTTCTATTGACCCAGTATTCTGCCTTCCTGTTATTCTTCCCAAAGTGCATCACCTCACATTTATCTGCATTGAACTCCATTTGCCACCTCTCAGCCCAATTCTGCAGTTTATCCAAGTCCCCCTGCAACCTGCAACATTCTTCCACACTGTCCACCACTCCACCGACTGTCGTGTCATCTGAAAACTTACTAACCCATCCACCTATGCCTGCGTCCAAGTCATTTATAAAAATGACAAACAGCAGTGGTCTCAAAGCAGATCCTTGTAGCACACCACTAGTAACTAGACTCCAGACTGAATATTTTCCCTCAGCCACCACTCGCTGCCTTCTTACAGAAAGCCAGTTTCTAATCCAAACTGCTAAATCACACTCAATCCCATGCCTCTGCATTTACTCCAAAAGCCTACCATGTGGAACCTTATCAAAGGACATACTGAAGTCCAAGCACAACACATCAACTGCCCAACCCTCATCCACATGCTTGGTCACCTTCTCAAAAAACTGAGGCTCATGAGACACGACCTGCCCTTGACGAAACCATGTTGACTATCTCCAATCAAATTGTTGCTTGCTAAATGATTATAAATCCTCTCTCTTATAAACCTTTCCAAAACTTTTCCTACAACAGATGCAAGGCTCACTGGACTATAATTACCTGGGTCATTTTTTACTGCCCTTCTTGAACAAGGAAACAAATTTGCACTCCTCCAGTCCTCTGGTACTAAACAAGACAATGTGACTCAAGGATCAAGGCCAAAGTCTCCCCCATCTCCTCCGTGGCTTTCCAAAGAATCCTTGGATAAATCTCATCCGTCCAAGGAGCCTTATCTACTTTCACATCTTCTAGCATTGATAACACCTTCTCCTTACTAACCTCAATCTGAGCCCTTATCACAGTCTTCTCCTCTACAATATTCTCCTTTTCCTGAGGGAAAACAGATGAGAAATACTCGTTTAGCACCTCTCTGATCTCCACAGAGTCCAAACACAACTTCTCACTTCTGTCTTTGACTAGCCTTATTCCTACCCTAGTCATTCTTTTATTCCTCACATACCTATAGAAAGTATTAGAGTTCTCCTTTATTCTACCTAAAGACTGCTCATGTCCCCTCCTTGCTCTTCTGAACTCTCTCTTTAAATCCTTCCTAGCTGATCTGTAACTCTCCCTCACCTCATCTGAATCATTTCATCTCAACGTCACACAGGCCTCCCTCTTCCACTTAACGAGAGATACAATTTCTGTAGTAAACCACGGTTCTTGTACCTTATCACTTCCTCTCTGCCTGACAGGAACATACCTATCAAGGACACGCAATATCTGTTCCTTAAACCAGCTCCACATTTCGATTGTCCCCATCCCCTGTATTTTGCTATGCCATTCTATGTCTCTTACGTCTTGCCTAATTGCGTTATAATTGCCCTTCCCCCATCTATAACTCTTGCCCTGTGGCATGTACTTATCCCTTTCCATCGCTAAACTAAACATAATTGAATTATGGTCACTCTCCAAAGTGCTCTCCTCCCACTAAATCAAACACTTGGCCTGGTTCATTACCAAGTACCAGATCCAGTGTGGCCTCCCCTCTTGTCAGTTCTTCGACATACTGTGTCAGGAAACCCTTCTGCACATATTGGACAAAAACTGATCCATCTGACATACTAGAGTTATAGCATTTCCAGTCAATGTTGAGGAAGTTAAAGTCCCCCATAATGACCGCCCTGTTCCTTTCACTCATACCCAGAATCGCTTTGCCAAATCTCTCCTCCACATCCCTGGAACTTTGCAGAGGCCTATTAAAAAAACTCCCAGCAGTGTGACCTCTCTTCTCCTGTTTCTAACCTTAGCACATACCACCTCAGTAGACAAGTACTCATTAAAAGTTCTTTCAGCCACCGTATTTAATCCTTGACTAACAAGGCCACACCTCCCCCTCTTTTGCCATCTTTCCTGATCTTAATGAAAGATATAAACCCTGGAACACGCAACATCCATTCCTGACCCTGCTCTATCCATGTCTCCGAAAAGGCCACAATATCGAAGTCCCAGGTACTTATCCATTATGCAAGCTCACCTACCATATTCCAGTTACTCCTGGCATTGAAGTAGACACATTTCAAACCAGCTTGCTGTCTGTCAGCACACTCCTGTGACCGTGAAATCCTCTCCATGTCCTCCCTACTCACATCCTCCTGTGCACTGGAACGACACCACAGGTTCCCATCTCCCAGCTGAGCTAGTTTAAACCCACCTGAATAGCACTAGGAAATTTCCCACCCAGGATATTAGTACCTCTCTGGTTCAAGTGAAGACCATCCGGTTTGTGGAGGTAATGATGAACTTTAAATGGTCATTTTTGTAAAACTATCTATTTCACTATTGTCCTTTTTAGAAGGAAATCTCCCCTTCCTACTGCGTCTGTCCTATTTTTGACTCCAGTTCCACAGCAACAAAGTTGACTCTTAAATGCCTTTTGAAATGGTCTCACAAGCCATTTCAGTTCAAGGACAATGAGAAGATGGGCAATAATCACCCACATCCCAATGAAAAGAATTAAGGAAAATATTGAAATGATACAAGAAGCAGTATATAAAATAAAGTGGAAAATATAGTACATTTCCAGATATTTTTGTCTCAATCTTGGAGAAGGATTAAGGCAATGAAGACAGTATAAAAGAAAATTATTATGACATCAGGAATAATAGACTTTAGTTCTGAGATTAAAGAATCAGAGATTTTCTCATTTTAATCAAAGAAATTAAAGGATGTCTAAAAATTATAAGTGACTTCATCAAAACAAATAAGGCACAACTATTGTTCATTAGTCAGAATGTCAGGGTAGAATTTGAATTAAAATGTGAATGTGCGTAAAAAGCTGATTTCCAAAACATTAAGACACAAGAAGATAAATCATGAGCAACATGTAAATAATCTCTATTGACATATACCAACAGATCTCATGGAGTTGCTCAAACTGAGTCAAGGTTACAAAGTTGCAGGGTGTGTTAGGGACATGTGCTCAATGATAAGAGGTTATAAAGCATACACATTTCAACTGAAATAATTTTGAAAAGAAAGTTCTGTGAGAGAAATGATAGAACTAGTGGTTCATGTTTGCTTCAAGCTCAAACTAAAATAAATTGCAGTTTTCACCTATTCTAATTTGATAAAAACCATAACTAGACAGCTGAGGAAAATGGTAGCGGTGATGTCACTGGATTAATAATTCAGAAGGAGACAAACAGCATTCCCAGAGTGCTAATGCACTGGATTCAGAGTGAAAATCACACCACAGCCGTTGGTGGAATTTAAATTCCAAATTTAAAGTCTGAAATTGAGAGTTAGCCTGAGTAATTGTGCACAAGGGACCACCATTGGTGTTGTAAAACCCATTTGGTCCAGTTAAGGGAAGGAAATTTGCCTTTCTTACTGGTCTGGCTATGCTGCAGAACTGGAGTCACATAATGTGGTTGACTCTTAACCTCCTTCTGAAATGAGCGAGTAAAACAATCAGTTTAAGGTCAATAAATTCAGGTTTTACCAACAATGCCCAAAAGATGAGAGGAGAGAGAGAGGGGCAATTTTTTTTATACACAGAGTGATTCACATGTAGAATGAAATTCCTGAGGAAGTGATGGACATGGGCACCAATACAACATTTAAAAGACATTTGGAGAAGTACAAGAAGAGGAAAGGTGTGGAGGAATTTGGGCCAGGAGCAGGCAGGTGGGACTAGTTTAGTTTGGGTTCATTTTCAGCATGGACTTGTTGCACCGAAGGGTTTGTTTCCATGCTTTATGACTATGACTCACAAATGAATGAAATTAAATCAAATGACTGCATGTTTTACAGGGAAGTAGGACCCAGAACTGTGATTGACAAGGACTTTCAGTTTGTCTTTTTTACAACAGAGGTTTAGTTTATTTTTTATTTGCACATTTCCTCTTTTCTCAGATATATCTGCAATTTTTTTTGCCAATTTAGGCACAAGTTTATGATATGGTTTTTACATCAAAAAATGTTATTTAGAACCCCTTTTCAAACTTGGACAATTACACAATCCTTCCAGAAAGTGTTACCATTAAGAACACAAACAACCATTGTTCATATCAAAAAAGGGATTATTTAGAGTGCATAGAAATAAAAGTCTGATTTCGCTTAACCTTTCTTCAACTGATCCATTTTTACTTTATTTGCAGTATATCTATGCAAGTGTGAGCTGCCAGTTAACATACATATACAAATGCTTGTTCTCAGAATTTTAAGAGTTCGTGTTTGATGTTGTTGAAATATCACACACAAGTTGACTTCAAAGAATTGTTTCTCTGTGTTCTATTTTATTAATTTTTCATTGGAGGACACAGTTTTAAAAACCAAAATATTTAGGTCCAATCAGTCTTGCTCATATTTTCAGAAGCTTTGCACACAGATGGATTTTGAAACCTGTAGCTATCTCTGTGCTCTATGCATTGAAAACTGCAGCTTCCTCAAATAAGAATGTGGGAAATATTTAATTGCCACTCCTCCTGCTTTTTTGGACGAACCATGTGACTTTGATCTCAGCCAAATAAAAGTCCTATTCTTCATCATACAGTTTTGCCAGCTGTGGTAACTTTCTTACATCAGAGTTGAAATGTTGCAGAGACAAGATTCCTTCCAGAAACCCAAGCACAAACTCCAGGCTGAGACTCCAGTACAGTCCTGAGGGAACTGTGCACTCTCCAAAGTGAGAGTGAGATGTTAAACAGCAACCTCATCACAACCTCTCAGGTAGATGTGAAGGATTCAGTGCTAATGTTACTAAGAACAATGAATTCTCCCCGATATCCTATCCAACACTTATCCCACAATCAACGCCACTGTCGCATTACATCTTGTGGCCATGCTTGCAATTCATTTATTGAAAATGACAGCAATTTGAAAAGTAAAGCACTTTGGAATGTCTCGAGATTGTGAAATGAGGCCTTGTAAAATGATTGGAGAAAGTGAGGACTGCAGATGCTGAAGATCAGTGTTGAGAGTGTGGTGCTGGAAAAGAACAGCAGGTTAGGCAGCAGCTGAGGAGCAGGAGAGTCAACGTTTCGGGCATTGTTGCCTGATGATGGGTTTATGCCCAAAACATTCCTGCTCATCAGATGCTGCTTGACCTGCTGTGCTTTTCCAGTACCAAACTCTCGACTTGTGAAATGATGGTTGTTCTAATGTCTGCCTTGCATGTTTTTGATAAAAAATGAACGCAAAATATGACATGCAATATTGTGATTACAATGGTTCACAAAGTCGAAGACAACACCATTTCAATAGAATTAAGTATCTACAAGATAATTGCAATGTTATTGAAGATACAAACTGCTAATTAAACACCTGCTTCTGCCCAGAAGCATCAGGACACATAACATACTGTAAACAACATGTTAAATTGTTGTACATGTACAATTTTTGTAATTGATAATAATTGGGAAATGGTTAGTACCAGATACCCAATTTAAATGATTGCCTGACAACTTAATGATTAAAACATCAGTTCAAGTGTGTAGGGACTGTCTTTAAAATAAGGCAAGAAGAGTACAGAATTCAAAAGTGGAAACCAAATTACCTCTAAATGCTTATTCCAATTGTTTTTCCCAGCTCAATAATCTTACATCACCATAAAAGCACATGTGCTCTTCAACCTTGGCTAGTAATATTTTTCAAGTTTTGTATACAATGCAAACAATGAAAGTTTCAAACTTAATTTTTTTCTCCTTTCCTGTCACATATTCACCATATTTTCAGAGAATCTTAATTCCTAAAGGAGGCCATTATGTCGCTTTTCTTTATGGCAGCTATTTGAATGTGCCAGCTGAATAGATCCAACTCTTCTCCATGTGGCTTCAAATGTTTTTCTTCCTTTTGCACTTAACCACTTCTCCTTTGAAAGATATAATTTAATCTCTTTGACAATCTTTCAGATCACAACAAGCTACTACATTAAAATATTCTCTAATTTCCTCACTGGTCCATTGGTAAATCTTAAATCTGAGTCCTCGGGTTATCTATCCTCTGCCATTCAAAAACATTCTTTCTACTCTATCAAAATTTTAAATACCTTTAAAATCCTTGTTGATACCAACTTTAATGTTACATGAAAATTCAAGCAGTGTAACAACGTTCAGATATATTCAACACAGCCCTCACAGTTGTGGCACCTTATGCATCACAAGAAATACAGTCCTTGCGCAGGAGCCATGGAATCTCCAAGGAGAGGAAAGGAGGTAACTTTTGTTTTAACATAAAAATGTCAATTCGGGTAAAACAAAATGAAAAGTTATCTTCTGACCCCTTTAGGCGATTATACTAAAATGGGAGGGGGCTGTTTTAATTTTCAGAAGAGCTCACACAAGATCCCCTGAAATTAGGTCCAATTCTTATTTGAAGGAATGTGATGAGTCAGTCACCAGAGTGAAACAGCAACCTGTTCCACCAGTTTACTAAACTAGAAACCACCCAACATTTAACCTAATTTCTGCCCTTAAAGAAAAAACACTACACTGGTCCTCCCTAGCCCATAATTAATCTACAAGGTACATAACCTAACCGTTCATTACTTTATGAAACATGATCAAATCTTTCCTAAATTTTACAGATAACATCTTTGGGACTAGTTAGCCAACGTGTGTAATTAAGGTGTTTTTAAACAAGGCATTGATCTTGTGGCTCTTGGTTGCTCCTTTTTCAAAGTGCATTGAACTCCACAATTGGTTATCAAAACTGGGCATAGTATTCCGTATATAATGAAAGTTCACAATGGGAAAATTCTGTTTAATTGCTAGTGAATTGACTTTTGCATAGATTTTAAGATGCTTGCTCCCTTCAGATATAATTTAACAATAGTTATAGACCTTCAAAGGCTCATGCTCTAAAATATCCACATCTTGTTTTTTTTTAAAAATGACACTAGATTTCCTTCCTTCCTTTGTAGGAGGCACATATGTTTAGCACTTGACCTCTCCACATTATAATACAAGTATCATTCCAAACACTGGTTCAATTGCCTATTATGTTAAAATCTACTGATATTAGTTGAGGGTCCTCTATAGTTTTAACTCTTAGTGGGATCTTAGGATCATCTCAAACATCTAAAGCAATGAAAATAATAAATCAAATACGTTCTTAACACTAATCTCACTGTAATTAGTCTACAAGCAGATTCAAATCCACCGATGTCTAGAGGCATATCGATTTGAGTCAAAAGTAATTTTTTTTTAATGTGCCACAGATCAACCTACATTTCAATTTCTAAGATTTAATGACTGTGTAAAAGGTAAAAGCCTCAAAAATACGTGGATTATATGAATAAAGTATAAGCAAGTGTCTTTGAAGCCATGTTGTACAAATAAATAAAACAAATCAAGGAAACAAAGGGACACTGAATGGCCCCAGAAGCCACTGATAAAATACTAAAGAACAGGGCATTCTGGAGATATGGAAAGGGAGGAACAGGATTATAGAGTCATAGAGATGTACAGCATGGAAACAGACCCTTCAGTCCAACCCGTCCATGCTGACCAGATATCCCAACCCAATCTAGTTCCACCTGCCAGCACCTGGCCCATATCCCTCCAAACCCTTCCTATTCATATACCCATCCAAATGCCTCTTAAATGTTGCAATTGTACTAGCCTCCACCACTTCCTCTGGCAGCTCATTCCATACTCTGTACAATGACTTACCAGAAACCACACCTAAAAATTCAGACACTCAAGCTAGTTTCACTTCAAATTAAAATAATTTAGTCATTTGTGATTTTGATTCTTGCTGTTGAAATTTCCAACGGATAAAATCTAACGTTGAGAAGCTGAAGGGTGTTATTACAGAAAAATATGAAAGGCTTTGTTAGCTTGCCATAGCTTAAACTAAATTCTAATCACAAGATTAAAATTTTCTTTTATTATCAGAATGTATAAAACACGTGTTGCTTCTTGATATGCAATTAGAGACTATTCAGTATGTATGATATTGCATTCACAAGCAATAATCAGTTGACACTCTTTTGCTATGCTGCTTTACACCAGTGGGCGAAAAGCTGTATTTGATCACTTTACTTATTTATTTGCAAATTAAGCTTGAAGCAAAAGTGACTGGGCACTGGGCTAAATAAAAGGTCAAAACTCATTTTCAGCAACTTGCTGTGATGCTATATCCAAACCACAGCAAAGAGGACTGAGAGTTTGGGTCATACTACAGCATGGTACTAGGAGGATGACCAGAGATCCTGACCACAAGAATGAACCCAGTGCATTGATGTATGGTAGCCATTTTCTCTATAAGGAGACAGAACTGAAAGGCAATAGAGATGGTTTATAAAGAAAAACATTCCATTCAAATTTGTGTCTTGATGCAAATACCATGAGAATAAAGATTTAATCTTCAACACATTAGTATAGTTACTAAATAGAACGGATGACATCATTATACAGAAAAGCAACATTTTTTTTTGGGACAATATTTCTGCTGTGCCATTGTGTATAGTGTTAGTCCACTAAATGCAGCCAACATTTATTGTAGCAATGAATAAAGTAGGCTTAAAAATATATGCCTAAAGTTGAAGGACTGAGGGGATTGTGCAGACCAGGGCTGAACTAGATTGACTGAACCATAGCAAAGAATTCCTCTAACCTACAACATGCAGGTTCAGCTTGCACTTTGGTGTGATTTTCCCTTCAGCAGAATATTTTTACTGATGTGGCAATGCTTATGTTATCTTCTGTAACATATAAAGTGACCACAGATACAATGATATTGAAGAATTCAGCAGCATTTTTTACAACTAAGTATTATAAACATTACATTCCTCTGGCACAGTATGTCTGGGTTAGTATGAGACTAAGAGGAATATACTTCCTATAGATAGTGTCATGCTTCAAGGCAAGATGGAGTAGGAAATCTTTATACCGTCAGTTCACATGCTACACTAATGATACACTAACGATATTAATGATCATACCTGCTAAAGTTAGACTGACATACTGTTCATGACACACAACAGATTTGACTGCTTATTTATTTTTAAAATTTCTAAAGCCTAAAATTCTCCACTTATTTTATACAACAGTCAAGTTATTTAAATTTTAATTAAGTTTCATTTTTCCTGTCTTGGATATACTGACAGAAATTAGGCTATGGACAATTGGCTCCAGATCTTGCACATAAAGCTTTTTTAAAATCAAATTTATTATTTTCTCCTCTCTTGAAGGCACTTTATAGAGTCATTCAGCACAGAAACAGATCCTTTGGTCCAACTCATCCATGCCGATCAAATATCCCAATTTGACCTCGTCCCACTTGTCAGCATTTGCTCCGTATCCCTCTAAACCCTTCCTATTCATATACCATCCAGATGCTTTTTAAATGTTGTAATTGTACCAACCTCCACCACTTCGTCTGGCAGCTCATTCAATATATGCACCACTCTCTGCATGAAAAAGTATCTCACAGGTCCATTTTAAATCTTTCCCCTCTCACCTTAATCCTTTTCCCTCTAACTGTGGACTTCCCCACCCTAGGGAAAAAAATTCCATGGTTATTTATCCTATCCATGCATGACATGATTTGATAAACCTCTAAGGTCACCCCTCAGCCTCTGACACTCCAGGGGAAAAAAAGCCCCAGCCTATTCATCCTCTCACTCTATCTCAAACCCTCTAGTCCCAACAACATCCTTGTACATCTTTTCTGCACCCTCTCAGGTTTAACAATAGCCTTCCTATAAAAGCTTGATCAGAATTGTATGCAATATTCCAAAAGTGGCCTTAGCATAGCCACAACATGACATCCCAACTTTACTAAGTTATAGCTCTACATGTGGCTAGCATCCACTACTTCCTCAACCATTCTTGATACACAAGCCTCCACGGTGAATGCTTAGCTCAGCACCATCAGATGCTACTGTACAATCCCCAACTGTTGCTGAAACCCTCATGATGCCTTTGTTAGTTATCTCTAGGTCTGTTTATTGTCGTCTTCTGATCAACCTACCATCTTCCACCTTCCATGTACTTGAAGTCATCCAAAATGTTGTTGGCCATCTCCTAACTCACAGAAAATCCTATTCACCAATCTCCATGAACTCACTGATGTTGGCCCCCAGTCAGACAACACCTCAGGTTTATCTCCATTGTCTCGCCCCTCCCAACTCTGCTACTATGAAAATATTGAAGATCTCTCCATTCTTCTAATTCTGGCCTATTGCTCCTGCACCTTTGCCAACCTTTCCTTTAGCTACCTAGGTGCTAAGTCTGGAATATCCTTATTAAACTTCTCTGCCTCACTACCTTGCTCTTGATCAAACTTTTGGCTATCTACCCAAATGTTTTACATGACTTGGTACCAAAATTAGTTAAATCATGCTCCTCAAGATGCTTTACTACTGGTATGTAAAAGGCAGCATATAAATAGAAGTCTTTGTTCTTGTTGTTGCCAAGTCAGATGAGTGAGCACAGACTGGGGAAATCACCCTTATCTGCAACTAAAGGACTCAGTACCACATTGACTATCCCCATACCAACTGCATCAGAACTGGCTCCACTATTACAAACATGCTAATCTTGAAGGGGGGGTGAAGTGGGCAGGTGCTGTAATTAGAGAACAACATATCAGTACTCAGGCATTGGAGCCGTCAGTTACCTTTGGTTGAAATGTTGAGGATGTCTTTGTAATGTGGCCTGTACTCTATAATTAAAATAGTTAATCCTGTACCTCAGCATTCTTCCTGGTGAAAGAGTTTAACATTACAAAGAGCTTTCAACCATATTTCAGACAAAAATATCATCTGTTCAACAAGTATAATGGAGTTGTCACAGACCATTTTGGCGTCCATATAACAAACATGCAGGGACCTGTTTTCACGTTATGCCTGCATGCAAAGGGTAATCTAAATTGTTTCATAGCAGAGTATTATTTTTAGTAAAATCATCTATTTTTCACAAGGGTTGCAGAACAGCGATAAAATAACAGGTGAAACCTTTTCCATCCTATTCTTGGCTCATTTTCTCCTGCAAGTAGCTGATTTTAAAAAAGTTTGAATTTGTAAGGTAATGCATGTTGTCAAAAGAAGAAGAACAGCACAGTTCTGGAGAGTATGCAAACACCAGGGGCTGCATTTGCTTTGATCTTTGAACTTGGCAGGAGACATTGAGAAAGTGGGTTGCAAAGTTGCAAATCTTAGGTTTCATAAATGAGGCATTGAGTACAAAAGCAAGGAAGTTACGTCAAACCTTTGTAAAACATCTGGTTAGGTTTCAACTAGAATATTGCTTCTATTTCTGCTATCATGTTTCAGGAAAGATGTGACAACCCTTGAGAGAATGTAAAGCTTGGAGGAAATTCCTCATGAGTGGAGGATTTTAGCTAAAACGTTGCATTGGAGAGTTTAGCTTTGTTCTCCTGGAGAAAAGCAAATTGAAGGGATAGAGGCGTAGAATTTGGACAGGTTTGAACAAGGTAAACAGGAAAAACTTTTCCCATAAACTGAAGCACAAAGACTAGGGCAGAAATTTTACATTCGACCAAAAGTGCAAGGGGAATGCCAAGAAACAGCATGTTTTATTCAGTTGGATACAACGGCCTGGACTAACTGCCCATTAAGATTTATCTCAGCAGAAATAATAACATTCAAACAGGAAATTGGATGGGTAATTGAAGAAAATAAACTTGCAAGGCTACAGGTATAGAGCAGAGAAATAGGACTGAGCATATTGATCTGCAGGGAGCCATCATAGACTTAAAGCTACATCACCTCCATCTGTTTCATATGTGACTCATACAGGTTACAGTGCAGAAGGCTGGTGTATATGTGCGGATTCTTAACGATGTTATAATCAGGTAAGGAGGGTGATCAGCTCCTCTCTTTTTCACATTATTTGCAACAAATATTTTTATTTCCCTTTTTAAACACATAACTTTCACATTAAACACATAAATTTCACATTTCAATTTTTTAAAAAAAACTTAACTAGACGAAGAATGAAGGGAGGCTTTTCTAAAGTCTCCTTAAGTAAGAGGAAGGAGAATGTTAATATTGACTATCCTTCCAAAAAGAATAGAAATGTGTGTGTGTGTGTCTCTCACACACACACACACACACATACATACACACACACAAACATACACACACAAAGTATCTTCCAGTTCTTGCTGATAAATCCACTTTTCCTGGTCTCTACTCTCTTGCTCAGGAACAGGTATTAATGAAGGTCTATCTGCAAATTCCTGAGTCTATTCATTGAGATGAAAAGAAGACTGTACAGTATTCAGATTGGAAAAACAAAATGTGACTTCCAGAAAAGGTGCGAATCAACAAGGAGATGCAAGTCTGAGTGCTGATCTTTATTTACTGATGGATTTCACTCAACCTGGTCAGATGATCACAACAGCTGTTTGAGGTCATTATTTGTCCTTCTTAAAACAACTTTTAGTCCATGAAGATCCTCGGTTTAAAAGTACAGAAGTACAATACTGATGGTCCATTTTCAGTGCAATTGCAGCAAGAGCAGTCAAATAATCCTACTATCTTGCTTTTTGTCCATTATCCAGTACTTCCACATCCTATGTGCGTAATTTACAGTTAAACTACTTATGGAATGAACTTCCAATATCTTTTCAGGTACACCTGGATGAGAAAAATAAAATCTTATCTTGCCTTTGGAATTTTTGTGAAGATCTATAACCATGACGTTTTATTCTTTTCTGTCTCATGCATTCTATCAATCACTCCTTAACCTTTTTTGTGCAAAGAAGAAGAGTCTTAACTTTTCCATTGATTCCTCAGGACTGAGGATCCTCATATTTAGTCACATTCTGACAAACCTCCTCTGTAGTCTTTCTAAGGTCATTCTATCATTCCTGGCACACAACACCTAGAACTGACAATAACATTCCAGCAGAGGCAAACTCAATGATTTATGAAGTTCTAGTATAATTTATTTGCTTTCATATCCTATGCCACTAATTATAATCTAAGTAATGCAAGGGACCTTTTAACTGTTTAAGCAATTTGCCATATTTAAGGATTTGTGTATGTGGGCAACAAGGCCATTTGCTCATTCATACTTTTCAAGATCATGCCATTACTTGAATTTATATAGTTAAAAATCACAGCCACCTGATGAAGGAGCAGCACTCTGAAAGCTTGTACTTCCAAATAAACATGTTGGACTATAACCTGGTATTGTGTGATTTTTAACTTTGTCCACTCTTGTTCACAACCAGCACCTCCACATCATTCAATTTATACATCGATCACAAGCCTAACATACATTGGCTTTGAAATTCTTCAAGGTATGTATTTCTTAAGTACTACCAATGTTGTAATATGGTAAACACAACACACAAGCTTCCATAGACAGCATGAAAATAAATGACCAGATAATCTGTTTCTTTGGTGGTGTTGGTTGAGGGATAAATATTCAATTGGATATGTGGGAGAATGCCTGGCTCTCCCTCAGGTAGTGTCAAAGGATCTTTTACATCCAACTGAGAGGGCAGATGCACTCTCTGTTTAGCATCTTATTCAAAAAGATAACACCTCGGTGCAAAGCTCCCTTGATACTGTGCTCAAGTGTCAATCTTAATTAAAAAGGTCAGGTCTCTGAACGCAGACATTGTCAATGCGAAGCAAAAATGCCATCACTAAACCAAAGCTCTCATCTTCCAAGAGCAAATCTAGTTCAATCCTTGATCAATGTTGAGCAAATTGATCTCAGTGGTAGGATGGCTGGTTGGAGAAAAGAAAACCATGCGACATTCATGCTACTGATTAATGTCCAGAAATGCACTTATGTGTATTTCAAGTATGAAGAGCATTGGGCATCACTGATGTCCTTATCCTAGTCACTGACACAGACAAGAACTACACAACAATATCAGATAAATTACTAATTAATACAAAAGAAATTCATTAAAAAAAACCCACTCACCCAGAGAGCAGTTAGAATACTATCACAAGAAACATTCAAGGTGAATAGCATAGATGCCTTTAACAGAAGATGCATAACACATTAAAAAAGAATAGAAGTTTAGACTGAGATGAAGAGCAGAGGGGGATGGCACTTGTGAAGCATAAAAACTAACATAGGCAAGTTGGACCGAATAGACTAATCATCTGCTAAACTTTCTGTGTAATTCTAAATAATAACTATACTTTAAGAAAACTGGTGCTAATTAAACTGTCACCCAGCAGAGGCAATCCCTTCAAGAAAAGAAAAAAAATCATGGCTAAGTGAGCAAGATGGTAAACAAATCTGGTTTGAATACCTGAACTACATCAGAAGCACCAATGTGCAATCATTCAAAGGGTGGTGCTGCACTGAAACTGTGCTTTACCATACTGGTGAATCACAGATAAATATTCTATACCAATATTGTAAAATGTAATAAAAATAATTGCATGTTATAAATATCAGCTGGTTTGAATATGTATGCGTCTTAATAAGAGGCATCACAATCTGAGTTCCAGCTGACTTCAGAAAATCAGATGAAACTTGCTTGTAACTCATGACAGTATCCAAATCTCTTAATTGCATTCCAGAGGGGCTTTTTAATAGTAACTGGAAATATCTCCAGGATTGTTAAATATGAAAAGGGTTGTGATCTTTATTCTGGAGACTTGCCATTCTTACATGCTGCGGCCATTTACACTGCGAAATAGAATTCACCATAACATTGATTGAAATTGTATCCAATATTACATGCTACAATATAGTTTTAGTTAAAATCAAATGATTGAGTGCAGCATCTTTTAATCATTGCTTGCTGTCATTAAACACATAAAAGATACCATAAACAGGTAACTGTATCCAAATAGTCTATGATTACATCAACCAGTTTTCCAATGAAAAAGTCACATGTTAAGGAAGTTGCAAGATGACATAATTATTAACTTGAATATTAATTGGTACATGACATTTAGAAAGGACAGAAGGTGGTAGGAAAAGCAGAAGAGTGGCTGTGTGAATTACTGATGGTATTAGCACAATCGAGGTGAACAATCTAAGTTCGGAAAACCAGGATGTGGTAGCTATTTGGATTGGGCTCAAAAATAATAAAAGGCAAGAAGCTGTTTGGGAGCACAGCTTACAAGCCCCAAATAGTAAACAGATATAAAGAAAGAAATAATGGGAGGTTGTCAGGAAGGTTTAGCATTCTCTTATGGTTTATAATGCGAGTTCATAATTTGTTGCTGTCTCAAACATGCTTGGCAGCCCATATTTAAAACCTTGAAAATTTATAGCAGAAATGTCATACTGCAGGAGTATATTCAAAATATCAAAAATATAAATGCCATACCCCAAAGTCCTTAAACTTGTTTATATGTAGCCCAATATATATTTGCTAACACAATAGTATGTGTAGAGCCATTATTTGCAAGCGAGGCTGTGCAAGAAAATGTCACAATATTGTTGACTTTTGCAAATGGTGGAAATAGCAAACTGTTCATCCTCAGGTGCAGTTTGCACTTTGACTCCAGAAACTGTTTTTTTTTTCCCCTTATACTTTTCTGTTCTTAAACCATAGCGAAGTGAAAATTAGATTCACAGTCAAGTAAATATAGGGGGATAAGCAAATTCATGAAGGGCAGACACATGAATCAGAACCTTAATGTACACTATAAACAACCTAATATTGTCTGCCTTGGCATCATGGTCACAATCTCACCATCACCAAAAGGTTGTAGATGCAAGTCTGCTGCCATCAACCTGAGCACATAATCGACGCTGACAGTTTAGTGCAGGATTAAGGTGATTTTACACTGAGATAGACACAACCTTTCAGATGGAACATAAAATGAGACTCCATGTGCACATAAAACGTCCCATCACACTATTTGTAGAGCAGGAAGTTTTATCATTGTACAGGCCAATATTCAAAACATGACTGAAGTAATAACCTGGTACAATGACTCAGTGGCTAGCTCTGTTGCCTCATTGCCAGGGATCCAGGTTTGATTTCAGCCTTGGGTGACTGTGTGGAGTTTACACATTCTCCCTGTCTTTCTGGGTTTCCTCTGGGTGCTCTGGTTTCCTCCCACAGTCCAAAGATGTGCAGGTTAGCTGGATTATCCATGGGAAAACAGGGGTTACTAGTATAGGGTAGGGGCTGGGATTTGGTTGGGATACTGTTCAGAGAATTTGTGCAGACTCAATCGGCTGAATGGCTTCTTTCCACATTGTATGGATTCTATGATTCTAGATTATCTGATGATTTAGCTTCATGATGCATTTCCTATAGTCCAACACTAAATAGATTTCAATAGTACTTGGATGCCAAGTGCTTTTTTGGAATGCTTCAATATTGTGAAAGTAACAATATAAATCTAAGCCTTTAACTTACCTACCCTTATTTTATTTTTAAAACCTGATGCCTCCACCTTCAAAAGCCTTTCATCATCCAATCGCCTGTTGGTAATTCCCAGAACTGTTTGACAAGCAAAAAGAACTCTGTTCTAGCTAAAATCTGAACCAACATTGTCATGATAGACCAGACACCAATCATTAGGATTAAACTGACAGTCTAAACGAACACCCCTCCCCACTCCTAACAGCATTGAATACTTAAACAGCTTATTTTGCTTGTACATACAAGAAATGATGAAGTCAAAAGCCTGACCATTTTATCAAGTGCTTCTAACATACGGAACTTTTACACTGTTTATACCAAGATGCTATGCAACATACTTATTACAGTGCACTCTCTCACAGTTTAGTGTTCAAAACAATCAGGATAATATTACCAACCATACCTCAAGTTAATATTTATTCATAGTACCATCATTTTTTTTAACATCTTTAAATCAGGGTTAGAAAAATAAACTCAAGCAAACAATGTACCAAATTGTAATACAGATCAGAGTAAATTAAAGGTATCCTGAATTACATGCATTACAAAGAGTAAAACATTCCCTTCATTAAAAGCAAATAGTCGTTCAGCCAAAATAGATTATTCATCTCCTGTTTCGCAATTCAATGACAATCATGGCTGATCTTTATCACAACTCTGCCTTGATTCCATATCGTTGTCTTAAAATAAAGCTATCTAACATTTCAAAATAACTGCTTATTTTAATAACTACAGGATTTAACTTTTTTTTAAATCATGCACATAATCTGGTATTGTGTCTGAGGGTCATCCTCAATTATCAATAACTTTAAAAAGCTCACTCTTTATTCTCAGAGCCACACCATTTAATAATTACCTACTGCACAGCAATTGTATGTGGGCTGGATACCAATGTTTATTACACAAGTTCCTTTAAACTAAAATTAGTTGTGACTGAGCCCTAGTAAAGGTAGCTGTTAGGAATGAGATTCAGGCGTAAGGTTGATACACAACACACGTCTGTTGAGAGGACAACTATGATCAATTTCACTTAGAGCTGAGACGCAACACAACAGGCTGTGCTGGCAAGCCAAAATTGAACAAGACTCACTCCAAAGCGAGTGAAATTTGAAATCCGAGAGTGTTCCACCCCAAGTAAGGACGGCATGTTCTAGTTATGAACTTTGTGTGTAAAGTATTATCGGTGGCCATTTGTCAAAACACTGACAGGAGAGATTTTTGAAAGTGATGAGAGTTGTCCCACATGAGGAGGAAAAAGGGGTGGGAAAAAAAATCAATCCTAAAATACTTCTGCTGATTAATTTTGAATGATTAATAAGCAAGACACATTTAGCGGTTTTTTTTTATTAATCTGGCCTGGTCAAGGGTCCCAGAGTAATTATTGATGGCCACATTTGTCAAAACTTGAAAAAAATCAAAACACTGACGGGTGATTTGTTGGGAGTGACAAGAGAATTAAGGTGGGAAAAAGCAAATCTAAAAAAGTCTTCTGGTGAACAGACAATAAACAGGACTCATGTTATGGGTGTTTTTGTTTAATTTATTGTGGTCTGTGGCCCCAGAGTAATTACTTGGTGGCCACATTTGTTAAAACTAAAACAAAATCAAAACACTGACCGGAGATTTGTTGAAAATGATTGGAGAGAAGGTGGGAAAGGTCAGTGCTAAAATGTTCTGCGGAACTATTAGTAAACCGGAGTCACCTTGTGGGTGTTTTTGTTCAACTTGGGCTGGTTTGTGACCCCACAGTTATTACTTGATGGCCACGTTTGTCAGAAAACAATAAGAAATTTAAAAAAACGCTGGCCAAGAGATCTGTTGGAAGTGACAAGAGTTGAAGTGTGGAAACGTCAATCCTAGAAAAGTCATCAGTTAATAAAGAGGACTCACCTTGTGGGTGTTTTTGTTTAACTTGGCCTGGTCTGAGGCCCCAGTCCCACAGAGGGACACCCCTCCCTCTTGCTGGGCACTGCCACTACGGGGGGCTTCTCGCTTGTACCGGGAGGCGCCCCTAAGGGTCGCCAGCTGCTGGAAGACCTCCACTCGGTGGGCAGGTAACTCGGAGAAGTCTCTCTTGTGGTCGCAAGACACCGGGCAGCCAAAGAGCAGCGCGACGACGACGACGACGAGGAGGAGGCGGCAAGCGGCGAGACCCGCGGCCATTCCTTCTTTCCAGACAACGATTTTGTTTTTGTTTTGAAACAACACCCTCACCGACACAGAAAGGGGAGGGGGCGGGGGGAGGGGAATGAGGAAGGGAGAGAGAAAAATAAAACAAAACTCAAAACAACATGAGAAACAAGGAAGTAAAAAGAGGTAATCGGGGGCGGGCTGGGTGATGCTGTCAAAAGTTGGATGTCCGCCAGCACCGTGTGTCCGGTTGCTAAGCGGCTTGGGCTGTTGCTATGAGATGATGCGATAAAGGCTCCCTGTAGTGCACCTGTCACCTGTACAGCAGCCAAGTGATGACAAAACAAATATAAAACAATATCCAACATTCACTCCTCAAAGTCCCAGCCCCAATTTCGGAGTTGACTTTATTCCTCCTCCTCCTCCCTTGACCATGTGAACACGCCCCACTGACCTGTGCTCTCCACAGCAATGCAACTATTTAATGCTATTGCCCTGTTACATCACGGGCCCCCTCCCAACCAACCCCAATGAAGGGCTTTTGCTCCAAACATCGACTCTCCTGCTCCTCAATGCTGCCCGACCTGTTGTGCTTTTCCAGCGCCACACTCTTAGTTTTGATCTCCAGCATCTGCAGTCCTCATTTTCACCTTAACACGCCCCACTGACCTGTGCTCTCCACAGCAATGCAACTATTTAATGTTATTGCCCTGTTATATCCCGGTCACTCCTGCTGCTGCTACAACCGCCGACCACCTTAACACACCCCACTGACCTGTGCTCTCCACAGCAATGCAACTAATGTTATTGCCCTGTTAATATCCCGATCGTCCCCCTCCTCCTCCTCCTCCCTTGACCACCTCAACACACCCCACTGACCTGTGCTCTCTACAGCAATGCAATTATTTAATGCCCTGTTGTATCCCGCCCAAAAGAAGTAGGGAACTTCCAACTTCAGATCTAACTCTACCGCCTCATTTCTCCTCCTTTGCACTGACAGAGGGTGTCCTGCCCAATGAATGTTCCCCACCCCAAAACGCAGATTTCAAGAATCCATAATATGTTCCCTTGTTCACTTACAAATGGTGTTTTGCCCAATGTCTGTCACGGAAACGAAACGAAAGAAAGAAAACAGCTCGAGACACTCACTATGCAAATCAGCATCCAAATCTTCATGCAAAATCGGAGGAATAAATGTAAGCTTTTAAAAAAAACAATCCCAGGCTGTTTTAAAATTGAAAAGGAAGACTCGCAAATTCAAGTCAGCAGGAAAGAAAAAGCCTCTGATTCAGGGGCATTGGTCATTGCCGTAAGTAAAACATTGCATTTGTGGGACAGTAAGGACTGCAGATGCTGGAATCCAGAGTCAATAGATGTGAAGCTGGAAAAGTCAGAGTCGGAAAGTCAAAGTTTCGGCCCGACTTTCCTGCTCCTCGGATGCTATCTGACCTGCTCTGCTTTTCCAACTTCACATCTATTGACTGTTGCATTTGTGGGAGTTAACTTAGTCTGATTTACATACACTGTACACGAATGTAACCTGCAGTGGGGTGGGGTGGTGAAGGTGGGTTCAAAATAATGTCTTTTTGTAGCTTTATTGTTTTTACGCAGGTACTTCTACAATTTCACAGACATTAATGAATGAATGGCTGGTGTGGAATTATGATTTGGGTACTAATTTTGAGTACAGCTCAAAAGGCTGACATTCTATTCTATGTTCCATTCTACATTGACCAGGGGAGCATCTGAATAATCAGGACTAGAGGTTACAAAGCCAAGAGCAGATAGACAGAAGTATCAGGTCATGTTATCATGGCCTGATACTTCTGAAGTATCAGGAAATAGGTATAAAATCAGTGGAAATAAATATCAGGAGCAATCTGTAAGAGGCACCTGAATTGATATTGCTATTTTACACTTCCATCTAAAGTCAAAATTACTTAATACAGAACCAAAATACCTGGACTGCATGTGCTCAAAATCTAAAATAAAAGCAGAAAATGTTGCAAATACTCAGCATTTCAGACTGCATCTTAGGAGAAAGGATCAAATTTAATGGCCCAACATTTAAGAATTGGAGGGTCTAGAAAGGACCATGAGGATATCTGGGTTGGCATTGACGGAGCAATAGGAGGAGGGTAGTTAAGAGTGTGTGAGGTTGAGGGCTGTAGGGACCAATATTTCACAAAAGAACTGAGGATAAGTCCCAAATCTCAGGGCCTGGTATTCAGCAGCTTCTGTGGCTACCTCATGACCTGAATCAAGGGCAATGCATTCAACTCCTTCCTGCATGGGCCTCCTGGAATGAAGATCCTGCCATTCAGGTGAGTTTTTACCAAAGTGGCTGCACTGAGCTGGGGGTTTTTCAGGTTCCTTCTTTCCATAATGAAAATCTGGGCCAGCATTTCAGGTTGAAGATTCCTCATTAGAACTGGGAATGGTTCAAGATGTTTTAGGTAAGGGAAAGGTGGAACTGTGAGTAAAGATCGAAAAAAGGAAAAGACTGTGATAGGGCAGGAGACAGTAGAGTTAAATTACCAAAGATTTGGTGCCACAAGACGCAAGGGAATGATAATGAGAAAAAAAGTCATAGAGATGTACAACATGGAAACAGACCCTTCGGTCCAACTAGTCCATGCTGACCAGATATCCCATCATAATCTAGTCCCATTTGCCAGTACGTGGCCCATATCCCTCTAAACCTTCCCTATTCATATACCATTCCAGGTGCCTTTTAAACGTTGTAATTGGACCAGCCTCCACCACTTTCAATGGCACCTCATTCCATACACCCACATGAAAACGTTGCCTGTTAGGTCCCTTTTAGATCTTTCCCCTCTCACCCTAAACCTATGTCCTCTAGTTCTGGACTCCCCCACCCCAGGGAAAAGACTTTGTCTATTTATTCTATCTATGCCCCTCATGATTTTATAAAGCTCTATGATGTCACCCTCAGCCTTCGACACTCTAGGGAAAACAGCCCCAGCCTATTTAGCCTCTCCTTAGAGCTCAAATCCTCCAACCAAGGCAACATCCTTGTAAATCTTTTCAGAATCCTTTCAAGTTTCACAACAGCCTTCCGATAGAAAGGAGACCAGAATTGCACACAATGTTCCAAAAGTGGCCGAACCAACATCCTGTACAGCTGCAACATGACCTCCCAACTCCTTTACTCAATGCTCTGACCAATAAAGGAAAGCATACCAAACACCTTCTTCATTACCATATCTACCTGCAACTCTACTTTCAAGGAGCTATGAACCAGCACTCCAAGATCTCTTTGTTCAGCAGCACTCCCTAGGACTTTACCATTAAATGTATAAGTCCTGCTCTGATTTGCTTTCCCAAAATGCTGCACCTCACATGTATCTAAATTAAACTTCATCTGCCACTCCTCAGCCCATTGGCCCATCTAATCAAACACTCTTTGTAATCTGAGGTGACCTCTTGGCTGTCCAGTACACTTCCAATTTTGATGTTATCTGCAAACATACTAACTATACTTCCTATGTTCATATCCAAATCATTTACATAAATGACGAAAAGTAGTGGACCCAGCACTAATCCTTGTGGCATACCACTGGTCACAGGCCTCCAGTATGAAAAACAAACATCCACCACCACCCTCTGTCTTCTACCTTCGAGTCAGTTCTGTATCCAATTGGCTAGTTTTCCCTGTATTCCATGAGCTGTAACCTTGCTATCCAGTCTCCCATGGGGAACCTTGTCGAATGCCTTATTGAAGTCCATATAGATCATGTCCACCACTCTGCCCTCATCAATCCTCTTTGTTACTTTTTCAAAAAACTCAATCAAGTTTGTGAGAGATGATTTTCCACACACAAAGTCATGTTGACTACCCCTAATCAGTCTTTGCCTTTCCAAATATGTGTAAATCCTGTCCCTCAGGATTCCATCCAACAACTTGCCCACCAATAACATCAAGCTCACTGGTCTATATATCCCTGGCTTGTCCTTACCATTTCTCTTAAATAATGGTACCACGTTCGCCAACCTCCAGTCTTCTGGCACCTCATCTATGACTATCGATAATGCAAATATCTCAGCCAGAGGCCCCTAACTTCCCACAGAGTTCTAGGGTACACCTGATCAGGCCATGGGGACCCTCTCTCACTAGTATCCTTACATACAGATGAGGAAGGACACCACTTCGACTGGGACAACACATCCATTCTAGGACAAGCCAAACAGAGACATGCACGAGAATTCCTAGAAGCATGGTATTCTAACCGGAACTCTATCAACAAGCACATCAAGTTAGAATCCATCTACCACCCCCTGGGGAAAATAGCAGGAAATGACATCACCACAGGAAATGATGTCACCACAAGAAATGACATCACCAACCCAAAGAAATCCAAACATATAAATAGAAAGCAGGAATTATGTGCGTCTCGTTCACATCCCGCACCTCTGCCCTCAGACCCCACCCCTCCAACCGTAACAAGGACAGAACAAGGTGCTTCGCCTGGATGCCCACTGAACATGTTGCCTAGTAGGGTGATGAAACATCTGGAAATGAACCTTCCAGCTCAGCGAGCAAACCTACATCCAGGTCATGCATTTCAAGACATCCAGCACTTCCTCCTCTGTAATATGGACATTTTTCAAGATGTCACCATCTATTTCCCCACATTCTCTATCTTCCATGTCCTTTTACACAGTAAACACTGATGCAAAATACTCTTTTAGTATCTCCCCCATCTCCTGAGGCTCCACACAAAGACCACCTTCCTGATTTCTGAGGGAACTTATTCGCTCCCTAGTTATCCTTTTATCCTTAATGTATTTGTAAAAAACCCTTTGGATTCTCCTTAAAACCATTTGCCAAAGCTATCTCATGTCCCTTTTTTGCCCTCACGATTTCCCTCTTAAGTATACTCTTACTGCCTTTATACTCTTCTAAGGATTCACTCGATCTATCCTGTCTATACCGGACATATGCTTCCTTCTTCTTCTGAACCAAACCCTCAATTTCTCTAGTCATCTAGCATTCCCTACACCTATCAGCCTTTCCTTTCACCCTAACAGGAATATATTGTCTCAGGACTGTCATTATCTCATTTCTGAAGGCTTCCCATTTTTCAGCGTCCCTTTACCTGCAAACATCTGCCCAAATCAGCTTTTGAAAGTTCTTGCCTAATACCATCAAAACTAGCCTTCCACCAATTTAGAACTTCATCTGTTAGATCTGGGCTATCCTTTTCCATCACTATTTTCAAACTAATAGGATTATGGTCACTGGCCCCAAAGTGCTCCCTCACTGACACCTCAGTCACCTGCCCTGCTTTATTTCCCAAGAGTAGGTCATGTTTTGCACCTTCTCTAGTAGGTACATCCACATACTGACTCAGAAAAGTTTCTTGTACTCTTAACAGATTCCTTTCCATCTAAACCCTTAACATTATGGCAGTCCCAGTCTATGTTTGGAAAGTTAAAATCCTCTACCATAACCACCCTATTATTCTTGCAGATAACTGAAATCTCCTTACAAATTTGTTTCTCAATTTTACGCTGACTATCACAGGGTCTATAATACAGTGCCAATTAGGTAATCATCCCTTTTTTCTATCTAAGTTCCACCCAAATAACTTCCCTGGATGTATTCAGGAATATCCTCCCTCAGTACAGCTGTAATGCTATCCCTTATCAAAAATGCCACTCCCCCTCTCTTTCTTACCTCATTTTCTATCTTCCTATAGCATTTGTATCCAGAAACATTGAGCTGCCAATCCTGTCCATCCCTGAGCCACGTTTCTGTAATTGCTATGATATCCCAGTCCCATGTTCCTAACCATGCTCAGAGTTCATCTGCCTTCCCTGTTAGGCCTCTTGCATTGAAATAAATGCAGTTTAATTTACCAGTCCTACCTTGTTCTCTGCTTTGTCCCTGCCTGCCCTGACTGTTTGATTTGCTTCTTTTCTCAGTTGTACCAGTCTCAGATCGATCTCTTTCCTCAGTATCTCCTTGGGTCTCACCCCAACCTTACTAGTTTAAACCCTCCCGAGCAGCTCTCGCAAATCTCCCCTTCCAATTCAGGTGCAATCCGTCCTTCTTGTACAGGTCACTTCTACTCCAGAAGAGATTCCAAAGATCCAAAAATGTGAATCCTTCTACATACAACAGCTCCTCAGCTACGCATTCATCTGCTCTATCCTCCTCTTCCCACCCTCACTAGCTGGTAACATTGGAAGTATTCCGGATATTACAGCCATCAAAGACCTCCTTGTTAAATTCCTGCCTAACTTTCTATATTCTCCCTTCAGAATCTCATCCTTTTCCCTTCCTATGTCGTTGGTACCAATGTGTGCAATGATCTCCTGCTGGTCCCTCTCCCCTTTGAGAACATTCTGCACCCTCTCTGTGGCATGCTTGATCCTGGCACCAGGGAAGCAACTCACCATTCTGATTTTTCACTGCTGGCTGCAGAAACATCTGTCAGTGGCTCTGACTAGAGAGTTCCCTAACACAATTGATCGCTTGGAACCCGACGTACACCTCATTACATTAGAGCCTGTATTGATACCAGAAACTTGGCTGTTCGTGCTACATTCCCCTGAAAGTCCTCCTACGTTTTCCAAAACAGCATACTTGTTTCAAATGGGGATAGCCACAGAAGACCCCTGTACTATCTACCTACCTCTCCTACTTTTCTTGGAGTTAACCCATCTATGTGACTGTATCTGTGGTTTTTCTCCCTTCCTATAAATGCCATCCATCACACCCCCTAGCTCTTGTAAATTCCAAAAAGAGTTTTGGTTTTTAGGTCTGTTCATTTTCAGACGAATGGATAATGGATACCCAACCTGTATAAAAATTGGATGATTCAGCATCTTGAGACTGTTCCTCCATTCAATTAAATTATGGCTGATTTGTATATTAATCTTATTTGGTTCCATAACCCTTAATACCCTCCATGAAAAAAAGCCTTATTAATCTCAGTTCTTACATTCTCAATTGCCCAGCATCAACAGTTTTTGAGGGAAGAGAGCTTCAAATTTCTGTTGCCTTTGGTGTGAGGATATGTTTTCTGACATTAATCTGAAATGTTCTAGTTCTGATGTTACATATCTACCTTTCATCTTAACCCTAACCTTAACTTATCACATTATTTAATCATCTATTGTCCTATAACTTTTAAAATGTGAGTTAAATTCTCAACCTAAAGGAATTGTGCAACAATATTTGACATTTTAAGATATTTACTATAACAAACAAATGAATAGCAAAATTTACTAAATAATATTTGAGTAGGCAGTATATACTCTAACTACAGTGAAGACCCCCATTTCACATGTAAAATGACTGAAAATCTCCCACAACAATTATACATTACTGTGTCTCTTAGGTAGACACTTCATTCCAGTCCAATTATGATTCTTATTTCATTTTCTCCTTTCCAGCCAGATACCTTCTAATTCCTAATCTGACTACTATGATGTAGGTTACCCTGGACGTTTTTCCTTCTGGTCAAAGCGAAGCGAATTCTTCAGCTTCCAGGTTGGTCTCTTTAGGCCAAGCACAAAATCCCACCTGCATTTTGCCCAGTGAGACTTATTGATTCTATCCCTCTGCTTACTCGTGTCCTTCTCTCCTTCCTTTAAATTCTTACAGACTGTTTCATCCTGAGATGTCTTCAGGATAGAATCTGATCCTAAAGTGGCTTCCTAAGGACCTTCCCCTCCCAAATCATATTGGCCTATATCCAGATAGAAATGCTAATTAACAATCTTTCAAACACTGTCACCCCTCCAAACTCCATTCTATCTTTGAATTAAATAGTCTATTTTAAGTATAATTGTAAACAAAACCTAATATTCCTGACTCTTCCCTGGGAATGGAAAACATACAGTCTATCCCAACATATTACAGGTGCATTGGTCATTGCTTACGAATGTGGATATTTTCGAACTCCTCAGTGAAACAACCTTTGACCTGACCTGCCCTCCTTTCATCTTTAGCAGCTGTAACACAAAAATAGATCATTGACATCCTTCATTCCTCCATCTTATCCTAAATTAAAGACCCAACAATTTAGAAAACTACATATTACACATCAGGTTCCCTCTTAATCTTCTAAACTCAAGGAAATACAAATTGAGTCTATACAAACTGTCCCAGTAATTTCATTTCTTTGGTACCATAATTTTACAATAAATCTACATTGCATCTCTCCAAAGCCATTGTAACCTCCCTTAGGCGCAGTGCCCAGAACTGAATGTAATGCTCTAAATGTGGTCTAACCAAATCTTGAAACAACTGAAGTGTAACTTCCTTCCTCTTGTGTTGCAATTTTGTTGAGATAAAGGCCAACATCTCATTAGCTATTTACTTTTATTTCCATCTGCTGGATTTCAATGCTTACTGTGTATACCCTGAAATCTTTCCACTTCTCAATAGTTCCTAAATTGTCATCATTTAAAAAGATACTCTGCTGATTTACATCAATTAGCATGATCGTTTAAATGCTAGGCAATGCTCAACTAGAGTTGCAGTCAGGCATGGTTTACATAAATTGTAGCATTTTGAGTATGATCTATTATGTACCCAGGATGGACTGTCAATTCTTATTTTGTCTCTCATGTAAGAAATAATAAAGCCTATCATACATCCCTCCAATAAGAAGGTTCATACTTCTGATGCTCAAATTTACTCACTTTGTCTTGACTCATCAGGGTGGTATGGTAACTCAGTGGTTAGCACTGTTGCCTCACATTGCCAGGCACCCAGTTTAGATTCAAGCCTCTGGAGACTGTCTGTGTGAAGTTTGCATGGTTCACCACCCCAACCCCCCCACTCCCCACCATGTGTGCGTGGGTTTACTCTGGGTGCTCCGGTTTCCTCCCACAGTCCAAAAATGTACAGGTTAGGTGGATTGGCCCATGTTAGATTGCCCACAATGTCCAGGAACATGTAAGCCATGAAAAATGCGGGGTTACAGGGTTGGAGTGGGAATGTGGGTCTGGATGGAGGGTCGGTGTGAACTCGATGGGCCAAATGCCTGCTTCCACACTGTATGGATTCAGTGTTTCTATGACTGCTATGCAAAATTATACTTGCATAGGAAAATAGATTTTCTTCCCACAATACACACTGACAAGGAAAGAATGAAAACCCTGCTTTAAGAATGGAGGCAGCTTTTTTTTCTCATCCAAGTCTCTGACTTGCTATTTTACTTTCAAAATTATTGGCTGTTTTATGTTCACATGTTCATACCCATTTTTTTTAGTTGCCTTTAACTTTAGCTTTGTAAAAGCAGCAGGCGAGTATGTGCTACAGAATCAATGATAATATTTTACTTACCTTTATTTGGCTATCCAATGGATGGGGTAATGAGATTTATGTGTAGAGTGGGACTGGCAGTGTCGTCAGGGAATAAGTGTAAACCTGCTCCACTAGTGTTGACATAGAAACTGTTGAGTGCCAAATCCTGATCAGTCCAACAGGGAATTAGATACTTAGTGGCCTGCTGGTGAAAATGTGACATTAGGTTTTACGTATTTCATACAGATGTTTGTTTGATTCCATCTGGCAAAATGCAAGTAACTATTTATTTAGAGTCATAGAGTCAGAGAAATGTACAGCATGGAACCAGACGCTTCGGTCCAACCCGTCCACGCTGACCAGGTATCCCAACTCAATCTAGTCCCACCTGCCAGCACCCAGCCCATATCCCTCCAAACCCTTCCTATTCATAGACCCATCCAAATGCCTCTTAAATGTTGCAATTGTACCAGCCTCCACCACTTCCTCTGGCAGCTCATTCCATCTATGTGAAAAAGTTGCCCCGTAGGTCTCCTTTATATTTTTCCCCTCTCACCCTAAACATATTCCCTCTAGTTCTGGACTCCCCCAACCCAGGGAAAAGACTTTGCCTATTTACACTATCCATTACCCCTCATATTTTTGTAAACCTCTATAAGGTCACCCTTCAGCCTCCGACGCTCCAGGGAAAACAGCCCCAGCCTGTTCAGCCTTTCCCTATAGCTCAAATCCTCCAACCCTGACAACATCCTTGTAAATCTTTTCTGAATCCTTTCAAGTTTCACAACATCTTTCCGATAGGAAGGAGACCAGAATTGCACGCAATATTTCAAAAGTGGCCTAACCAATGTCCTGTACAACCGGAAAATGACCTCACAACTCCTGTACTCAATATTCTGACCGATAAAGGAAAGC
This sequence comes from Chiloscyllium plagiosum, assembly GCF_004010195.1. Lineage (NCBI taxonomy): Eukaryota > Metazoa > Chordata > Chondrichthyes > Orectolobiformes > Hemiscylliidae > Chiloscyllium > Chiloscyllium plagiosum. The sequence goes on from NC_057728.1 coordinate 11,781,516, forward strand.
ATACCAGACGCCTTCTTCATTATCCTATCTACCTGTGACTCCACTTTCAAGGAGCTATGAACCTGCACTCCAAGGTCTCTTTGTTCAGCAACATTCCCTAGGACCTTACTATTAAGTGTATAAGTCTTG
>NC_057728.1:11781908-11817756 GCF_004010195.1 Chiloscyllium plagiosum
CTCTGCCCTCATCAATTCTCTTTGTTACTTTCTCAAAAAACTCAATCAAGTTTGTGAGACATGATTTCCCACGCACAAAGCCATGTTGACTATCCCTAATCAGTCCTTGCCTTTCTAAATACATGTACATCCTGTCCCTCAGGATTCCCTCCAACAGCTTGCCCACCACTGATGTCACACTCACTGGTCTATAGTTCCCTGGCTTGTCCTTACCACCCTTCTTATACAGTGGCACCACGTTAGCCAACCTCCAGTCTTCCGGCACCTCACCTGTGACTATCGATGATACACATATCTCAGCAATAGGCCCAACAATCACTTCTCTAGCTTCCCACAGAGTTCTAGGGTACACTTGATCAGGTCCTGGGGATTTATCCACTTTTATGCATTTCAAGACATCCAGCACTTCCTCCTCTGTAATATGGACATTTTGCAAGATGTCACCATCTATTTCCCTCCAGTCTATATCTTCCATATCCTTTTCCACAGTAAATACTGATGCAAAATACTCATCTAGTATCTTCCCCATTTTCTGCGGCTCCACACAAAGACCGCCTGGCTGATCTCATCAGCAGGAACAATGAGTCTGCATACAGCGAGAAATTGCAAAGGCTAATGGACTGGTGCAGAGCTAACAACTTGTCTCTGAACTTGGACAAATAGTTGTTGACTTCAGGAGGGCAGGGAGTGACCACTCTACACTGGACATTGACAGCTCTCCCGTGGACATCGTAAAGGGCACCACATTTCTTGGCGTACACCTGGTCCCTCAACACCAGCTCCATAGTCAAAAAAGCCCAGCAGTGTCTCTACCTTCAGGCTGAGGAAAGCCCACTTCCCACCCACCAACCCCCCCCATCCTCACCGCATTCTACAGAGGTTTCATTGAGAGTACCCTAAGCTGCTGCATCACTGCCTGGTTCGGGAATTATATCGTCTTCGATTGTAAAACCCTACAACGGATAGTGAGGACAGCTGAGAAGATCATCGGGGTCTCTCTTCCCTCCGTTACAGATGTATACACCACACGCACATCCGAAAGGCTACGAGCATTGTGGAAGACGCCATACATCCCTCACTCAAACTCTTCTCCCTCCTGCCATCTGGCAGAAGATACTGGAGCATTTAGTCTCTCATGGCTGGTCCGAGCAACAATTTCCTCCCCCAAGCCATCAGGCTTGTTGACACAGTATAATCGGACTATTTCTGATCTGAAATTCTTTGCACAATTTCGAATTGCTGCGAGTACAATGTCTATTATTTATCATTCATCTATTACACTGTAACTTGCATGTTTTGCACTTCTTAAGAACTTAATGTTGTGTACGATTGTGTAGTTTGCATTGTCCATGTAGCACCTTCGGTCCTGGAGGAACGCCGTCATGTTTTTACTGTATCAGTTGTATATGGTAGAAATTACAAATAAAAGCTCCTCTACTCTAGATACTGTATATATAGTATATATGAATATTCCGTCAACTCGACCTATGTTTATGTCTATAACATGTTGACCTCTACCACTGAAGATGGCAAGAGGCAATGTTTTTGCCTCTGCCTGGTTAGAAACAAGATATCTCAAAAATGAATGAATATATTTTAACAAAACTTGATACACAGATAGAGTATAGCCTTACAAAAAAATAATATTGGTAAAGATATCTGGATTTTGGATTTTTTTTAAAGGATCCATTTACATTGGGAGATTAGATCAATTTTTTGAAGAATATTGTTGTTTTGGTTTATTTAGAATATTTTGGCTCTTTTAAGATGTTATGGATTGTCTCAGGTAGAATTTGTCATGGCCGACAAAATTTGAGCAGTATTTTCAGAGCAGATTGTTGGATGTGGATAGGCTTGATGTCTCCTCAGTAGGATGGAAGTCCTTAACATTTTTTGGCTTTGTAGTTACAGACCATCAAACAGGCAGATAAAAGACTGAAGAAAGAACTCTGTAATAGTAATAATGTTAAGTTAGCACAGCCTGTTACAGGTATGTATTCTGCTAAGTGCCCTCTCCACTTGTCTTTTTTTTTTCTTTTCACCTGAATTGTAAGAGCAGCTTGGGTTGATATTACACGTGATTCACATATCAAGTTGTTATTTTGTGCCAAAACAGTATAAGGGTACAACTTGCACATACTCTATTTGGACAAAAGTAGAAAAATGCTTACATAACATCAAATGTCTTGTGTTGCCTCTGCAGTGGAACAGTGTGCCGCACAGTAAGACTGTGCCTACATGAATGTAGATTTTTGAGTGAATATTGTAAACCATAATAAGCTCCAGAAAACTCATTATGTGGCATTGTGTGCACAATGCAAAGTGGCTGGCATACAAGCGGGTATTGGAAAGAAACCAAACCACACCTAAAATTGGACTTTTGCAAATTATTCTGGCTCATCTGTGTAATGGAGAATTCCAAGTTATGACCTTCCTTTCAATGTCAAACAGTATGTTTGGGGCCATGCAGTAACCTGTTTACAGACAGCTGGTGCACTACGCAGGTGAACCAGTAAACAGCTGGTAAAGAAACTTATGCATGAAAAAGGCACATAAGTGTTTCCAGACAAACTAAGACCTTATGGCATTGAGTCCTTGCAAACCTCATTGCAACACTTCTGCCAGGATTAATACCCTGGGGCAGGTTCTTACATGCATCATTGATCCTGGTTTCGTATTGACTGCAATTTGATAAATCTGTGGAGGTTTGAAATTTAAAGTCAAAACAACATTGATACACACCCAACTATTGTGGAAAATAAAACCTTAGTTCTGTCTTAATGAGAGGGTTTTTTAAAAAATTTGAATTACAGGGTGCAATTTGGAAACAACAATCATGAGGTAAAGATCAGAAGAAAATTCAGTGGAAAATTTATAAAAGGCTTTTGATGCGTAAATAACAAGAGATTATTTCCAGGCCAGTGAATTTGTATTAAGATTGTTAATAGAAGAATAAAATGAACAACGTTCTTCATTTTGTGCTTAAAGCCAGTACTGTACTACCTTTTTCGTATTGAGATACCAGTCTAAATTATGTAAGGTTGTGGTTGTGGTTGCCTGCACATACATTGGCCCTGAAGCTGTTTGCTCTATCTCTCTCAATAAGATTCTTATACTCCTTATGTACAGTAACACTTCTTTATTTACATCTGCATACAATAGGTTCTCTAATACAGGCCTCTAGTATATTGTCTACGAGCTCTCTCCACATGCTCATTCATATAATCATGGAATCCATACAGTGTGGAAACAAGATATTTGGCCCAATGAGTGAGTTATCTTCTGCTCACTGATGTCAGTCATGTAATCAGTTACGTCATCTCGATTTTCATGAATCTCATTCTAACATGTTACCCCTAGTTTCTCTCGACTTAATCCACAGTACTGCAGACATTTACTAAATTTTTACAAAAATTCATTTGTGGGATGTTGATGTTGCTGGTTAGGCCAGCATTTATTGCCCATCCCTGGTTGCCCTTGAGAAGGTGGTGGTGAGCTGCCTTCTTGAACCGCTGCAGTCCACCTGCTGTGGGTTGACCCACAATGCCATGAGGGAGGGAATGCCAGGATTTTGATCCAGTGACAGTGAAAGAACACTGATATATTTCCAAGCTGGCAAGTGGCTTGGAGGGGAACTTGAAGGTGGTGGTGTTCCCATGTATCTGCTGTCCTTGTCCTTCTAGGATTTGGAAGGTGCTGTCTGAGGATCTTTTGTGAATTTCTGCAGTGCTTCTTGTAGATAGTACACACTGCTGCTACTGAGAGTTGGTGGCAGAGGGAGTGGATGCTTGCAAATCAAGCGGGCTGCTTGGTCCTGGTTGGTGTCAAACTACTTGGGTGTTCCTTGGGCTGCACTCACTCAGGCAAGTGGGCAGTATTCCATCACACTCCTGACTTGTGCCTTGTAGATGGTGGACAGGCTTTGAGGAGTCAGGAGGTGAGTTACTTGCAGTATTCCTAGTTTCTGACCAGCTCTTGTAGCCACTGTGTTTATGTGGTGAGTCCAACTGAGTTTTTGGTCAATGATAATCCCCAGGATGCTGATAGTGGGGGATTCAGTGATGGTAACCTGTTGAATGCTAGATCGTCCCTTATTCTTGATGGCCATACTCTAGTATTTGTGTGGTGCGAATGTTACTTGCCACTTGTCAACTCTAGCCTGGATATTGTCCAGATCTTGTTGCATTTGATCATGGACTGCTCCAATACTTGAGGTGCTAAACATTGTGCAATTGTCAGTGAACATCCCCACTTCTGACCTTATGTTGGAGGGAAGGCCATCAATGGAGCAGCTGAAGATGGTTGGGTCAAGGATACTATCCTGAGGAACTCCTGGACAAATGTCCTGGAGCTGAGATGACTGACCTCCAATAACCACGGCCATCTTCCTATGTGTCAGCTATGACTCTAACCACCGGAGATTTTGCCCCCTGATACCCATTGATTCCAGTTTTAGCTAGGGCTCCTGGATGTCACACCTAGTCAAATGCAGCCTTGATGTCAAGGGATTTCACTCTCACCTCCCCTCTGGAATTCAGCTCCTTTGTCCATGTTTGAACCAAGACTGTAATGAGATCCGGATCTGAGTGGCCCTGGTGTAACCCAAACTGGGCATTACTGAGCAGGGTATTGTTGAGCAGGTGCTGCTTGATAGCACTGTTGGTGACACGTTGCATCATTTTACTGATGATTGAGAGTAGACTGATGGGATGCTAATTGGCTGGGTTGGATTTGTCCTGCTTTTTATGCACCGGATAAACTTGGCCAATTCTCCATTTTGTTGCATGGATATCACTGTTGTAACTATATTGGAACAGCTTGGCTAGAGGAGTGACAAGTTCTGGAGGACAATTCTTCAGTACTATTGCCAGAATATTGTTAGGGCTCGTAGCCTTTGCAGTATCCAGTATCTCCAACCATTTCTTGATATCATGTGGAGTGAATTGAATTGGCTGAAGACTAGCATTTGGAATCGGGACCACTGGAGGAGGCCAAGATGGATCATCCATCCAGCACTTCTGGCTGAAGGCCGCTGAGAAAGCTTCAGCCTTATCTTTTGCACTGATGTGAGGGGCTCTTTCATCATTGAAGATGGGGATATTTGTGGAGCCGTCTCCTCCCAAGGGTTGTTTAATTGTCCACCATCATTCATGACTGGATGTGGCCAGACTGCAGAGCTTAGATCTGGTCCATTGGTTGTGGGATCACTTAGCTCTGTCTATCACTTGCTGCTTATGCTGTTTGGCATGTTTGGTGGCTTCACGAGGTTGAAACCTCATCTTCAGGTATGCCCTCCTGCCTCACCATTGAACCAGGATTGATCCCCTGGCTTGATGGTAATCATTGAATGGGGGATATATGAAGCCATGAGGTTAGATTGTACTGGAGTGCAATTCTGCTGCTGTTGATGGCCCACAGATCTTCATGGATGCCCAGACTTGAGTTGCTAGATCTAATTGAAGTCTGTCCCATTTAGCACGGTGATAGTGCCACACAACACGATAGACATTATTCGTAATGTTAAGGCGGGACTTCATCTCTGCAAGGGCTGTGTGGTGGTCACTCTTACTAATACTGTTATGGACAGGTGCATCTGCAGCTGGCAGATTGGTAAGGATGAGGTCAAGTATGTTTTTCTCTCTTGTTGGTTCGTTCACCACCTACCACAGACCCAGTCTAGCAGCAATGTCCTTTAGGAAAAGACTAGCTCGATCAGTAGTACTGTTGCCAAGCAACTGTTGGTGGTGAACCTTGAAATCTTCCACCCAGAGTACATTTGGTGCCCTTGCCATCCTCAGTGCTTTCTTTAGGTGTTGTTCAACATGGAGGAGTACCAATTCATCAGCTGAGGGAAGACGGTAAGTGGCAATCAGCAGGGGATTTCCTTGCCCATATGTGATCTGAAGCCATGAGACTTCATGGGGTGCAGAGTCAATGTTGAGGACTCCCAGAGCAACTGCCGCCTGACTGTATATCACTGTGCCACCACCTCTGCTGGGTCTGTCCTGCTGGTGAGATAGGACATATCCAGAGATGGTAATGGTGGTGGCTGGGACATTATCTGTAAGGTGTGATTCAGTGAGTATGACTGTGTCAGGCTGTTGCTTAACTATTCTGTGAGGCAGCTCTCCCAATTTTGGCATGAACCCCCAGTGTTAGTGAGGTGGACTTTGCAGCATCGACAGGCATGTTTCTGCGTTGTCTTTTGCCAAGGTCAATGCCAAGTGATCCGTCTGGTTTAATTTACTTAAAAGTCTTTATAATCATTAATATCATTATTAACATTATTACTGCTGTCATCATCTCAGATGCACCCCAAACCCTTCTTAAAGCCTGAATGTCACAAGTCCAGATGATCTGAAACTCTGACTGGATGTCCCGATTTGTTTTGCCGGTTGCTTGAGTTCAACACTAGAGTGATGGTGTTATATCATGCCTGAAATTGCCAAACTACTCTGTACAAACTCTGATGTTGTTTTGTTTTAGGTGTCCCACAAGTAAGATCATTGTCATTAGTTCCTAGTAAATACCTTCTCAGGCTTTCTGGCAATAAAGGTTCTGAGTTGATATGTTTCTCTGATATGCCTGGCTTCTGATCTGACTTTGTGCCTCTTAACCAGACTTCTGCCATGGCTTTAATGTTGATAGACTTGTGCTTTATATCTAGAGTTGTACCAGCTCTGCTAATGTTTGCTGTAAGGGCTTTTCTCAACTGGCATTACCTTGTGGTTTTGAGAGGTATATTTGAGGTTGTGTTCTAAAACTAGTACATCTGTTTACCTCTTAATAATTTAAATGATGATTGTCCATGATTTAATATTGTTGCTGTATAACTGAATGAAGATAATCCATTCTGGATTCTAAAGGATCAGTGACTTCCCCGTCTTTACTCTCTGCGTCTCCCCATGAGACTGAGAATGGCGTGAAAAGCCTATCCCAGATAGCCTTGCGTGTTGTAAGTAGATATGCTGAGCATGATATTAACATCTTCTTTCAAATTAATGTGATATTCCTGCTTCAACCTTTGAATATACAGGGTATTTGGAAATTCTTGCCGAAATTCTCTCCCAACATTATTCTGATGTACCATGTCCATTCTCTTTAAGAGATTAAATGAATCTGCTTAACAATGAGTTTGCTGTTTCCTCAGTAGATATAATGTTTCACCGAGATTTTGAGCTCTGTGACTAAGCTTTCTGATGATTTGCCCATGCACCTGAAGATGTGTACCTCCTGTCCCCGAGAGTTTTAACTTAGCTAGAGTCCAGAGTGAGGTGCTGGAAAAGCACAGCAGATCAAGCAGCATTGCAGGAGCAGGAGAATCGATGTTTCAAGCATAAGCCCTTCATCAGGAATTCCTGATGAAGAGCTTATGCCTGAAATGTGATTCTCCTGCTCCTCGGATGCTGCCTGACCTGCCGTGCTTTTCCAGCACCACACTCTCATCTCTGATCTTCAGCATTTGCAGTCCTCACTTTCTCCTAGTTGATTTTTAATTTAGCTAGTCTGACACTTGCAGACTTGAACCATTGCAAGCTGTCTGCTAATATTGAAGACGGCTTGCAGTGGTTCAAGTCTGTTGGTGTTGACGATGCTTCTGTCAAGTTTAAATTCACTTTTAAAATCTTGTATCTTTAAGTTGATGGTCCAGAATCTGTTTTGTCTCTCTTTGACCTCCCCAGGAAGTTTTTTTTTCAACTTTTGTTATGGACTTTTAACTTCATGGATGGTCTCTGTGTTTCTTGATATCCATTTCTCTAAAAATTTTCCTTTACCTTTTGAGGTGATGATGATGCTGCTAACTTCCAATATTTTGAAGAAGAAAGACACATTTGGATGACCCTGAGTGTGTGAAGAATTACACTATTACCAATTTAGTATTGCCAGTCATTGTCGCAGTATAGCACACTTACATGTACTGCAAGCTCCGTATGTTAATATACAGGTCCATGCTCTTTGCAGACAGAACCAATATGCACACACTGCACCTGTTTCAATTAAACAAAATAGGCGACAGTCATTTGCTGGTTCACTTCTCAGGGCAATACCTTGAGAAATCAGACAACCAGCTTGGTTTGAATTTTGAAGAAAGCTTGGCAGTTAACAGTCAATCATCTTTTACTGCTACATTCTCCAAGGGAATGCCTCTACCAATCAGAATTTATTGGCACTCTCCTCTCATGCAGAATTAGTATTATTTTTCCCCTTTTGTTGGTAGTCTTGTGAATTCTCCTGATGAATCCAAGACAAAAAGCTTTGAAAGATGTGTCTTTTTTTTCAGAAAGATTTCAATTGTGTACTACCAAATACCTATTTACAATAATATTGTCTAAATGTTCCAACTGGCCACACTTTTAGTGCCAGCTCTCAATGTTGCTGTAGTGATTGTAAAGGTCAGCCAGCTGGACATCATAGATTATGAGTTCTCTGATTTGGACTGTTAATCTGCTCCAATCATGGAACCCTGCTGACAGATAAAAGGAGGTGTGTCAGAGATTCTGGCACTAGCTAACTCTGATGAGGCAGTACTCGATTCAAGGACTCTTCATGTGTAAATAAAGCGTGACTTGGTGACGGGATACTGGCCATTGTGGAGTTATTTCATTTGCATTTGTGATTCTGTTTGGAAGTATATTTTGTACAATCTAATATGGTGATGACCTGCATTCCATCTCTTTCTAACCTTTTGATAGATTATGTTGTCACTCCCACAAACCTAAGGTCTACCCATCCAACCGTATCAGAAGAATCTCTCATATTTCCTTGCAATACTGACTGATTTTGTGCTTGCTTGTGAGAAAGTTCATGTTTAGTAATAGCCTAATTACTTATTTTTAAAATTCTGAACAAAGTTTTATTGAACCTATCAGGGCTATTCCTTCAACATAGCTGTCATGCAGTCAGATAATGCCACCTTGTCATTTTTTTGTAATAAATGTCACAGTTTCATTGACATTTTAGGTTGCCAACACTGATTCGTCAGAACATTTTGAAAAGGCAGTTAAAGTTCATCAGAACTAAATAGGTTGGAGGGCAAGGCCCTTGAGCTCCCTAGTACCAGTGATTGAGATGTTGATTCACCACTGGTCACAAAGCTGTCATATATACCATATATTGTGGCATATGGTTAGTCCAACACACCTGGCAATCTCATCTTATTTAGCCTCAAAAATCATGTTTTCTGTATTCTTTGATCCTCCCCTTTCAGCCATGATATCCTACATTTGCATTATTACTCAGACTTAATTTTTTTTCTCTACACTGCAGGTTTCACCGATCAGAGCCTTCTAACTGGATGCAAGGAATTAATCAGGCAATACACACTGTGTTGCGAAAATGTGTGAGAAGATAAGACACATACAGAACAGATGCCAGCAATTACAAAGATTACAACCGAGTTCACCCATGTTGGCAGCGCACTTTTAAAGGTGGTGGAGTATATGTCAATCTCCACTTTTGAAGGAATATTTGAAGACTTCAAATTGTTGTCTTGTATACAGTCATAAACAAGGTGCTAAAATGTTCCTGGTGCTGTTTGTAGCCACTCCTGCCAGGAGATCTGCTGTCATTAGATGCAAGCTTGTCTGTCTTGCACCCTCCCACATATCTACCTTGCCTTGACTGCAACCACTTTGTAACATCCTGACCTTTCTTTCTGCTGCTGTCTACTTTGCATAGTGGAAGAGATTAGAGCATTCCAGCTCTTATGAAATGGCCAAAATATTCACACTTTCTTTTCTAGATGTCAATTTAATTATTTTAAGAGTTCCTTTTGCTCATGCGATTTCAAGAACCTCTTCACTTGTCTTTTGTTTCACATACCAAATTTTTAGCATATAGTTTGGCACCTCCATTTCAAAGGCCACTATTTTCTTCCACAGTTCTTTATGTATTGCCATGACCACAGGTCAGAACCCCAAAGGCCGAAGGGCATTTATATCCCTTACTTTCAAAATGTGTTTTTTTTAAAGAAGACTGCCCACAGAGATAAAATAATTTCAGGCATAAATTCAGTGGCTGGACTGGACCAATTCTGTGTGGGACCAAAGGAATATAATGCCTAACGCTGGTCAAAAGAAACTTCAAACAGACTGGTCTGTGATCTCTTTTGACAACAAAGATGATGATGGGCTGACAAGCCCTGCTCAACAGCAACTTTGTCCTTGCAGATTGTGTTCCAAACTGCAGATTCGTTTTGTATTTTCCCCTTTGAAGAATACATAATGACAGGTTTGAAAAGCCAGTTTTAACTTTACTGGAGTGAACTAGTGGGACTGTACAGTATCGTATGTACCCACTTGGGTTCCATTATTAGTTTGCTGTGATGGTCATAGTCAGAGAGCTATCCTGTACTTCTATGATGCAGGTATAGAGTCTCTCACTCGGAGTGCTGCAAACAAATTTGACAAAACAGGGAATTGGGACACAGGAACTTCAACCAACCTGCAATTGACTGATCAACTACTAATGTCAACCCTCGTGGTAATTTCACTTGCAATGGTCAGGAAGTTCATTTATCCATTCTTCACAAATTATTCAGCGTCTGATCAGTATAATATGTTTTAACTTTTATTCTTTTGAATTACTTCTTATTTTTAGTCTCTGTGTATGTGTATTATATCATTCTTCTCGTGTTTAGTAATTAATTCCAGAAATTTTGACTGATCTAGGATCCCTTGCAAATTAATCTTGTTTTAGTCAACCAAAGGGGGAGATGAATAAAGATGGGGGTCAGTTCATTCGTACTTCCTTGGCAGTTTAATATTGTGGGGTATCTAGTCTGGAATCATAATGGATTGGGGAACGTTGCCTGGATCCAGGTTTCCAAGGTTTACAGGGAAGTGAATAGATTGGATCATAGAATATAGAACATAACAGCGCAGTACAGGCCCTTCGGTCCTCGATGTTGCGCTGACCTGTGGAACCAATCTGAGGCCCATCTAATCGACACTATGCTATTCTCGTCCGTATGCCTATCCAATGACCATTTAAATGTCATTAAAGTTGGCAAGTCTGCTCCTGTTGCAGGCAGTGCGTTCCATACCCTTACACTCTCTGAGAAAATAAGCTATCTCTGACATCTGACCTCTATCTATCATCCCTCAGTTTAAAGCTATGTCCCCTTGTGCTAGCCATCGCCATCCGAGGAAAAAGGCTTGTCACTGCCCAACCTATCTTATGGATTTTATTTTCTTATTACAAGCTGGAGTTTTCTTTCTGTTAAAACATCCTTCATAAAATTATTTCCGGCTATCTATCCTTCTTCTCACTTCTGCATCACATGTGTGGTCATCTATTATCATTTGTCCCAAATAGACAATTTTATTCATTTGTTCCACTGTGACACTGCAATCCTTACTCAGGTATCTTAAAATATATTCATCTACTCACCATTGTTTTTGTCTTTTTGTTGTTCATACACAATCCATATACTAAACAATTGCTTCATACTCCAGCTCATCCCACAGAGTTACTATTAAGATTCGATAGTGGATTCAATGGAATGCAACAAAAAACTCTACGGGTTAGGAGAGGTGTGTATTGAGCAGTAAATATATGGATAAAGCAGTACATATATTTAAGGTAGTAAATGCATATTGACAACGAGTCTCACACCCTTGCGACCATCAGGGATCCCACTTTATGACTGCCGGTCTGGAGCATTCAAGGATTCTGGCACCGTTGGTGAATTCTGGTCCGAGGTGAAGTCCAATAGCAAAAACACATGTTAAGTTGACAACAAGTTTAATCAGTTTCTTACCATGCTAAGTCCCAGCCCGAGGTGAAGTCCACTGAATGGGGCAAAGTACTGTTCTGAATTTAAGATTACATTCTGTGTTACCGCTTTGTTGAACTGTCAGTACTTTTCCAAACATTCTATTACACAGAAAAACATCCCCAGGTAGCTCCGTATGACAACCCAATTTGATAGTCCTCTTAGACAGCTTAGTGTTACCTGCTCATCTCTCCTTCAAAACAGGATGTGTTTGCATTAGGCTCATCTCCTACATACTTTTCCACTTTATTTCAATGAACTGTTAATGATTAACTCCTAATTGTCTGGTTTGAAGATATCGTTTTTAATCCTACCACTATGGTTACTTCTTGGATTTTGGTACCATTATTCTGACCAATTATTCCTCGAGCCCCACCCACTGCCTCCACCAACTAAGATGTTGGAACTCCCCTCATCCTATGGTCATGAAAAGTAATAGAAAATGAAAAACTTTTATTTTTCTTCATCAAAGCCCTTCAGCCTTCCCAACTCAATCTCCCAATTCAATTTCCCCCCGCTATCTTCTCCTTCATTCCTCTGTCTCTACCTTCTCCCATCTGCAATTTGCTGCATCCTCCACCCCTCCCCTCTCTGTCAGCCCCTGTCTGTAAACCTAACTAGACCTGAATAGTACTTTGGGTTTGAATTTTGGTTAAATCACCCTCAATTGTTAAAAATAAGTTTTATATATGTTTTCATCAAAGAGTTAAAATAAATCATGTGGCAAATATTTAACCAAAGTAAATCATAGGAATGGATATTACATCCAACACACTTGAAGTAACTCATCTATGGCAAGTGAAGTGATACTGTTAAGATAAGATGACATTGATCATGTTTACCAAGCCAAATTACACTTCATTTTCAAACCGGTTACACATACTGTAACATAGTAAAAACAGCACAAATGAGAATGTATCCTGCTGCAATTCTGTGTCGTTCAATTGCATTAGTGCTCTTAATGCTTACATAAACATTAGCAGTAACCAACATACAATTAAAAGTTCAGAGCATGTTTTGGATTAATTATTTTCATATACGATCACACCATCATTTATGTAATCCTTGCACCAACTTTCTTACTTGCATTTGAAATAATCAAACATTATTGCAATATGTAAAGGTCAAACTGACCAGTTAGTATGTACTGTTAGTTATGCTGTTCTGCACACAGTTCTATTGTTTACAGAAAGAAAGAACAGGTAAGTTTTACAATTGTTGTCTACCAATTGTACAGAAAGGAATCTACTTTGCCTTAATGCATGACAAAATGTGATTGTTACCTACACTATTTGCAATAATAAATCCTTCTTGAGGGCTATTTACATTCTACAAAGTAATGCTATTTAAGAAGTGAGAAAATGAACCCACCTTGTCAGTTTTTCAATTGACAGTATTATTTATAACTAGCGCTTGTATTTGTGTTACCACCTCTGTCATAGACTTTGCCAGGCCCGCCACATACAATTGAATTAGTTTGAAAAGCTGCACTGTGGGTGAATGCAGCACACACAAAGCAATGCTTGACCAGGATTGAAATTTAGAGTAATGTGACTCCAAATGAGCAGACAATTTGATTTGGTAATATGGGTTAAGGGAGCAGTTTGAGACAAATTAATTGTGTCTTTCGTAGAGTAAAATGATATCTTTACTTGAACATAAACTGGAAAAGTAGGTTTTCAGGCACATGTAAAATATCACCTAATATGTTGTTCAAGTGATTCACTGGGATTGTTTAACAAAGAAAATATCTCAAATTAACATAACTATATATATATATATATATATATATATATATATATATATAAATTGTTTTTGGTTTTACAATTTATCCCAGTTCATCAACATGAAGAAAGAGAACAACACAAAAATTATGGGTGGAATTTAATGAGAAGTGCGTGACTCCTGAAGGTGGGACCGGAAATGGGAGCATCAACTCTCACTTATCTGGATTAAACTCCATCTGCTATTTCTCTGTCCAACTTTCCAACTGATCTATATCCTGTTGCATAGGTCATGGAGTTCGTAGAACCAAACAATACAGGATCAGGTCCTTTGACCCACCATGTCTGCGTCAGTCATGATACCATTCTACACTAATCCCATCTGTCTACACATTGCCCACATCCCTTTTTTTCAGTCTGTGTTCATGTGTCTCTCTTAATGCCTCTTAAACAGTTATAATATATGCCTCTACCACATTCCCAGTAGCATGTTCTAGAAATCTACCAACCTCTGTGTTAAAAGAAAACCTCACACATCTCCTTTAAACTTTGCCCCTCTCAGCTTAAATCTATGCCCTTGACATTGACATTTCCACCTTGGGAAAAATACTCTAACTATCCACCCTAGCCTGTATCTCATAATTTGATATACTTTTATCAAGTCACCCCTCAGACTCTGACACTTGCGCAAAAATAATCCAAGTTTGTCCAACCTCTCCTTACAGCTCATACACTCCAATCCAGCCAACATCCTGATAAAACTCTTTCGCACCCCGTTCAAAGCATTCACATCCTTCTGATAGTGTAGCAACCAGAAGTACACACAATACTCTAATGTGGCCGAACTGAAGTTTTATACAGCTGCAAAACAGTTTACAAACCTTTATGCTCAATGCCCCCACTGATGAAGACAAGCATGCCTTACACCTTCTTTACCATCTTACCAACCTGTGTTACCACTTAGAGAGCTTTGGACTTGCACCTGAAATCCATCTGTATCCCAAGGCCTGGAAGGGTCTTGCAATTGACGAAATACTTAACTCTTGCATTTGACTTCCCAAAATGCATCACCTCACACTTGTCCAAATTAAACTCCATTTGCTTTTTCTCTGCCTAACTTTCCAACTGATCAATATACTGCTGTATCCTTTGACAAACTTCCTAACTATCCACAACTCCATATTTTCATGTTGTCTGCAAACCTACTAATCAGACCGCTGACATTTTCATCCCAGTTATTATTATATGTTCCAAATAACAGAGATCCTTGCAGAACAGACTTCTTGTCAGAGAAACACCTTTCCACAACTACCATCTGTCTTCTGTGGCCAAGCCAATTTTGTATCCAACTTACCGAATCATGGTGGATCCCATATGACTTACATCCAACCACAATGTAAATTGTACATTAGTGCACTGAGCATGTGTAATCAAGTGACAGAGCAGGCATAAAGTCTCCATCCCACCATCAACTCATTCCACTCCACGTTGGGACAGACTATTAAAGGCCTGCCTCTGGTACCAGAACTGAAAAGAAGCAGTTAGTCAAACCTACAGATTTGACAGCAAGGAATTTGTCTGGATTTTGATGAACTATATAGTGATGGTGTTGGAAAGTAGATGGAAGTTTGTTTTCCCAAGTGTTTGAAAGCCTTTCAGATATTTTTATTTGCCATCTTTAGTTTTTCTTCCTTTTGTGCAACAAACTTCTGTTTTATTTTTAAAACCAAACCTGTAGCCTTGTGTGCTTATGTTTCAATGAAAGCCTGCCACATTAAATTAAATACAAATCTGATCAATTGAGTCTTATTGATTGTTATGTGCATTAGTAATATCAGATGAGATCACAACAATAATCAGGGTCAAACTTTGGTCTGTGTGAAACAAAAACCTAAAGGAATGCTTCTTGCTATTAAACATGAGAGAAATAGATGAGGAAAGTGCATAGTTGCAAACTGAGGCCTAGTGTTTGTGTGCTATGAAACCTTTTAAAATAGTCAAATGGCATGTAGTATGCTTGACACTATTTAAATGACAATGTCTAAAATGTCAAATGTAGAAGATCAAGCATTTAAACAACTTGTACTTTCATTTAATAAAAACTGAAAGAATTGCAGATGCTGTAAATCAGAAACAAAAAATTGCTAAAAAACAAAGCCTAGAGCTGTTCTGAGGAAGGGTCTGAGCTTTCCAGCAATTTCTGTTTTTGTATATACACTTTTTATTTTGAACTGGTTGTTTTATTTTCAGCTATTGTACTCACCTGATCCATTCACCTGATATATACTGAATAAAAGTAATTATTTATTGATCCTATCGTGTAGCTACAGCCAACTATGATTTTAACTTATCCATTGCTTTGCTGCCATAGTCCAATCACAACTTCCTACTTTTTATTTTCTTTTGTTCATGTGCTTTTAAAGAGAGAGAGAGAGAGAGACATAGAAATGTGGAGAGGTCTAGTAATTCCAGAGCTTAGGGCCTAGACACAGCATAAGAGATGATTGAGAATAGTTGAGCAATGAAAATGAAACTTCAAAAGCAACTGGTAACAGGAAGAAACCATGCAGCTGAGTTTATAGTGGAACCATTAACTTCTGCTCCCTCTTCAGGCAGATGTTAACAAATAAATGTAATTCTAGGTTAGTGTTTGTGCTGTAACTCTTAAATGTGGTGATTTGTAATGACCTTTCAAACTCCGTATCTACAGTTGCAGTGCAACCATTCAAGAGAATTTGATGAGTTGACAGCAGATATATCTCTTTAGACTGCTGAATTTCAAATTGAAGCTCTTCTTCATTGGCAGTCCAACTTTACCTAACTAATGCAACAGTTATCTGAAGTCCACCAAAATGGTTTCATGTTTTACACAATATCTCAACTCAGCAAATAATCTGTATCAAGTGATTTGTTTGGCAATTAAAATCAACTTGGAAGAGGACTCAGCCCTCAAAATCTGTGGTTCTTCGAGTAGGATCCATGAAAATTGGCTATGCACCAGAGATTCTGGTTTGGGATTTTGGAGCTAAGCCATATTCAAAGATTGTTGCTGTAACCAGTCTACGCAACTTCTCATTCAAATGCTCGTGTCCCGCATTGCCATCTCTCCATGTATGGTTCACAGAGATGAACGTAGGTAGACCTTCCATGGAAAAGTAGAAATGAACTCTATCATAAAAGGAATGTTCCTCAAAGCCAGTCTTCTATCATATATGTTTTGTTTTAGAAGGAAATCCATTGCATCCCTCAGCTAGTATTTCACCTTGAACAGGACAGTGTTTCTAATTTCTGATGCATTAGGTTCATCACAATAGCCCATCACTGTCATGTACAACAGGGAACCCCATTGAACCAGACAATATCAAGAAATGACACAATTGTGAATACATTAGCCAGGATATACACCTCTGCCACTTTATGGGGTCAATGACTTTGAAAAGCCATTTAGCATGGTGTGTTCTGTCAGGTTAGCTTTTATCTTGTCCATCCACAAGTAGTGAATGTCACTGTGTAGGCCACCATTTATCCCTCATTGGCCTTGAAGTGGTGGGAGTGTTGAATTACCTTCTTAAACCACTGAAGATATTGGAGTGTAGCTGCACCCACAGTGCTGTTAAGAAGGGAGTTCTAGGATTTGACTGAGCAGCAGTGAATGAATGGCCAGAAAGGTCAAGTCAGGATGGTGTGTGACATGGAGGAAAATTTTGCAATTGGGAGTGTAACCATGCCATTTATGTGGCATAAATTTTACTTGCCACATATTAGCCCATATCTGGATATTGTTCAGATCTCGCTGCACATGGGCAGGGTACTCCAGTATTAGAGGAATGGCAATGGTGTTAAATTTTGTCCAATCATTAGTGCAGTTCCCATTTTTGACCTTAAGATGCAGAGAAGGTCATGATTGAAGCAGCTGAAGATTGTGGGCCTGTGGAATTCCTTGGTGCTTTTATTGGTCTGAGATGATTAACCTCCAACAACCACAACCCTTTTCCTTTGAACAAGTTATGACTCCAAACCAACAGAGCATTTCCCCCTGATTTCCATTAACTCCAGTTTTTATAGGACTTTTTAATGCCATACTCCTCAAAATTTGGAGATGCCAGTATTGGACTGGGGTGTACAAAGTTAAAAATCACACAACACCAGGTTATAGTCCAACAGGTTTAATTGGAAGCACTAGCTTTCGGAGCATCGCTCCTTCATCAGGTGGTAGAGGAGTCACTACTACCTGATGAAGGAGCGTCGCTCCGAAAGCTAGTGTCCTTCCAATTAAACCTGTTGGACTATAACCTGGTGTTGTGTGATTTTTAACTTTATACTCCTCAAAGGCTGCCTTAATCAGAAGGGCTATCACTGTCCTCACTGCCAAAGTTCAGCTATTTCATCAATGTGCAAAGTTGGGCTATAATGAATCTGAATGGGCCTAGCAGAACTCAAACTGAGAGTGTAGTGAGCAAGTTATTCCTTTGCATGCCTTTTGGTTATAGTCCAACAGGTTTATTTGAAATCACAAGCTTTCAGAACACTGCCCCTTCGTCAGGTCAAGTGGAGGGAAGTGCACAGGCACAGAATTTTATGTACAGAAATAATGGTAAAATACTCCAGGTAATTAAGAGTGCCAAAAGATAAATACAAATGGCCTGAGTAGTGTATCGACAGGCTGAATAAAAAGTCTTTGCAAGTGATCAAAAGTGTCAAACAGTGTAAGTTAAGTGTCAACAGCTGAATAGCAAGTGATGACGTATAATCTGATTAATAATTACAAAAAACCCAAAAATAGGATGGTGCCAGAGACAAACCAAATGGCTGGAATAACATAATAGGTATAATAGTCACATGACAAGGGTCTAACCAAAGTAACAAGTAATCCAAAACTACAAACTAATTAAGGTAGAGAGATAATAACAAGTTATTAAGGTGATGGTGTCAAAACAGTATAGTAAGGGAGATTGTACACAGACCCAGTATGGTGGGGTTGCGTGTAATGTGACATGAACTCAAGATCACAGTTGAGGCCATCCTCGTAGGCAAGGAACTTGGCTAACGGTTTCTGTTTGGCCAAACTGTGTTGTTATGTATCTTGAAGGCTGTCTTGGAGAATGCTTACCCACAGATCAGGGGCTGAATATCCTTGACCGCTGAGGTGTTCCCCGATTGGGAGGGAACACTCCTGCCTGGGGATAGTTGCGCTGAGTTCATTCATCCATTGTTGTAGCATCTGCATGGTCTTGCCAATATACCATGTCTTGGGGCATCCTTTCCTGCAGAGTGTTAGGTAGACAACATTAGCCAAGTCATATGAGTATATACTGTGTTCATGGTGGGTGGTGTTCCCACATGTGATGATAGTACCCATGTTAATGATCTGACATGGGACTGGGTTGGTGACAGTGGTGATTTGCCCCTAAAGGGCATAGTGAATCGGATTTCTTTTTTTTAAACTAGAATTGTTTCACAATCACCATTAGACTAAGTTTCAGTTCTGAATTTATTAATTTATTTCAAATTTCACTCTCTGCCATGCCAGGCTTTGAAACTGGACCACTCTTGTTTCCATTGCACTGCTGTCACTGTCACAGAAGAATGGGTGTCACTCAATCTGCCCTATTGTTCATCTCTGTTTCCCTGCATTGTTACCCTTACAAAACAGGGTGAGTCAGTTAGCTCAGTTGTTCAGTCACTAGAGTGTGGTGCATAATAAAGTGTGGGTTCAATCCCTATACCTGCTGTGATGGTTCAGGGAGACATCCTCACCTTGCCCTGAATTTGTAGACATAACCAGTTGTTGCCTATGCTCCTTCGTGGACACAAATCTCCTTACCAAACAAATTTCTGTTCATCTCAATCTTGAAAATTTACTGCCCCAGCATCCACAGTTCACTGGGGACAGGAGAGTTTGAGATTTCCACTACAATTTGTGTGAAAATGCTTCCTGATCTCACTCCTAAGTAGCCAAGCTCTAACGTTAAGCATGCCTTCCACTTTTTCCATATGCTCCATCAAAGAAAATAGTTTCTCTCTCTATATATATATATTCCAACAAATCCTTTTATTGTTGTACATAGGATGCATTGAAAAAAGAAAATAAAAATGGTCAGAAAAGTAAAATGTTACACATTTTTATGTACAGATTGTTCTGATAAGCTGCTGCCTAATTACAGCACCACCAGGTGGATCTATTTAGATATGACAACCTTAGTAATGTATTCATTTATCTCCAATTCATTCAGAGGTTCATAAGGGCAGAATAAAACATTATAAAATCCTATCATTTTAAAAACATGTACGCTTTTTTTGGATATCCAGTGGCATTGCTCATGGTAAATCAGAAAATCCTAAAGTGTTGTACTTCTATCCATGCCCTGGTCATCCAAACTGATGGTCAGTAAATCAGAAAACTTCCTTTAGTTGGAATATTTTAGAAATAATAGTGACCCAAAAGTTAATTGACCAGTTTGTTGGATGATACCACAACAAAGGGCATAACTGTAACTTTTCCAAAGAGGAACTGTCAGAGAAGTTCATTGAGTAAGGAAGACATCAGCTCCTCTATTTTGTATTCCAGCTTAAAAATGTACTGTCACTTTCTTATTTCTATTAATAAAGACAATCGAAGGAATTTACTTTTCTTGAAAGAACTTATACCCTGTTTTCTTAGTGATAATGCTCTATGCACAGATCTGTACAGCTGTCTATACTTACTGAAACTAATGCTGCTTAAGAATTTCCATCTGTTTAAAGCTGTTGTTCGGTTGGTCTTCAATTAGCTTTCTCAATAAATATTACCAAGATATTGGAGTCTTTTTTTCAAATGGCCACTGCTGTTATCATACTGTGGGTTTGCCTTGTGAAGTGTGTTTTGCTTGACATACTAAGGCTTACATTATTCTTTCTAATCTAAGAACTTGGCCATGGCTATAGGGATAATGAAGAATCCAATAGACATTTGCTATAGCTAATATTACGTCCAAGCATTCCATTCTACAGGTACATAAGTGTCTGAGATACAATTAAGCTATCAGGAAATGTGCTTCCAGTAGACTATCATCCTTAATGTTCCAAAGTAAAATGGACGTTGAGACCTTTCTACCTCAAATCATTGGCTATGATCCAGCTATGATGTCATGGGCATGCTTCTTAAACCTACAGTGATATACTGACCGTGAGAAATAACATGATTAATTATGGCTACATCGATTCCTTCAAGCCCAACAAACCGTTTGTCTTAATTTCTTGCTGTAGCTGGAACTTCCTATGTTCCTGACATGAGTATACCCAAATCCCACTGAAGGCATGTAAGAGAAAGGCATCTTAAAATTGAAGGCACAATGTTGGGGCTGTTTCCTGGCCACAGCTGTGTAAAATCCTGGCCCCAGAGGAGGCCAAAACTCCTGACTATAATCTCCAACATCCTGGGGAGGACAGTGCTGTCGAAGATATGCAAAAAAAACTGCTAATATCCACGAATGATTCACACAGCATCACTCTGTAAATCCATCCAAATTAGTTCTATTCAAATTAAGAATAAATAGTATGTCACTGTATGCAAAATAAAAATGCAAAACAGGTCAGTAAGCATCTGGAACAAGCATACTCACGTCTGACCTCAACACCTCCAAAATACTGAGCAGCTGTGTCAATCATATGGGACATGGTTGTTGTTCAAAGTATGTCCTCATTGGTACTCCTGGGTAGTTGCTAATTCTCTCCTCTTGAAGGGGTAGCTCATTCTGAACTGTTGCCTTGCTGCCAGCAATGAAGCCTGCAACATCACCTTTTTCTCCATTGTCTACTGTTGTCTTGGTGAATAATAACTTCCCAAAACATTTCAGCAGGAACATCATTACAAGACAAAGCATGTGTTGATGTGTATGTTTGAATAAACAGGTTGATTAAAGTAAATGAGCATCAAGCTTGTAGTGATTCTAATGAGGTCAGGCAGGTGGGCCTTATAGAATGTGAGTTCCTACCTTAGAGCCCGGGTGTCCTTGGAGAAGGAGCACGCGGTGTCCACCAACACCCTGGAGTTGTTCAGGGAGAGGTGGGCGCCGCAGGGAGTGGAGTGCATCATTTCTCCCTCCAACTCTATTTTGATCTAGTCCCTCCTGCACACACACACCATGGGTGCTGGGGAAAAAATAAGCACTACCGCACTTAGGTGGTAGTGTGGGGGAAAAAAAATAGAATGTGAGTTCCTTGACTGGAGCTGTTAATTTGGTCCAATCAGGAAGCCTTGCTGAAAGATATGAACAAGATGTCCTGATCAGTTAAATTGCTTAGCAACATCCAAATCAGATCCAATCAAAATAAACATCTGATTAAATGTTCACCTGATTCTAATGGAGGTCGGTCCTGGCACAGCTGTTTCAGTGATGGTAGAACCAGTCTTTAACAAAGGTTGCTCTGGATTCCAACCCTTAAGTTTGCGCAGGACCTTGGCTAGACTGACACCTCTACCTGTTCATTCTGAGAGTGGGACATTTGTTACAGCTAATATTATGTATAAGCATTACATTCTACAGGTACATTGTGTCAGTGCTATAATTAAGCTGTAGGGCAACATGCTTCCAGTAGATTGTCATCTAAGGGAGATGGATCAGTGTCAAGTACTCTCCACATGTAAATAAAGGATGACTTGGTGACAGGATATCAGTCTCTTTAGAGTTATTTCAGTGGCGACAGGAATGGGAGTCATGATGTAACCGTGCAAAAGCGCCTACTAGCTGAAGCCCAACTGGTCTTCAAACAGGCAGAACAACTGGCTTTTTCATTGGAAAATGCAGCAAGTGGAGCATGAGTTAAAAGAGTATTCTTATCTGAGTGGACATCCTCACCATACCAACTGAGCTTGGGGAAGACCCAAGTCTTTTCCCTGGGGTCGAGGACTCTAGAACTAGAGGACATAGGTTTAGGGTGAGAGGGGAAAGATATAAAAGAGACCTAATGGGCAACTTTTTTTCACGCAGAGGGTGGTACGTGTATGGAATGAGCTGCCAGAGGAAGTGGTGGAGGCTGGTACAATTGCAACATTTAAGAGGCATTTGGATGGGTATATGAATAGGAAGGGTTTGGAGGGATATGGGCTTGGCGCTGGCAGGTGGGACTAGATTGAGTTGGGATATCTGGTCGGCATGGACGAGTTGGACCGAAGGGACTGTTTCCATGCTGTACATCTCTATGACTCTAAGACCACTTGAGTGAAGCCAATGCATAGCCTCACTCAGGACATATCTTAAACAGAGGGACTCCAGATCAGCCCATAACAATACCCCAAAACAAACTCAAGCCTCAACCAAACAGTTCAAATTTTCTTTTGGATGTGAGCATAAAAGTATAGTTAGTAAGTTTGCAGATGACACCAAAATTGGAGGTGTAGTGCATAGGGAAGAAGTTACCTCCGAATACAATGGGATCTTGATCAGATGGGCCAATGTGCTGACAAGTGGCAAAAGGAGTTTAATTTAGATAAATGCGAGGTGCTGCATTTTGGGAAAGCAAATCTTAGCAGGACGTATATGCTTAAGGTAAGGTCCTCGGGAGTGTTGCTGAACAAAGAAACCTTGGAGAGCAGGTTCATAGCTCCTTGAAAATGGAGTCGCAAGTAGATAGGATAGTGAAGAAGGCGTTTGGTATGCTTTCCTTTATTGGTCAAAGTATTGAGTACAGGAGTTGGGAGGTCATGTTGCAGCTGTACAAGACATTGGGTAGGCCACTGTTGGAATATTGCATGCAATTCTGGTCTCTTTCCTATCGGAAAGATGTTGTGAAACTTGAAAGGGTTCAGAAAAGGTTTACAAGGATGTTGTCAGGGTTGGAGGATTTGAGCTATAGGGAGAGATTGAATAGGCTGGGGCTGTTTTCCCTGGAGTGTCGGAGGCTGAGGAGTGACCTAATATAGGTTTACAAAATCTTGAGGGGCATAGATAGGATAAATAGACAAAGTCTTTTCCCTAGGTTGGAGAAGTCCAGAACAAGAGGGCATAGGTTTAGGGTGAGAGGGGAAGATATAAAAGAGACCTAACAGGCAACTTTTTCACACATGGGGTGGTATGTGTATGGAATGAGCTGCCAGAGGAAGTGGTGGAGGCTGGTACTATTGCAACATTTAAAAGGCATCTGGATGGATATATGAATTGGAAGGGTTTGGAGGGATATGGGCCAGGTCTTGGCAGATGGGAATAGATTGGGTTGGGATATCTGGTCGGCATGGAAAGAGGTGGACCGAAGAGTCTGTTTCCGTGCTGAACATCTCTACAATTCTATCCACACTGGAAAAGCATTGTAATTATTGCCAGTACTTTGACTCGAAACAGCGAAAGAGTCCCGTCAGTCCAAAATGGAGTAAAAAGTACTCATTGGCTGATATCCAGAAGAGTGCACACCATGAAACGTCCACCTATATCTGCAATTGCTTAGGAAGATCCAAATCAGAACCAATCAAAATTAACATCTGATTAAATGTTCACCTGATTCTAATGGAGGTCGATACTGAAACAGCTGTTTCAGTGATGGCAGAACCAGTCTTTAATAAAGGTTGCTATATATTGGGTGTGGGCGTTTGCACTCCCTTTTTGATTTCCTGAAAAACCTTCTCCTCTGTTTTTGGCTGCACTTCAGTCCCACGCTCCTGATCTTTGGGCACCCGGTACGGAGGAGGGAGGGCAGGTCTGAAGACCTCCTCGTGGGTCTGCTCCTGGGCCTGGCCAAACTGGCCATCAACAGGTCCAGGCAGCGGGCCGTGGAGGGGGTCGTTAGGGCCGACTGCCTGCCCCTCTTCCGCGGTTACGTTAGAGCCCGGGTGTCCTTGGAGAAGGAGCACGCGGTGTCCACCAACACCCTGGAGTTGTTCAGGGAGAGGTGGGCGCCGCAGGGAGTGGAGTGCATCATTTCTCCCTCCAACTCTATTTTGATTTAGTCCCTACCCACCCCTTCACTGTTTTGATCACACAGCACTGCCCTTTGATGTGAAGGGCAGTGCTTGTCACTGGCCACCCGGGTGTTTTCCTATCTTCCTGGTGGTGGAAATTGAATAAAGATTGGTGCACTTTGTGTCTTTCACTGTGTCTCACACCTGCACACACACACACCATGGGTGCTGGGGATAAAATAAGCACTACCGCACTTAGGCGGTAGTGTGGGGGCTAAATTAAAAAAAAAATTAATAAAGGTTGCTCTGGATTCCAACCCTTAAGTTTGTGCAAGACCTCAGCGAGACTGATAACCTGTAACTTGGAACCTTTACCAATTAAGTGTACAACTCTGGTTCTGGTCTCATATGAGAAGCAGTTGGTATATCACTGATTATAGTAAAAGGCTCAGGCCAAAGCTGGATGGGCCAAATTGGTTGAGAAAGATTCAACTTGATTGCACAACATTTTTTGATTAGCAAATGGCTGCCTCAGAAAAGTCCTAATTAAATGCCAGTATGTTTTCCAGGAGGGTCTAGGGCCTATCAAAGAAGCCAAGGCCACTTTGCCTGTTGACCAGGAAGCAATTCCACAATACTGCTATGTCCCCTCAGTGCCATTTGCCTGACATGCAAAAGTAGAGGCAGAAATCAGAAGGTGAGAAAGCAAAGGAATCATCAAACCAGTCCAATTTACAGAATGGGTAGTGCTGGTCATACCGATTGTGAAGCCTGAAAGGTTGGTTCACTATTGTGATGATTTTAAACAAAGGGGAAACTGTTTTCTGCAGCTGAATAAATACCCAATCCCTTGCATAGAGGATTTATGCACAAAGCTGGCGGGGGGACGGTAAGCGGGGTGAAGGATCTGTCCTTCATGAAGCTGGACATAAGCCATGCATTCTTGCAATTGTGGGTAGATAAGTTATTTGTGGGGCAGTGCCCAGAGTGCCAACATGGAGAAACATTACTGGCAGCAGTTCCCTCACATTCATTGGAATGGTCAAATAAACCCTGGACTCGGATACATGTGAACTATGCACGTCATTTCGTGGGCTCAATATTCATAGTTGCTGTAAACAGCGCACTCAAAGTGGTTGGATGTACATAGAGTTCATTCGTCAAACTCAGGAATGACCACAGAAAAACTGTGCACATCTGTTGTAATACGCGGACTCCTGGAAGTATTGGTCACAGACAACGTACCATTGTTTATTAGCAGAGGGTACAGCTCCATATCATCCATCATCCATTAGTCTAGCAGAAAGACCGGTCCAAACTTAAAGAGTTTGCATGCTTAAAGAGACAGCATACAACTTCACTAGATACCAAACTGTCCTGGTTCCTATTTGACTACAGGACTCATGCAACTGCAGGGATAGCTCCAGCAGAGTTGCTAATGGGGAGAAGACTCCGTACTGGGTTCAATCTGATTCTCCCAGTCCTGGAGGGAGTTGGAGGGGTGGGTGAGGGTGAAAGGGCATTAGGAATGCCAAGTTAGATACAAGACTCCACCAAGCAAGAGAGACAGTTTACCTCGGGGGATGAAGTTTTATGTGGAAACCATGGGAAAGGTCCTGCATGGGGAAGAGGCACGGTCGGCATGAGTTCAGGTCCAGTGACTAAATTCAGGTAGTGCGCTGGTCCCTAAACAAGTCCATAGATCATATGAAAGCCGTATACTCGCAAAAGGTGCAGAAGCAAATGTGCTTGGCTTCTCAACTGCCTTTCCGACTGTTCCAGAACCCTTGGGTTCTCCCTCTCCATCAATTGTTGAGGATACCTCGGAATCTGAGTTGGACACGGTGGATGTCGCCACCTCGATGTCTTTGCCGCCTGAAGAAGGGAATGAATTTCTTCCAAGATGCTCCAGGCACAAGAAGTGAACTACTATGCGTTAGATGCCACCCATATCAGAGGCAGAGTTGGAGGAACCTGGTAAAACACCCCAAGAGGAGATGCAAGAAAAAGGACCAGCCTATGTCCTCAGACTCGGGGACGTAGTGATTGCAACGAGGTCAGCCAGGTGGACCTCACAGAATATGAGTTTCCTGATTGGATTAGATTAACAGCCCCAGTCAGGGAGCCCTGGCTGACAGATATAAACAGGAGGGTCAGAAGTTCTGCTCAGTTTGAGAGCTGGCTCAGTGCGCGCATGTGCATGTGCATGGACTCTCCTCCTTGACTGTGTCTGAGAGGAAGGGGACTGTCCCTGGACCAGCTGCCGCACATCGAGGGAGCGGAAGGAAGGATGATGAGGATGATGGAGCTTTGAGTCCTGGGCCTACTTTTGGAACTGCAGCCTGGGCCTCACCCAGGTCAAGGGAGTGTTGCTGCTGACCTGGGGCCCGCTCGGACCTGCCTCAGCTGTTACTGCTTGGGGCCTGCCTCACTGCTGCTGCTTGGGACTCGCCTTGGGGCCCCTCCCAGGATATTCACCACTGCTGCTGCTGCTAGAGGCCCACCTCCACTGCTGCTGCCTGGGACTCAATTGTGCGACTGCCTGGGACCTGCCTTGGGGACCCTCCCCAACAGGTCTGCCCCCACCGCTACGACCAAGGGCCTGCCTAGGACTTGCCTGAGGCCTGCCTCCAACGCTGAGGCTTGCCTCCACCACCGCTGCCTGGGACTCGCCTTGGGCCCCGCCCCACAACCTCCACCACTCCACCCCCAGGGGCTACAGCAGGTCCTCCTGCTGCCTCAACTCCTCCGGGAGGACTTTAATAACCACACGGGCCGTGGTGCGGGTGACAATGGAGGACCCTCTGCTGGGTTGTCAAGCGGTGGAGGGGAGAAAGGTGTTATCCTCGCTCCTCCCTCCCAGACTGTTTTTCCGGGGGCCCTGGCCCTGGGGGAGGACCTTTTCCCCGAGGAGCCGGGCGTCCCGGTGTCAGGAGAGGAGCGGGCCCCGAGCCTCTGCTACCCGACGACCCGAACTCGGGGCGTTCCAAGAAGGGGTGCGCCGAGGAAGGGACCGCTGCTGACCCTGGGGGTGGGGTCGCCAGGGGTTTGAGGCCAGCCAGCCCCCATCCTCTCAGTGGGGGAGGGGTTGGTGACCGAGGGTGACCTCCCGGAGGAGGTTTCGGGATCGGTGGCGGACACCAGGGAAGACGTGGACTCTGTCTGCAGCAACATTTTCAAGTCCCAGGTGCCCACCACCGATCTCCCCCTCATCCCCCTCGAGGAACTCCG
The DNA here is from genome assembly GCF_004010195.1 of Chiloscyllium plagiosum. NCBI lineage: Eukaryota > Metazoa > Chordata > Chondrichthyes > Orectolobiformes > Hemiscylliidae > Chiloscyllium > Chiloscyllium plagiosum. The sequence continues at coordinate 11,809,510 of NC_057728.1, forward strand.
GGAGTTTGCCAGGATAGAGCCCAACTGGCGCTCGACCGTTGGAGTTCATTCGAGCGAGCTTACTGGGCGGCCCACACTGCTCGCCAGGCGCCTGGGCTCAATGTCAATGAGTGAAAGCAAGTCAGGAACTTCCTGGGGGCGCTCCTGGTGAGGGCGAGGGACTTCTGTGCCCCTCCCTCATCCTCCCTGTAAATATGTAGATAGGTTTGTTAATTGTACTGGTGGTGGTTGCACAAAGCTTCCGACATGGAGACAACTATAGCCAGCCTCAACATCAACGGCAGCAGGGAGTCGCAGCGCAGATTCCAGACCCTCTCGGTCCTTCGGGACGGGAGGTATGCGGTGTGTTTCCTGCAAGAAACCCACACTACCCCGGGAGACGCAGCCACCTGGCTCCTGGGGTGGCGAGGGGGGGTCTATATGAGTCACCTCACCCGCAGATCTGGTGGGGTGGCTATCCTGTTGGCCCCGCATTTTCAGCCGGAGATCTTGGGGGTCAGGGAGCCCGTGCCAGGCCGTTTGCTTCACCTGACGGTTCGGCTGGGGGGGGTGCAGTGCTTCACTTGGTGAACGTCTACGCTCCCCTGGCCGGGCCGAGGCAAGCGAGCTTCTTCAGAGAAGTGTCCGCTCATCTCGCCTCTATTGACGAGAACCAGTGCGTCGTCCTCGGGGGAGATTTTAACTGCGTCCTCGAGGGCAGGGACCACGGCGGTGCCCGCACGGGTTGGGCGTCGGGGAGGAGGTTGGGGGACTTGGTCAAGTCCTTCGACCTGGTGGACGTCTGGCGGAACCTCCATCCCGACTCCATCGCCTTCACCTTCGTGAGGCCTGGGGTCGGAGCGTCCAGAATCGACCGCCTGTACGTTTCGCGGGCGTACGCCTCCTGTTTCCCGAAGGCCTCCATGCGGCAGGTGTCGTGCACGGACCACCACCTGGTGTGGGCGGAACTCCTTCCGTCCGGCGCCAGGCTCGGCTCCGCGTACTGGCACTTTAACAACCTGCTGCTGGAGGACGAGCGGTTCCGGGACTCGTTTCGTCGCTTCTGGGCCGGCTGGAGAAGGAAGCGGGGAAGCTTCCCCTCCCTGAGACTATGGTGGGACGTGGGCAAGGCTCACGTCCGCGTCTTCTGTCAGGAGTACGCGAGGGGGTCGACGAAGAGGCGGAAATCCAGGATCGGGGAGTTGCTCGACCTGGAGTCACGCCCCGGTCAGCCCGACGCGGACCCGGCCCTGCGCGGGGCGTACGAAGAGAAGAAGGCCGCGCTCCGGGACCTGCAGCTCGTCGGGGCTCGGGGCGCGTACGTGAGGTCGCGGATCCAGCTCCTCCAGGACCTGGACCGCGGCTCCCCCTTCTTCTACTCGCTGGAAAAAAGGCGTGGCACCCGTCAGCAGCTCCTTGTGCTGCTGGCCGACGACGGGCCCCTCGTCTCGGATCCGGAGGGCGTCAGGGCCCACGTCCGAAACTATTACACAGCCCTGTTCTCCCCGGATCCGTCCAGCGAGGATGCTCGCAGAGTTCTGTGGGAGGACCTGCCGCAGCTCGGCCCGGAGGACGCCGGAAGGCTCGACGCTCCCGTCACCTTAGAGGAGCTGACCGGCGCCCTCGACCGGCTCTCGAGGGGCAAAACCCCGGGGCTGGACGGGCTGACTGTGGAGTTCTTCAGGGCATTCTGGGACGTCCTGGGGAGCGACTACGCACAGGTCCTGGGGGAGTGTCTAAATGCCGGACAGCTGCCCCTTTCTTGGCGCAGGGCGGTCATCGTCCTGCTGCCAAAGAAGGGGGACCTTCGTTCCTTAAAGAACTGGCGTCCGGTCTCCCTCCTCAGCACGGATTACAAAATCTGTGCCAGGGTGTTGTCTTCTCGCCTGGCCTCCGTGCTGACCCACATGATCCACCCGGACCAGTCCTACACGGTCCCGGGCCGGAGGATACACGATAACGTCCACCTGGTCCGGGACCTGATCCATTTCTGTCGACGGGCTGGTCTGCCGAGCGCCTTCCTGTCTCTCGACCAGGAGAAGGCGTCCGACAGGGTCGATCACGAGTACCTGCTCGGGACTCTGCGGGCATTCGGGTTCGGGGCGCAGTCCGTCGCCCGGATCCGACTTTTGTACGCCGCCGCAGAGTGTCTGGTTAAAGTTAACGGGTCCCTGACGGCGCCCCTTCGCTTCGGGAGAGGAGTGTGTCAAGGCTGCCCCCTGTCCGGCCAGCTGTATTCCCTGTGCGTGGAGCCTTTCCTGCGCCTCTTGCGGAGGAGGTTGTCGGGGCTGGTTCTGCGTGGCACGGGCATGGGGGTGGTCCTCTCGGCCTACGCCGACGACGTGCTCCTCTCTTTCACCGATCCGGCTGACGTGGGGAGGATGCGCGAGTGCCAGGCCGTGTACTTGGCGGCGTCTTCCGCCAGGATCAACTGGGCGAAATGTTCTGGACTACTGGTTGGTCCGTGGCAGGTGGACTCTCTGCCGGAGGAGTTACGGGGGTTCGGCTGGAGTACCACCCATCTCCTCAGCCTACCTCAGCCCAGCTGGGGGTCTACCTCAGCCCAGCTGAGGAATCCTGGCCGGCAAACTGGCAGGAGCTGGAGGCCAAAGTCTCGGCTCGCTAGGCCGCTGGACAGGACTGCTCCAAGTGCTATCTTACAGGAGTCAAGTGCTGGTCTAAACCAGCTGGTGGCCGCCATGCTGTGGTACCGGCTGGTCACTTTGGTCACTCCTCCTGGCTTTGTCGCTGACATCCAGAGAACGTTGGTCGACTTCTTCTGGGACAAAAAGATGCACTGGATCGCTGCGCAGGTTTTGAGTATCCCAATTGAGGAGGGCGGACAGTCGCTGGTGTGCGTCCGCACCCAGGTTGTGACGTTTCGCCTTCAGACCTTGCAGCGATACCTTTACGTCGAGCCTCCTCCTAGGTGGTGCGCCCTGGCGACGTATTTTTTTCCACCAAGTGTGTAACCTCAACTACGGCACGCAGCTCCTGTTCATCAACCGTGACGGTTTGGAGGCCGCCCTCAAGATGCTGCCTGTCTTTTACCAGGACCTGATCATTGTCTGTCTGGAACATGGTTGAATTGTGCCGCGCCTACCCTCCGGCTGGAGTAGCGGCTGTCGTCAGGGAGCCGTTGCTCAGGAATCAGCACCTCCGTGCTCGCAGGTTCGAGTGGCTGTTGGAGGGGAGGGCCGTGGCGGCGAGGGTGACCAGGTCGGGGACGTGCTGGGTGCCGGGGGCCTGGGCTGGACGCTGCCGCAGGACATAGCAGGCAGGGCAGCGGTAGACGTCCAGTACGTGGCCACCGCCATCCGACGCCTCAAAACGGCGGTGCTCGGACCCGACGTAGTGCACCAGTTGGAGGACGCTCAGGTGTGCGGTGGGATCCCGTCCGCGCTCACCCCAGCCCGGACGGAATTTCACATTGGCCCCAAGGTCCCGTACTTCCCGCGGGAGCCTGTGCCCCACAACCTGAGCCGCCTCCGAAATTTTAACTTTGTTTCGTTTAGGGAGGTGAACAGGAGAGCCCTGTACAGACTGCTGCTGCACACCGTCCACCTCTTCTCCCTCACCCACCGTCCGGACACGCCTTGGCGTGCCCAGTTGCCACCGGGCGGTGGGGATCCCCAGTGGAGGGCTCGCTACGCGGGAGTCCTCCCCCTTTCTCTCGGGGATCTGGGGTGGAGGGTGCTGCACGCAGCAGTCCCCTGCAACCGCAGATTGCGGTGGTTCACGGACTCCCAGCCCAACTGCTTGTTCTGTGGCGCTGTGGAGCCCGTGGTCCGTGGACCACGTGTATATTGTGTGTGGGCGTTTGCACTCCCTTTTTGATTTTCTTAAAAACTTTCTCCTCTGCTTTTGGTTGCACTTCAGTCCCACGCTCCTGATCTTCGGGCACCTGGTACGGAGGAGGGAGGGGAGGTCTGAAGACCTCCTAGTGGGTCTGCTCCTAGGCCTGGCCAAACTGGCCATCAACTGGTCCAGGCAGCGGGCCGTGGAGGGGGTCGTTAGGGCCGACTGCCTGCCCCTCTTCCGCGGTTACGTTAGGGCCCGGGTGTCCTTGGAGAAGGAGCACGCGGTATCCACCAACACCCTGGAGTTGTTCAGGGAGAGGTGTGCGCCACAACTTTATTTTGATTTAGTCCCTGCCCTCCACCTTCACTGTTTGATCATACAGCATTGCCCTTTGATGTGAAGGACACTGCTTGTCACTGGCCACTCGGGTGTCTCCTTTCTTCCTGGTGGTGGAAATTGAATAAAGATTTGTGCACCTTGTGTCTCTCACTGTGTCTCACACCTGCACACACACAACATGGGTGCTGGGGAAAAATGTAAGCACTACCGCGGTTAGGTGGTAGTGTGGGTGGGGGGTGGGTAAAAAAAATTAACCAGGAGTGTCAGACGTACTGGTCACTCTGAGAGCTGATTCTGAGGGAGCTGGATCAGTGTCAAGAACCCTCCCCATGTAAATAAAGGATGAATTGTTGACAGGATCCTGGCCTCTGTAGTGTTATTTCACACGTCAGTTCTCAGACTGTCCATTTCTACCTCCATAATATTGCCTGATTTAAAAAAAAATAAACAGGAGGGTTAGAGGTTCTGTTCACTCTGAGAGCTGGCTCTGAGGGAGCTGGACCAGTGTCAAGGACTCTCCATTTGTAAGCAAAGGGTGACTTGGTGACGGCACGGTGGCACAGTGGTTAGCACTGCTGCCTCACAGCGCCAGAGACCCGGGTTCAATTCCCGCCTCAGGCGACTGACTGTGTGGAGTTTGCACGTTCTCCCCGTGTCTGCGTGGGTTTCCTCCGGGTGCTCCGGTTTCCTCCCACAGTCCAAAGATGTGCAGGTTAGGTGAATTGGCCATACTAAATTGCCCGTAGTGTTAGGTAAAAGGGGTAAATGTAGGGGTATGGGTGGGTTTCGCTTCGGCGGGTCGGTGTGGACTTGTTGGGCAGAAGGGCCTGTTTCCACACTGTAATGTAATCTAATCTAATCTAATACCAGCCTCTGTGGAGTTACTTCAAAGCCCGGTTCTTCTTCAGACTAAAGGGGCAGTAATCATTGATCTTAAAGTTGCTGCTCTGGTGATTATTCTGGGGCAGAAGGTGATAAAGCCATTTAGTGTCTCACCACACAGTACATTCTCCAGCAATACTGAACCACCATGTATATCTCTTCCTCAGTGATGCATAATCCATCATAAGAACCAGCAAAATCAGATCTTTTGCTTCTGCTTTACCATATTTACAAGTGCTAAAATTCATGTAGGGAGATGGGATACACACAGAAGGAGGCTACTCTGGCCTTGGGGCTGAACTCCTGCAAGAGCTGCTCACTTCCTGCCCTTCCTCCACATCCTTTATTGCTTAGAGTATTGAGTATAGGCGTTTGGAAGTCATATTGCGACTGTATAGGACATTGGTTAGGCCACTGTTGGAATATTGCAGGCAATTCTGGTCTCCTGCCTATCAGAAAGATGTTGTCAAACTTGAAAGGGTTCAGAAAAGATTTACAAGGATGTTGCCAGGGTTGGAGGATTTGAGCTGTAGGGAGAGGTTGAATAGGGTGGGGCTGTTTTCCCTGAAGCAACGGAGGCTGAAGGGTGACCTAATAGACGTTTACAAAATTATGAGGAGCATGGACAGGATAAATAGACAAAGTCTCTTCCCTGGGGTCGGGGAGTCCAGGACTAGAGGGCATAGGTTTAGGGTGAGGGGGGTAAAGTTATAAAAGAGACCTAACGGGCAACTCTTTCATGCAGAGGGTGGTATGTATATGGAATGAGCTGCCAGAGGAAGTGGTGCAGGCTGGTACAATTGCAACATTTAAAAGGCATCTGGATGCGTATATGAATAGGAAGGGTTTGGAGGGCTGTCGGCCAGGTGCTGGCAGGTGGGACTAGACTGGATTGGGCTATCTGTTCGGCATGGATGGGTTGGACCAAAGAGACTATGTCTGTGCTGTATATCTCTATGATTTTATAGCCATGCACGTTGTTTTATCTTCGTGTGCTTATTTAATTCCAGATCAAAAGGCTTAAAGTTCACTTTTATATGCCCTCTTAAATAGCCAAGTAAACCACTTAATTGTGTGACATACCCTCAGAGCAATCAGGAAAGTTTAAATCAGCCTTCACATCCACACCCTTCAATGCAAATAAAGGTTACAAAATTGTTTATACAACTGAGCTTGCACACAATTTAAATAAAACTAATTGATGCTTGCATCTTATTTGAAGGTTAGGATTATTATAGAATATTATAAACACCAAAACTCAAGTTGAAGTTATTTAACATTTCTGTGGAAGAATAACCTTATAAAACATTTGGAGTAAGATCTTGAAGAGCCATCAGTCCTGTTGTGCTGAGGTGTCCACCAGAGGTCACAATTACATCAACAAATAATACACAAGGAAAAAACACTTACACTTCTATTACCTTGGGCAGGTTCTTTATTTTTGTGACATTTTGTGGAGACATGTCCAAAAGTACCCTTGCATTGGGGCATGTCAAATTTTCTGTTGTGATTATGTACTTCTCATCTCATTGCAAATGCTTACATGAGTAAAATGCAAAATTGAGCAGGCAGTCAAGCAGGAAATTCTGCCCCGTGCTGACTGGACCCCAACCTCCAGGCGCCATATTTAAAAGGTACTCAGACAGCAGTCACTGTCTGCAGCCAGGGAGCAACACTCAACTACTGTGCACCTCTTCCACCTATCCTGGAAATATCAGAGACCAAGCGAAAAAGCAATGCCGCTTTAGAGGTTGCCTCCTTTGAGGTTATGCTGAAGGCTGTCCCAGGCAAAAGGGTTAGTAACTGGAGGCCATACTGACTGTCAAAGGTAGCCTGGGGAAGGTCAGCACTCATAGAAGGCTGACTAGATTAGATTAGAGTAGATTAGAGTAGATTACATTACAGTGTGGAAACATGCCCTTCGGCCCAACAAGTCCACACCGACCCGCCGAAGCGAAACCCACCCATACCCCTACATTTACCCATTACCTAACACTACGGGCAATTTAGAATGGCCAATTCACCTGACCCTGCACATCTTTGGACTGTGGCCACTGTGCCACCGTGCCGCCCAAATGCGGCACGGTGGCACAGTGCTACCAGAGGACAAGTAATCCTCTGCACAACACCTAGGTAGGTAACACTATCCACTCAATGTTTCATCCCTCTTTGAATTTGTATTGAATGTTTGAGGGTTGTCCCACAGGAGATTGGGTGCATTATATCTCACCTGATGCCTCATGTGCAATTGATGTTCATCACTTAACTACCTCTCAATTGACGTGCTCCAGGTACCACAATGCTACTGCCTTTCATCCATTCAATGGCCTTCATACGTCAAACCTGAAAGGATTCACAACACTCAGCAGCTCAGGCAGTATCAGGAGAAAACACATATCTGATTTGTTTCGCTCAAAGTTTACAGGGGATGAAGACAGAACCACAGAAATTAGCTTCAGAATGAATACTTCACAAAGATCTCAAACACGTACAGATGAAAAGATTTATTGTCTTGTATCAACCGTAGCTCTTTGGGGATTGGTGTCCTGATCTGTATTGATTGGTGTATGAATTATGCTCATGTATCCCTGTTGATGGCTGTTAATGCCTCTCCTCCTGCTGGAGTGGAAAATAAGCATGATCATGTCAAGATACCCTTTCTTAACTTTCCTGACTTTCTTTGGAGAGCAGGTCACCAAACTGACGGGAGAGATTGGATATCTACAAGTGGGAAAGCCTTCTATCTGTTCCTTTTTAATGCGCATCAAGCACTAGCATTTTAATGAAAATTTAGGTAAGGGTGGTGCCTCATGATATCTGTTTAACAGTCTTCCACAGCTCATTTACTGACATTCCGCTTCGTCTAATTCCCAACTTGAGTGAGACAACATATAATTAATCTGAAGGGTCTGCCTTCCTCCTGAAATATGGTATGGTAGTGAATGGAACAAGGTTGGCCAGCTGGAGCTCATTGACTATGAGTTCCCTGATTATGGTTGTTAACATGGGCCAATCATGGAGTTCTGGCTGACAGATATAAACAGGTGTCCGACTGCCTGCCCCTCTTCCGCGGTTATGTTAGAGCCCGGGTGTCCTTGGAGAAGGAGCACGCGGTGTCCACCAACACCCTGGAGTTGTTCAGGGAGAGGTGGGCGCCGCAGGGAGTGGAGTGCATTATTTCTCCCTCCAACTCTATTTTGATTTAGTCCCTACCCACCCCTCCACTGTTTTGATCACACAGCACTG
>NC_057728.1:11819932-11821280 GCF_004010195.1 Chiloscyllium plagiosum
AAAAACAGGAGTCCCTCCCGGGTGTCCTTGGAGAAGGAGCACGCGGTGTCGACCAACACCCTGGAGTTGTTCAGGGAGAGGTGGGCGCGGCAGGGAGTGGAGTGCATCATTTCTCCCTCCAACTCTATTTTGATTTAGTCCGTACCCTCCCCTTCACTGTTTTGATCACATAGCACTGCCCTTTGATGTGAAGGGCAGTGTTTGTCACTGGCCACCCGGGTGTTTTCCTATCTTCCTGGTGGTGGAAATTGAATAAAGATTTGTGCACTTTGTCTTTCACTGTGTCTCACACCTGCACACACACACACCATGGGTTCTGGGGATAAAATAAGCACTACCGCACTTAGGTGGTACTGTGGGGGTTAAAAAAAAAACAGGAGCGTCGCTGTCGTCCGATAAGGGGTAATCGGGACGGGCTGTCCTAGAGGTGGTTGAAAGGTGTCAGAGCAGCTAAAAAAAAAAGAAAAATAAACAGGTGTCTCTTAGTCCCTACCCTCCCCTTTACTGTTTTGATCACACAGCACTGCCCTTTGATGTGAAGGGCAGTGTTTGTCACTGGCCACCCGGGTGTTTTCCTATCTTCCTGGTGGTGGAAATTGAATAAAGATTCGTGCACTTTGTGTCTTTCACTGTGTCTCACACTTGCACACACACACACACACCATGGGTGCTGGGGATAAAATAAGCACTACTGCACTTAGGTGGTAGTGTGGGGGTTAAAAAAAAAGAAAAAAAAGAAGAAAAAATTATATATATAAACAGGAGAAGGTCCAGGCAGCGAGCCGTAAAAAAAAGAAAGAAAAAAAAAGAAAAATAAAAAAAAATAAACAGGTGTCTCTTAGTCCCTACCCTCCCCTTCACTGTTTTGATCACACAGCACTGCCCTTTGATGTGAAGGGCAGTGTTTGTCACTGGTCACCCAGGTGTTTTCCTGTCTCCCTGGTGGTGGAATTTGAATAAAGATTTGTGCACTTTGTGCCTTTCACTGTGTCTCACACCTGCACACACACACCATGGGTGCTGGGGATAAAATAAGCACTACCGGACTTAGGTGGTAGTGTGGGGGTTGAATTAAAAAAATAAACAGGTATCTCTCCCTCCAACTCTATTTTGATTTAGTCCCTACCCTCCACCTCACTGTTTTGATCACACAGCACTGCCCTTTGATGTGAAGGGCAGTGTTTGTCACTGGCCACCCGGGTGTTTTCCTGTCTTCCTGGTGGTGGAAATTGAATAAAGATTGGTGCACTTTGTGTCTTTCACTGTGTCTCACACCTGCACACACACACCATGGGTGCAGGGGACAAAATAAGCACTACCGCACTTAGGTGGTAGTGTAGGGGTTAAA
>NC_057728.1:11821670-11893711 GCF_004010195.1 Chiloscyllium plagiosum
AAAATAAGCACTACCGCACTTAGGCGGTAGTGTGGGGGAAAAAAAAACAGGTGTGCTTGCCCTTTGATGTGAAGGGCAGTGTTTGTCACTGGCCACCCAGGTGTTTTCCTATCTTCCTGGTGGTGGAAATTAAATAAAGATTTGTGCACTTTGTGTCTTTCACTGTGTCTCACACCTGCACACACACACCATGGGTGCTGGGGAAAAAATAAGCACTTAGGTGGTGGTGTGGGGGTTAAATTATTTTTAAAAAAAATTAAACAGGAGTGAGCACGCGGTGTCCAAAGAAAAAAAAATAAACAGGAGATGCACCATGGGTGCAGGGGGAAAAAATAACCACTACCACAGTTAGGCGGACTGCCTTAGAGTGATCGGAAGGTGGGAGGGGTGGGCTGCCTTAGAGTGATCGGAAAGTGGGAGGTGTGGGGGCTTGCTGGATCTGTATTGTCTGCACTTTTGTATGTAACAGTATTGTCTAATGTACAAATGTCATTGTTGATGCCTCTTTATATTATATGTGAAACTGGGATTTGAGGTTTGTCCTCATGTCCCTGTAAAATGGTTGAACGGTAGGGTTTGGGTCCTGGCTTTGCTGCTCCTCTCCCTTGTAAAATTGCTGTCTCTTATTTGCAGCTGTAAATATAACTGTTTGTTGTAAACTGTTTTTGTAATTTGTTTAATAAAATAAAAAAAAATAAACAGGTGTCTCAGGGATTCTTTTCAGTCTAGCGACTGGCTGTGAGTTAGCTGGTCAGAGTTCATGTACTGTGCCCACGTAAATAAAGAGTTACTTGGTGATGACCTCCACTTATTTCGGATATCCAGGTAATTCTTCCCCCTCCCTGATCTATCACAGTGTCCACAGTTCAGATGTCAGTTCAGCATCTCTAAGTCAAAATTCTTTGAGTAGCCAAAACTCACCGTAGACATACTCACCATGGATCAGTGCAGAATTCTCCAGCATCCATATACTATAGCTGCAATACATCAATTGCCTAGACAACTCAACTATATTTAATTAATTAATTTGCATGTAAAATATTTTGAAAGTGAATTTCTTAACTGTACTCATTGGCTGTAATAAAGCGTGCTGATTTAAACCAGTCAGCCAATCAAAAGAGATACAGATGAAATGCCACCAATAACTGCTTTCCTGATGCCTCACACTTCTGCTCTGATGGGTAAAAACAGTTAAAAATCACACAATACCAGGTTATACTCCAACAAGTTTATTTGGAAGCACTAGCTTTTGGAGTGTTGCTCTTGCGTCAGGTAACTAGTGGAGCAGAATCATAGGGCACAGAGTTTAGAGCAAAAGATCATAGTGTCACACAACTGACGTGGTATGTTGAACAACCTGGATTGCTGTTAAGTCTTTCACCTTTTAGAAAGGATTGCAGGTTTCAATTCATTAATATGTAAATCCCAGAACTTCCTTCAAGTCACATTCCTGAGATAACTTAAAGTTTTAGAAAAAAAGGTGATGTCTCAGCTCAGGCAATGCAGTGTGAGGTTAGAGTCTGTATGTATTCCAATCTTGAGTCAGACTGGTTCTTTTTCCAAAATAGGAATTTATAAAATGTCACATGGGTTGACTGCTTACAGATTGTGTGCTTTTTGAATAAAATAGAATGTATCTGCAAATACAGTTCTGCAAATGGAAATTCACCCCATAAACTCAGGAATGTGTGCGTGCATGTGAGGGAGAGACAGAGTGTGTGAGAGAGAGAGAGAGAGAGAGCGAGAGAGCGTGTGTGTGTGTGTGAGAGAGAGAGAGAAAGAGTGTATAGTTAGGCATGAGACCAAGGTCCCAGTTGAGGCCATCCTCATGGGTACCAAACTTGGTATCAGCCTCTGCTCAGTCACTCTCCATTTTTGCGTATCCCAAAGTCTGCCTCGGTGGATGATAACTCAAAGATCTGATGCCAAATGTCCCTGACCGTTGAAGTATTCCCTGACTGGGAGGGAACATCCTTGTCTGGTGATTGTTGTGTGGTGTCCATTCATCTGTTATGGTAGCATCTACTTTGTCTCGCCAATGTATCATGCCTCAGGGCATCATTGCCTGCAGCATTTAAGATAGGCAACATTGGCCGAGTCACATGAGTATCTGCTGTGTACATGATGGATGGGGTCCCCACGTGTAATGGTTTTATTCATGTCGACACTCTGACATGACTTGCAGTGGTTGCCATGACAGGGTTGTACGGTTTTGTGGTCGATGTTGTCCTGAAGGCTGGGCAGTTTGCTGCAAACAATGGTCTGTTTCAGTTCTGGCGGTTATATAAAGGTGAGAAGTGGAGGTGTGGGGAAGGCCTTTGTGAGGTGCTCATCCTCATCGATAATGTGTTGCAGGCCGTGAAGAACATGGCGTACTTTCTCCGTTCCTCGGAAGTACTGGACAATGAAGGGTACCCTATCGACCGTATCCTGGGACTGTCTCCTGAGGAGGTCATTATGGTTTTCTCCCTGTGGCACGTCGGAACTGGCGATCGATGAGTTAAGCATCGTATCCTGTTCTGATGAGGGTGTCCTTCAGCACCTTCAGGTGTCCATCACACTCCTCCTCATCTGAACAGACCCTGTGTAATTCATCAGATGAATGAGATTCCGAGAATTCTTCCAAGATGTCAACAGTGATCCCAATGAGACAACCGACGAACTGGAACAGTTGTCAGAGAGATCCATAATGGAGCAACCAAAGAAGGAGTTGATTTGGACCCCTCTGGAGGGCCGCTGCCTTTGGCTTGACATGTATGCTCAAGCCATCAGGAAATATGTAAATGCCAGATTCATCAGCTCCACTCACAAAGCAAAATATAACCCGATTACAACCCAACGCCATCCATGCTCTCAAAGCCAATGGCAACATTGTCATCAAACCAGTAGGCAAAGGAGGGGTCATCGTCATTCCGAATAGAATGGACTACCGCAAGGAAATGTACCAACAACTGAACAACTAGGGACACTATAGGCAACTAGCGACCAATTCGACCAAAGAATATATCCATAAACAAAACAGATTGATCGAGACTTTTGATGCAGTTTTTTAGAGTTCGTTATGCATTCTCATCCCACATACTTCTCACGTAGGGGACTTCTACTGCTTTCCGAAGAGACGCAAAGCCAACACACTAGGATGTCCCATTGTGTCAGGCAACAGGGCCCTGTGTGAGAACCTTTCTGGCTATGTCGAGAGTGTCTTGACATCCATTGTACAGGGGACCCCCAGCTTCTGTCATGACACTACATATTTCTTACAGAAGCTCAGCATCCACGGGTTAGTTGAACCAGGAACATTCCTCGTCACACTGGACGTTTCAGCACTCCACACCAGTGTTCCCCACGCTGATGGCATCACTTCAGAAGCCTCAGTACTCAACACCAACAACTGCCAATCTTCGAGCACCATTCTGCAACTCATCTGCTTCATCCTCGACCACAATGTCTTCATCTTTGACAACCAGTTCTTCATCCAGACACACGGAACAGCTATGGGGAGCAAATTTGCACTCCAATATGCTAACATTTTCAGGCACAAGTTCGAACAAGACTTTGCCAAACAGGATCTCCAACCAGCACCAAACACCAGATACATTGACAACATTTTCTTCTTTGAATCCAAGGTGAAGAATAACTGAAAAACACGGTGATATCAACAAGTTTCATCCCACCATCAGACTAACCATTCTTTAGTATGTCTCATTCTTGGACACAAGCACCTCCATCCAGGATGGGTACCTCAGTATCTCACTCTACTGCAAACCCACAGTAACCTCACAATGCTGCATTTCTCAAGTTTCCACCCAAACCATATTAAAACAGCCAACCCCTACAGACAAGCCCTCGAAATCGGTTGAAGGGGTTCCTGCTTTTTATCTCCCACCACTTTATCTTTCTCATACATTCACTTTCCATTTTCTCCATATCCCTGTGTTCTCCTCTCTCTTTTTCACACTTGTTTAGATGCTAGTATTGTCTCTGGGTCCTTCTCTTTCCTGTATACATAATTATTTTTAACCCAGAGATGGTCCAATGTGATCAGAAATTGCACAGAAATTGATTTGATGGCTTCAAATTTGCAAACAATACATTAAGCAATTTCACTTCTTTCAAGGTTAATTTAATAAAGAGAGACACTATCTATGGTTAGATGAAAGAAAAATAACTGCAAGAGATTGGAGTCATGTGATTTGAGGGAACAAGAGAAACCAGAAAATAATGATAAGAATATTTGTCTTAGAATATTTTGAACTTATTTCTGATTCATGCTATGATAACATTGTTCTGAAAATAACTTCCCTGATTAAATTTGAAGTTTAATGGAATATTTCTTTGTGTTAGTATGGATAACAATTTATTTAGTTCAATAGAGAAGTTCTGAGTTGGATATATTTAATGTTATGCAGCTTTCTCTGCAAAGTTAATTGAAATGGTTCATTTACGTAAGCATCAGTACACCCATTTTTTGGCTGAATGTTTATTTGCTTTCTTCATCTAAGAAAGATAAAGAAAACTGTATTAAAGCAGGTGAATTTTCTTTATCGTTATAACAGGCGGAAACCTCTTTCATACGTGGTTATTTTTAACCAGTTTGAGAAACGAATTTGATCAGATCAGTTGTTCCTTATATATTTTGCCCAATTTTACTTTTGCTGACATTGATGAAAGTAATAGAAGTCGCTATATGAAACAGGCTACTGATCTGATTGCCTTTATTCTACCCCCTATAAGAATACATTTCCATCATAATGAATGCACCCAAGAAAACAACAGCCAAATAATATAATTTAACAGTTTGGTAAACAAGTAGTTATTTGGTAATACAGAACTCAAGTATTGCTTAAAAATTGCATTTTGTCAAAGTTTTTTTGTTTTATGCTCATCAGAATATTTCACAAGAATACCAATGAAGGGGATCACCGACATCTATTTTGAATGAGAGGAGAGTACTGATTAATTGGCAAATGGACTCTGGTAAAGGCATTGCCATGGATAATGCAGACATTAATGATGACTGTCTGTTTACTGTCAGGCTTTTTGAGATGTTAAATTGGGCAGGTTCACTCTGATTGGTCAGAAGATTCCCCTGAGTGCCCTCCATGTGTGCACATGTTCTTTCTGTATGCAAAGACCAGGACCCAGTAATTTTATATATATATAGCTTCCAGCATGTAGAAGCAAACCATACTTAGAACTCAACTAACTATCCCAAATTGGTTATCAATGTAATTCTTCACACACTTTGGAGTATTGAGCAAATGCTATCCTACTGCAGAATCATGCCGCATATTGGACATGGTGTTACGCGTTTTGCAAGCACAGTCTGGTCGGGTATGGTCAGTGCCTTGCTTGTTGCGAACAGCCAAAGGAGTATGCTGTTTAATATAATCTGCCAATCTTTGAGATATATGGCTTACATACTTGGCATCACAGCAGCAGTGAAATTCATATACCACATGTATATGATAGACTGAATGCCTTTTGGCTTGATGCAGCAACCTGGTCATGACAAATACTATTCACCTTACCATGGCAGGCAGCAACACAAAACAGCTAGCTTCACGTTTTGCTTCAAACTTGTCAGAGACTGTACCCTTTTAGGGTAATCTGAGGTAGACTGGAACACTTTACAGAACCAAGAGTGATAGTCTTAGTCCATTTCATAAGATTGTGCAATATACAGCAAGAAATGATCCGATCAGAGTTACCATTATCGTGCAGGATGGCCTTGATGCTCCATATCATAGCATCAGTCAACAAATGGCTTGGGCCCTATTTATGAGGTTGCCAACAAAGCCAATTTTATACTGCGTGTATCTATGGGAATCCCAAAGCATATATTGACCAGTAACAGTGGGTTGATGATTGATAGAGCACTCTTCGACGATTTTACAACTGGGACATTGAGGAAAGGGAGTTTATTTGAATATTCAATCTTGAATCTAAGCACAGCATGATGCCCAATAAATTATGCCAGGAAATGTTTACACGTAGATGCACATTCATGGATGACAACGTATTGGGAAAATGCATGGACTAGGAGGTTAGGTGTCATTCCTTCAAAAGCTAGTTGAAGACAAACTTCTCATTGAATTCAAATCAGATTCTTGAGAGTTCCACACCTAATAGGGATTTCATGGCAACAGCATCCATTTGGGCATACATAGTGTTCATGTCTGGAATATTGGCGGTAGGAGCAGTTACTTCCTGGAGGGTCCGTGGTGGTGGGAGCAGTTCATTCCTGGAGTGTCCGTGGCGATGGGAGCAGGTCCTTCCTGGAGTGTCTGGGGCGGTGGGAGCAGTTCCTTCCCAGAGTGTCGGTGGTGGTGGGAGCAGTTCCTTCCCGGAGTGTCGGTTGTGGTGGGAGCAGTTCCTTCCCGGAGTGTCGATGGCAGTGGGAGCAGTTCCTTCCTGGAGTGTCTGGGGTGATGGGAGCAGTTCCTTCCCAGAGTGTCGGTGGTGGTGGGAGCAGTTCCTTCCTGGAATGTCGGTTGGAGTAGTTCCTTCCTGGAATGTCGGTGAGAGCAGTTCCTTCCCGGAGTGTCTCAGGTGGTGGGTGCAGTTCCTTCCTGGAATGTCGGTGGGAGCAGTTGCTTCCCGGGGTGTCTGGGGTGGTGGGAGCAGTTCCTTCCTGGAATGTCGGTGGGAGCAGTTCCTTCCTGGATTGTCGGTGGGAGCAGTTCCTTCCTGCGGTGTCCGTGGCGGTGGGAGCAGTTCCTTCCTGGAGAGTCTGTGGAGGTGGGAGGAGTTCCTTCCTGGAATATCGGCGGTGGTGGGAGCAGTTTCTTCCTGGAGTGTCCGTGGTGGTGGGAACAGATCCTTCCCGGAGAGTCGGTGGCAGTGGGAGCAGTTCCTTCCTGGAGTGTCCGTGGCGGTAGGAGCAGTTCCTTCCTGGAGTGTCTAGGGAGGTGAGAGGAGTTCCTTCCTGGAATATTGGTGGTGGTAGGAGCAGTTTCTTCCTGGAGTGTCGGTGGTGATTGGAGCAGTTCCTTTCTTGAGTGTCGGAAGTAGTGGGAGCAGTTCCTTCCTGGAGTGTCCGTGTTGGTGGGAGCAGTTCCTTCCTGGAGTGTCGGAAGTAGTGGGAGCAGTTCCTTCCTGGAGTGTCCGTGTTGGTGGGAGCAGTTTCTTCCTGGAGTGTCGGTGGTGGTGGGAGCAGTTGCTTCCTGGAATGTTGGTGGTGGTGGGAGCAGTTCCTTCCTGGAGTGTCCGTGTTGGTAGGAGCAGTTCCTTCCTGGAGTGTCCGTGTTGGCGGGAGCAGTTTCTTCCTGGAATGTCCGTGTTGGTGGGAGCAGTTCCTTCCTGGAGTGTCGGTGGTGGTGGGAGCAGTTCCTTCCCGGAGTGTCGGTGGTGGTGGGAGCAGTTCCTTCCTGGAATGTTGATGGTGGTGGGAGCAGTTCCTTACTGGAGTGTCGGTGGCAGTGGGAGCAGTTCCTTCCTGGACTGTTGGTGGTCGTGGGAGCAGTTCCTTCCTGGAATGTTGATGGTGGTGGGAGCAGTTCCTTCCCGGAGTGTCGATGGTGGTGGGAGCAGTTCCATCCTGGAGTGTCCGTGTTGGTGGGAACATTTCCTTCCTGGAGTGTCGGTGGTGGTGGGAGCAGTTCGTTCCTGGAGTGTCAGTGGTGGTGGGACGAGTTCCTTCCTGGAGTGTCGGTGGTAATGGGAGCAGTTCCTTCCTGGAGTGTCGGTGGTGGTGGGAGCAGTTCCTTCCTGGAATGTCAGTGATGGTGGGAGTAGTTCCTTCCTGGAGTGTCGGTGGTGGTGGGAGCAGTTCCTTCCTGGAGTGTCAGTGGTGGTGGGAGCAGTTCCTTCCTGGAGCGTCGGTGGCAGTGGGAGACGTTCCTTCCTGGAGGGTCAGGGGCGGTGGGAGCAGTTGCTTCCTGGAATGTCGGTGGTGGTGGGAGCAGTTCCTTCCAGGAATGTCGGTGGGAGCAGTTCCTTCCTGGAATGTCAGTGGGAGCCGTTCCTTCCTGGAGTGTCCGTGGCGGTAGGAGCAGTTCCTTCCTGGAGTGTCTAGGGAGGTGAGAGGAGTTCCTTCCTGGAGTGTCGGTGGTGGTGAGAGCAGTTTCTTCCTGGAGTGTCCGTGACAGTAGGAGCAGTTCCTTCCTGGAATGTTGATGGTGGTGGGAGCAGTTCCTTCCCGGAGTGTCGATGGTGGTGGGAGCAGTTCCTTCCTGGAGTGTCCGTGTTGGTGGGAGCAGTTCCTTCCTGGAGTGTCCGTGTTGGTGGGAGGAGTTCCTTCCTGGAGTGTCGGTGGTGGTGGGAGCAGTTCCTTCCTGGAGTGTCCGTGGCGGTAGGAGCAGTTCCTTCCAGGAGTGTCTAGGGAGGTGAGAGGAGTTCCTTCCTGGAATATCGGTGGTGGTAGGAGCAGTTTCTTCCTGGAGTGTCGGTGGTGATAGGAGCAGTTCCTTCCTTGAGTGTCCCTGGCGGTGGGATCAGTTCCTTCCTGGAGTGTCCGTGCTGGGGGGAGCAGTTGCTTCCTGGAGTGTCCGTGTTGGTGGGAGCAGTTTTTTCCTGGAGTGTCGGTGATGGTGGGAGGAGTTCCTTCCTGGAGTGTCCGTGTTGGTGGGAGCAGTTTCTTCCTGGAGTGTCGGTGGCAGTGGGAGCAGTTCCTTCCTGGAGTGTCAGTGATGGTGGGAGGAGTTCCTTCCTGGAGTGTTGGTGGTGGTGGGAGCAGTTCCTTCCTGGAGTGTCGGTGGCAGTGGGAGCAGTTCCTTCCTGGAGTGTCGGTGGCATTGGGAGCAGTTCCTTCCTGGAATGTCCGTGTTGGTGGGAACATTTCCTTCCTGGAGTGTCGGTGGTGGTGGGAGCAGTTCCTTCCCGGAGTGTCGGTGGTGGTGGGAGCAGTTCCTTCCTGGACTATCGGTTGTGGTGGGAGCTGGTCCTTCCTGGAGTGTTGGTTGTGGTGGGAGCAGTTCCTTCCCGGAGTGTCGGTGGCGGTGTGAGCTGGTCCTTCCTAGAGTGTTGGTGGTGGTAGGAGCAGTTCCTTCCTGGAGTGTCGGTGGCGGTGGGAGCAGTTCCTTCCCGGAGTGTCGGTTGTGGTGGGAGCTGGTCCTTCCTGGAGTGTTGGTGGTGGTAGGAGGAGTTCCTTCCTGGAGTGTCGGTGGCGGTCGGAGCTTGTCCTTCCTGGAGTGTCTGGGGTGGTGGGAGCAGTTCCTTCCTGGAGTGTTGGTGGTGGTGGGAGCTGGTCCTTCCCGGAGTGTCGGTTGTGGTGGGAGCTGGTCCTTCCCGGAGTGTCGGTGGCGGTGGGAGCTGGTCCTTCCTGGAGTGTCGGTGGTGGTGGGAGCAGTTCCTTCCTGGAGTGTCTGGGGTGGTGGGAGCAGTTCCTTCCTGTGGTTACGGTGGCAGTGAGAACAATTCTTTCCTGTGGTGTTGGTAGCCATTGGTGCTGTTCCTTCCTGGAATGTCGATTGCAGTGGAAGCAGTTCCTTCCTGGAGTGGTGTTCGTGGTTGTTTCTCAGAGTTTGGTCCTCTGGAGTGCCGGCAGCAGCGGGAGCCATTCCCTCCCAGAGTGTTGGCAGCGGAGGGATCCTTGCTGAAATTGCGGACCCAGGAGCCATGCGGACTCATGGCGGGATGACATTGGTGGAGGCAAATAGCGAAGAAAAATGGTGACTTTGTTCCAGTCGCAGCGAGATAACTCAAGGCCATGGCTGGGTCCAGGTACCTGCTAGGCGAAGGTGGTGGTGTTCCATGCGGAGACTCGAGGCACCTCAGTGATCACAGACTGAGGGATGGACATTGTGGCTTCATTTTTCTGGTGGCGAGGAACCATGGTGGTAGCGGGGGAGTGATCTGGGTGTTTCCTTTTCTTTTGGCTGTTTCTATTATTTCTGCTTCTGTTTTTAATCCTGTCTTTTGTACACTAAGATGGCAGCAGAGAATGGCGATTTTGTACACTTTTCACTGTACTCTTGTATTCCAGTACTTGAGTAATCTAAGTCTCACAGAGGAGTCTAAACTCCCCTTTCCTGTTTGACCTGGGATGAAGGCACACCAAACGTGAACACATGCAGAAAGGCAAAGCTCCTCATTTGTAGATGGTACATGGTCAAAGAGATTTACTGCATCTTTTGGTCCAAATGTGTTTTAAACAAAAACTATTTGTGGTGCAGTCATCTATTGAAGTAATAGAGCAGCATAAATGAATCAAACTGAAAACTGAAAGAAATTTGTACACTCCAGACCAAGCACTCTAATAGGATATGGTGTAAATGATTAATTTTGTTACCAACTTCAATCTCATTTTGTATAGAAGCTCATTCAATCGTGGGACTTAGTTTCACTTTATCATGAACAGATTGGTAAATTAAATTACTGTTTTTATTAATAAGCATTAAAGTATGCAGCTTGTTCTTTTTGAGAGTTAGGTTCAAGGCTATTGAGTAATCAGTTCTAAAGATTAGAAATCATTCCTTCTTCATGTGGTCTGAGATGGGCCTTTTACTGCATTAACTGCAATGGATCTTTTTATGATATTTACATTTATAATAGATCTCTGATTGTAATTTCATTTTCGTCTCTGTGTCTTTTGTCAATCATTGAGCTCCAACTTTGCACCTGCCCTTCTGCCTCACTGGAATGTGCCTCACCTGCATCTAAGCAATCTCCTCTTTGAAGATTTCCCTTTGCTCATTTCCAGTTTTGCTTGCTAATATTTGGTTCCAGTCCACATTTACTCAGTTGGATGGCTGATTTGCAGTCTAGAGCGACGTCAACATTCTGAGCTCAATTCCCTTATCACTGAGGTCACCATGAAGGTCCCACCTTTTGAGCCCTACCCTTGCCTGAGGTTTGTTAACCCTCAGATTAACCCCCCCCCCCCCCCTCCCCCCTCAACCCCCTATCCCCCCCCCCCCCCCCCCCCCCACTCCCCTCCCCCCTCAACCCCCTACTTGTCTCCATCTACTGAGAGGACAGTCTCGAATCCTCTGAGATTATGGTGGCTTTCAACTTTTCTAATCAATCTGTGCTATAAGCCTTTTGCCACTCCTTACCACTTACATATTTTTAAACATATTATTTTCATTTTCTCTAACTATTCTACTGCTGCTCATTGTTCCTTAATACCTGCAACTGCAACATGCTGCACTTAACCCACATCATTCCCTGGAAATATACCCAGCACTGCTTCTTCCCTTATTGGGATGAAAATACACAACAACAATTTTTTCTCTTGTATCTATTTCAAGAATACTTCCACCCTGTTTGTCCAGCTATAATAAGACAATTGAAGTTCCCCATTAAATTGCCTGCAAATCTGTTCCTATTTTTGTTCTGCTATTTATTGTTCTATCCACCAATTATATCATAGTTCCTCTACTGTTCCTCACAAATGATTATTTTAGGTAATCTGCTTGAAAACTTCCAATTTGCTCCTGCAACTTTGACTATGGGACCTCAACTTTATTCCTTACTGTGTCAATAGTTCACACCTTAACTATCGTCTGGATTTTCACTTATTTGGGATGAGTTTAAAAAGTTGTGCACGAAGTGTTATGGAGAGGGTATAGGAAATGAGGGGCATGGTGAGGTTTGGAGAATGTGTGTGGGTCAGTGGGCTGGGAATAAGGGATGTTTAACACACTAATATTCACACTTTGAATTTGTCAGCATAAGACTCAGAGAGATTTATAAGATTTTTATTGTAAATGTATACTTTAGTGTCTACATCATTTTCCACCTTTCCACTCTGAACCCTTTCCATGTCCAGAAGTGAAACCTTATTGAGGAAGAACTGAGCTCTTTTGGTTTGAAATAAACCTAATCACCAAGTCATCCGATATCAAATTAAAACACTCCCTCTCTTGGGGCGCCATGGTGGTTTGGTGGTTTACACTGCTGCCTTACAGAGCCAGGGACTCAGGGCAACTATCTTTGTGGAGTTTACACATTCTGCCAGTGTCTGTGTGGGTTTCCTGTGTGCAGGTTAGATGGATTGGTCATGCTAAAAATTGCCCATAGTGTCCAGGGATGTGCAGGCTCGATGGATTTGCCATGGGAAGTATAGGGTTACAGGGATGGGGTGTGACCCTCTTTGGACGGTCAGTGTGGACTTGATGGGCTGAATGGCCTGTTTTCACATTATAGGGATTTTCACATTATAGCGAGCGCAGTATGACAGTAACTGAAAAAAATAAAGTTCAAAGGGGTGAAACAGTGGCGTGGGGTGTGCTAAGTCAAAGGGAGATATGGCATCCTCACTTCTTCCTTATCTTGGACATTTAGCCAGTACTTATAATTCACTGTTAACTTACCTGTACGTCCCTTTATCGTGGTCATCCTCCGGGAATCTGACCCTGCTGGCTGGTAAACTTCCTGTGAACCTATCTTGGCCAAATGTTCCCCACATGAGTTCACTTTCTCACGTTCTTCATAATCAGTCCATGTATCTCTATGTGTTTCCTGAGCTCTTAAGCCCTACCCTTCTGGTTTCAAATTGTAAACGTCATCGGGATGTCTTCTTTATCATCAATAACTTTGCCCATGTTCTCAGAGTTTGAAAATTCCTATTTCATCCCCACTAATCATGAAGAATATAAGGAAAATCATTATAGCTTGATTCCCAGGTTGTATTGTTGGTATATTTGCATCACACCCTATAACTATTCCTGCCCTTTCCATACCCCGTATCCTTCTCTCTTACAGTCAACACTGTTACCAGATATGAAATCTCTCCCAGACCATCTGACATGACATCTCAACACTCTCCTTATTTTCTCTGATATCTGAGCTCTACTGATAGCTTTTCTGTAATACATCGAGAAGCTGAGGATTATCAAGCTGATGGTTGTACCTTTTAATGCTGGAAGATTGTCATGCTGTATGAAGAT
Organism: Chiloscyllium plagiosum; assembly: GCF_004010195.1. NCBI lineage: Eukaryota > Metazoa > Chordata > Chondrichthyes > Orectolobiformes > Hemiscylliidae > Chiloscyllium > Chiloscyllium plagiosum. The sequence continues at coordinate 11,834,504 of NC_057728.1, forward strand.
TATTTTGGGTTTCAATCATATATGACTTGGTATGGGTGAAACATCTCCAACCAACTGCGAGGATTTACATTACATGCTTTATTTTGCACAAGCAATTGCTGAACAGACTTTCTGCAGTAGTGTGCATAATTATAATATTTAAGTTCTTACATGTCCTGAAATCTGTCATTTGTAAATTCAGCATCGTTATGCATTAAGAATTTTGTTGGTGGCCCAGTATCTGTGCCAACCCGCTTTTCTCTGACTTTCTTCATTATAGTCTACCTGTCCTTATTGTTTATCACCATGAATATGCTAAACCTGACAGCCACACCTACAATCCTTGTCCCATATCTTCAAATGCACAGCAACTACAGGTCATTCTGCTATAATGCATGTTTCACTATTGCGAATTCGCTGTAATGCAATTGATGAATTGGGGACACTTTCTAAAGTGCAAACTTTTAAAATGTGTGTTGACTGTAATGCGATTACATTGTCAACACTTCAAGCACTGTTTCTAAAGTGCAGTTTTACTATAATACCAGGTTGCACAAGAACGCAACCATCACATTATAGAAGAACTACCTGTACAGACTGTCGCTGGATTGGCAACGGGTTCTGTTATTGAGTCCATTCACAAATCAATTTGTACACAGAACACAATGCAGGATAATATAAATCATCATTCGTAAGTACAAACAAACATTCAGATGTCAGAACTTCAAAATTAGTATAAATACACTCCTATATAATATTGTATTCATAAGTATGAGCATTCGTAAGTTAGAGACCATTTTATTTCATGAAATTCCTGAGCACTTACAACTAGGCCTGGTGGTGTCTTACAATATTTAATACATGTATCAGATACAGTGTGATCTTATTCTTCACCCACAATGTTAACAGTAGTTTATTTTTTGTGAACAGGGATGAGCAAATAGTTTATGTAATTTCCATTTAATCCTCTTCTAACCAGTGAGACTTCTATCTCCAGCGATCACCAACACAAATTGGACTTCTTGTCGAGAAACTCTAGATTTCCTCACCGGGATACAATAATGTTCAGATCACCTGAATTATACTTTTATTGCCTTATCGAGTACAAATTATCATTCTCTGTGTCTGAATGGCATCTTCGCTTTTCTCATCAAAGCCTTACTCAGTAATAATGGAGTGTCGCTGTCATAACTCAGGGAACACAATGGATACTGTCAGACCAAGCTCTGCCCAGATACCAGGTACACCACCCTGACGGTCCATATCCACTCATCTCCTGACCTTGTAGAGGCTGCATTGAACTTTACCTTCAACTGTCCTTGAATCCCCACAATGCACCTTAAAGCTACCCACCCTGCTCCTCTACTTGCCCCTGTGCAGGCCACACTGGTGGTCACTGCCACTAAACACCACTCCTGGAGCCTATCGAACCCTTTGATTTTATTCTGCATTTAACCCATTCACTTTGAGCTTCCCTCTGGCACAGTATCTGTCCCTACCTTTGCACCTTCTCCAGGATAACTAGGAACAGACAATAAATGCTGACCCAGTCAGTGACATCCTCATCCCATGAGTGAATTTTAAAAAACGACGGTTTTACCCACTGCCTTTACTTCCCAAACCCTTTTGGCAGTGATCCCCAATCTGTGCTGACAGACGCTCTTGAACCCTCCTCATGGATCGATTGACAGATCTCCTGGACTTCAGTCGCCCTGGACCTCTGACCAACTTCAAGGGGCAACCCCTAAACATGACCAGTGTGGCCTTTGACCACTGTCTTTGCAGCTCCCTGACTGACAACATGTGATTCCCCTGACTGTTTGTGCCACTGGCTCTGTAAGACTAACTGCTGCCCACCTCACAGATTGTACTGGAGCAGATTGCCTGATTGTGAGTATTGCAATTTGATGACTGACTGTGACCATGCCCCTGGGTTGTTTTTAGATTAGATTAGATTACTTAGATTAGATTAGATTAGATTAGATTAGATTAGATTAGATTACTTTAGATTAGATTAGATTAGATTAGATTAGATTAGATTAGATTAGATTAGATTAGATTAGATTAGATTAGATTAGATTAGATTAGATTAGATTAGATTAGATTAGATTAGATTAGATTAGACTGCGAGGCAGCAGTGCTAACCACTGTGCCACCGTGCCACCGTGCCGCCCATTGTGTGCTGACTTTACCCATGCCTGGCAGTACCTGAACCCCCTGATTGGCAGCATCCCTTGACTGAATGAGGGAATACCCCCCTCCCCCGCCCCCCATCAGTTTCAACATGGCCATTTGCTTTTGCTTGAATGCTTGGGCAGTGCATTTGCCACATGGACAGATGGCACATTCTGGAAGGGTTATTAGATGTCCTGATGTGCCATGTGTGTTCCCCCTCACAGACAAAATCCTACTGAAAAAGATGAAAAGCAGCTTGTCAGTGTGTCTACGCTAAACGACATGTCAGTACTACAATACTGCTTTCCTTTAGGCTCTGTCCGATGCACCAATGAACTAACGGGCATGGCACAGCAAGGGAACATGAGGCGTGGGTGCTGCAATCTTGTAGGTAGGCGCTTAGTGAGTAATCACTAAGAGAGCAAGTGAGCAGATCGGAGATGCAGGTCTGGTCCAGTCTGTGAGCTGGGAGTCCATCCTGTCTGCAAAATACCTTTGCTGCAGCCTTTTAGTAATAGGTGCCAGTGTGCCCTGCAATACATGTCAGTGTGTCAAAGGTGCCAGGATCATTATGAAAGCTGGAAGATGCCAGAGTCAGATGTCCATGTGTGAATGCTGTGTGTGTGTGTGCCTTGATCATGCCCCAGGCTGCAGTATGCTCAAATGCAACATGGAGGCTGCTCAGATCAAGCAATGAGTTGAATTTGCCTGGTACCTGCTTCGATTTTCCTTATGGATTATTTTTCAACGCCTCACCTGTTTAGTGCGTTTGGTAAAATAGGAAGCTGATGATTAATGAGGCAAGTAGGACCGTTAACAAACCATTTAACAAGCAATAATTCCCCTTAGTTGGCAACTTTCCGCTACTTTGTGAGAAAACCACGCCACTTGTAAAAAACATTAAAGGTGGAGTGAGATGGTCCCAACATCAAGATGGGCCTCACTGCACCTCCCCATCTGATTCTGCCACAAATCCTGCTGCTACCCAGAGCAATCAGACCACGACCACCCATGGAAAGTTTATGGTACAGAAGAAGGTCATTCAACACATCAGCTACATGTTTACCAAGAAAAAGAAAAAAGCGTTATCCATTCTAGCTCAGCGACCCCTGCAGGCATATATATGAGCAGTTTCAGTGTGAGCTGAGTTGCATTCTGCTCTTCTTTCTTCATCTTTCATTTTGCTGGACCCGTCTACAAATATAACCTAAATGTCTATATATGTTCCTCACATCATCGTTCCTTATGGATGGATTGATTTTCCACTTCACAGTGATGACTTTCAGCTTGTTACATCAAACCCCACATTAAACTCAATGGTTCAGAGTTTTGTTGGACTTGTACAAGCTTTTGTTTTGAGTCCAATTACAGGGAGTCTACACTTACACAATATCTATTTGTTCATGTGAGACTTTAACCATCCTATGAATAAAAGGCAGTCTGGATGTGACTTAGGAAACCATTATGAGGTTAGACAGTAACTTTATGGGATGAACATTGATCCTCTTTCTGGCTCAGCTCAGGGTGCAGTCTATTTCTCATCATCATTCTCTCCCAGTCACTTCTGTGATTTTCTGCTTCTAACTGGAAAGCCAGCTCTAGTCAAATTGAAGCTGCAGTTTGAGTAGAAAGTTGGCGTTTACTCATGATGTGGAGATGCCGGTGTTGGACTGATGTGGACAAAGTTAAAAATCATACAGCACCAGGTTATAGTCCAACAGCTTTATTTGGAAGCACCAGCTTTCGGTGTGTCGCTCCTTCATCAGGTGATTGTGGACTCCTGAAGAAGGGTTACACCTGAAATGTCAACTCCTGCACCTCCTGATGCTGCCTGGCTTGCTGTGTTCTTCCAGCCTCCTGCTGTCTACTCCAATAATGACAATGGCAGATACTTGATAAGGATTTAATGACATGAAAGGATGTGAATGTGCTCTTTAAACTTTGAAAGGCTACAATTTGTCACTCTGTGATATAATCACTGCAACAGTGGCCCTTTCATTCTAAGTTGAAAATCACACAACACCAGTTATGTTACCTGGTTTTGTGTGATTTTTAACTTTGTTCACCCCGCCCAACATCGGCTCCTCCAAATCTTTCTTTCAAATAAGGGTAGGTTTTAAATTGAATCAATTACATGATGCATTCGTGATTGACTACAATTAAACAAAATAGCTTCTGGCAGACATCCCAATCAGAAAATATCAGGCTAACTGATTAACACACTTTGATTATTTGTTTATAATTAAAGTAAAACTTAAATGCAGGCTTCCCTAAAATGATTCGGATATACCGGTGTTGGACTTGGGTGTACAAGGTTAAAAATCACACAACACCAGGTTATAGTTCAACAGGTTTAATTGGAAGCACTAGCTTTCGGAGCGACACTCCATCAGGTGATGATGGCACCTGATGAAGGAGTGGCGCTCCGAAAGCTAGTGCTTCCAATTAAACCTGTTGGACTATAATCTGGTGTTGTGTGATTTTTAACTCCCTAAAATGAACTCACGTTCTTTAGAACAATAGGGTCCAGACATTGAGATCAGAGAACTGACACTGAGCTGTCTGACCACCTTACCCCCAGCAATTACTATTTGATGGCACTAAAGATTTCTAATAGATGTTTGTCAAACAGAGATTAAATGATCCATAGTGAAGCAAGGCCCCAAAATACAAAGGCGACTTGCCTCAGTTTCTCATGGATCATCTGGGTTCATAGGATTAATATTGAATTTTCATTGGTTGAGATGGTCAGGACTGGGTAGGTGCATTTTGTGCTTCCTCTCAGTGTGTAACCGTCGCTGATCAGGATGGTGTCTATTTGCATTCAATCTTTTTTTCTCAAGAAGGCAGGCAATGGTAAATGCCACCAAATTCTTTGTAAAGTTCTACTACCAACTTTCAAAATGATCATACTATTTTAATTGGTGTTGGGTAAGGCAACTCTTGCATAGTTTTTGTCAATGCCCTTCCCTCCTTTGAGAATATTTACTCAAAGAAGTTGCCTTATCTTGTGTAAAGTTTACCATTTTGGATTAGCTTTCAAGCAACTCTCTGGTTAATACCTCTCCAAGCAAAGTCACAAGCTCAGAGACTGCAACAACTTACCATATCATATATTGGTGTGGTGTCACTGACCCTCTCTGGCTTTCCTTATTGGCATTCCATTCACCCAGATGGCTAGCTTTAAATTTCTCCTTAATTTGACAATTTCTAAATTTAATCTGCTTCTCACCGGGTTGCCTGATTCACAATTGATTTCTCCCCCACAATTTGTGTCTGACTCTGAAAATATTTCACTATTCCTTCTGGGGTTGTGTGACTTACTGACTGTGTCTCTTTATTGAGAGTCTCTCTCACTCTCTTTTACTGCCTCTCATTTCTTTTTTGTGCTCTGAATTTTACCTGTTAGCTCCAATCAGCCTTTTATGCCTTTGTCTTTTTGTGTATTGAGGGCTAAGTAACCAAACAGCTTGTTCATTTAAAGCCAGCCATTTCTTCAACACACATGCCTGCTTACCGTATAATATAAAGGGATCGACATGTTCTGCTGGCAACCATTCCCCTCCCATACAATTTCTTTCTTTGTACTTCCTGTTCCATTTTACTATATTGTGATGTCATCAGCCAGAAGCCTGGGCTAGATTTTAAGTTGCTGGGGGAGGGGATAGGTACAGGTGGTGTGCAAGAAATTGAGAGGTAATTGCAAGGGTTTGTCAGTACCTTTTTAACCAAGCCACTGCCATCTCATTTGGATCTGAGGGCTGCTTTTAACTGGGGTGACAGAACATCATAACAACCTGAATCTGTTAATTTCATTCATTTAAAGGGATAATGTGAAATTATCATCTAATAGATTCTGGAGCTTGAGGCAGACTGATTGGAGTTTCCGTGCTTTAGAAATGCCTTCCTGCAAGTCATGAAGGGCAAGATTGTTCCTGACAAATTGCCAGTGAAACCAAGGAGGCATGGCCTGAGATAGCAGAGGAAGTCAGTGACAGGAGTGTGGTGCCACATGCCTGGACCCAACAGCGAAAGCAGCTTTATGTGCTCAGCAAAGCAGGAATCCAGTAAAGAGGTGGCACATTTACAAACCTGATGTGGGTATCACCTCAACCTCCTCTCTTCAGTTTGTTAAAACTACTCCAGCACTTCACTCCACACACCAATATCTTTCAGTTGCACTCATTTATCTCCATGCACTCACTTCTTTATGTCTCCATTTGTTCGTCTACCACTGACACTCAGTCACATTTGAACATAATTGACGATAATTACATATAATCACATCTGCCATGCTCTCAGTGCCTGAACAGAGTGCTCTCCAGTCACTTGGCACCAATAGTGGGGGTCATTAGGACAGTCTACACCTGAATCATGCTGGATCCAGTGTTTTTGAAAACTGCACAACTAAGGAAGTAGAGAGGGTTTTAAACTAAATAATGGGGGCAAAAGATCAAATGCAGAAAGTTGTGATATAATCAAAGACTAGAGATAAGACAGAACAATAGTAATATGATAAATCAGAGTCAGAGAATGGCAGAAATAGGCAGACACAAGAAACCTAGGAATACTCCAACAATCAAGACTAGGTATTATAAAGTTAACAAAATTAAAGTCTTTGTATCTGAATCGGCATAGCATTCATAACAAGGTAAACAACTGCACTGCTGCCTCACAGTGCCAGGGACCCAGGTTCGATTCCAACCTCGGGCAACTGTCTGTGTGGAGTTTGCACATTCTCCCCGTGTCTGCTTGGGTTTCCTCCGGATGCTCCAGTTTCCTCCCACAGTCCAAAGATGTGCAAGTGAGGTGATTTGGCCATGCTAAATTGCCCATTGTATTCAGGGATGTGCACGTTAAGTGCATTTGTCATGGGAAATGTGAATAAGGTAGGGGAATGGTTCTGAGTGGGTTACCCTTTGGAGGGTTTATGTGGACTTGTTGGGCCAAATGGCTTGTAGCTGATGGGTCCAATGGCCTTCTTCTGCACCATAAACTTTCCATGGGTGAAAGTTTATAAGGCTCTGATTGATGTGGGCTACAGCAGGATTTATGGCAGAATCTGTTGAAGCATGACTACCTGACTTTACATAGCCCATGTTACTGAAAGCTGGTGATTATAGAAAATCAGGATACGGTGAATGGAGAGTGTGGGGCAGAGATGTCACAGCAGAATGCAACAGCCTTAGCTTGACTGTGAACAACAGGGGGCAGAAAATTGCCCAGTGAAAAGTCACCTTGATGAACCCAATAGACCTGGGAGCCTTCACTCATCCTCACTACTCACTCATCCACCTTCACTGAATCACCACCACAACCTCATCCACCCACCTTCATACCCTTACCCTCTCACTCAGCCTAACTCATCTCCACTCACACAAGGAGGGCAGTGATAGAGAGACCTGGAGACAGTCCTGAACAGTCAGATGGTCCTGAGGAGTGAGAACTCGGAGATGGAGGGAAGCAAAAAGGGAGTTAGGAAAGCAGGGAGAGTTGGTGGTGGGGTGGGGGAGAGGGGGCCAAAAGCTGGGGGTGGTGAATGGATTGAGACCAGGCGGGAACAGGGAGAGTGCTGGGAGGAGCAGGGTGACATGCCAAGGCAAGTGAAGACACTTGGCTGTGGGGTCTATAACAACTGGCCACAGTCTCAGAATAGGGATAAGCTATTTAGGACTGAGATAAGAAAGAACCTTTTAACTCAAGGGGTGGGGAATATTTGGAATTCCCTACTCAAAAGAGCCAGGCTCAAGCTAGAGATTGATAGATTTCTAGTTACTAATGACATGAAGGACTATGGAGACAGTGCAGGAATATGGCACTAAGGAGGATGATGGATCTGGAATAATGAATCAGGCTCAAGGGACCGAATAGGCTACTTTATTCGTGTCTGGGGAGGTGTTGGCCACAGGATGAGGGGAACGGGAAGAGAACTTAGGGAGTGGTGAGAACCAGGAGGCATGGCACAAAAACTGGGGGGATTGGGTGACAGCCAGAAGGGTGGCCAGACCAGAGAGAAGGCTGACACTCCCGGAAGGTGAAAGAGAATGTGAGCCTTCAGGTTGGAGTGGAGCTTCAAGCTGATGGGCTGAGAATAAATCAAAGAGGAGAGGGAGAGAGAGAGAAAAAAACTCTCAGCTGAGCAAGGGGAATGCTGGGTAATATTAACAGTTTGACTTTTGACATTTCTTTGATCATAGTTATGGGCACATACATATATGTATAGAGAGAGAACATTCTGTCGAGAACACTTTGCAAAATAGAGGCTACAGCAGAAAATAATGTTGCTTTTGCAAAATACACAAGCCGCTTGACTGGAATCATGAAGTCTCTAACACACTCAGAGGGAGAAAGAAAAGAGAAAAAATTCTGAGAGTAGAAAAGGAATGATAAAGAACATTTTGAATAGGAAAAGGAAGAAAGAGAGAAGAAAGAATGGGAATTTAATTTGAGAAGCTTGAACTAAGAGGATAGGGGTTCCCTTGAATCCAGTAGAAGTTCCAGCGACAAGTGCAGGGCTGTTTAAATTTAACAGACAGTCCGACAAGTTAGAGAAAGGGACATAGAGGCACTTCATTCATTTCATTTGAAAATGTTGTAAAACAAGTGAAGTGGCCCACAGAAAGCTGGCTGCTGTTGATGCAAAGTCCATTTACTGCCAAAACTCACGAAGTTTAGGTCATGTTTCCCAAAAAGCCACTTTCAATACTTATAAGTTGTATCCTGAAGCTTTTAAGTAGAAATATTGAAAGCTCCAGTTGCTGCCCAAGCAAATGGACAAGGAGTTTGAGAGGGTAAGGCAGTTTATCTTTGAATATTGGACATGGATTATAACATGAGGCATCAGGGAAGTAATCCTGTTTAAAGATTTTAAAAATTCAGTCCTTACCTCTGCAAGGATACACATAGAGAATGGAAAGCTTTCAAAATCTGGATAGGTAGCTGAGGTGACTCATGATTCCAGGCTTGTCCACAAGCTGTAATCTTAAGGGGTTCCTTCAAAACCTCTCACACATTCGAGAGAGGTTGAAGGTAAGGGGGTCACCTGGGAATGCAAAGGGATACCTCCTCAGGTCAAAAGTCTGAGCATTGGAGTGATGCTCAGAAGTCAAATATTCCCATTGAAACCACTCAGGGTATCTTCACACTGATTATTGGAAGCAGAAAGGGAAATCAGTGGCAATGGTCTCAATGAAACCTGTCCTCTCAAGACCTACTAACATAGGGAGTATAGCTCAAGATAATCAAGGGAAGTCATCCTTGAATGTCACCAAAGTGAGTCAGATTACTGGAAGATATCAAGTTTGTCATAAAGCTGGACAGCACGGAAAGAGATATTTCAGTCCAACTCATCCAAGTTATCCTCAGTTAATCTGGTCCCATTTACCAGCATTTGTCTCATATCCCTCTAACCCTTTCCTATTCATGCATCCATCCACATGCCTTTTACCTGTTGTAATTGTACCAGCCTCCGTTGGCAGCTCATTTCATATACACACCACCCACTGTGTGAAAAAGTTGCCTTTTAGGTCCCTTTTAAATCATTCCCCTCACTGATTAAACCTATGCCCTCTAGTTTCGGACTCCCCTACCTTGACTTTGACTATTCATCCTAACCATGCCCCTCACAATGTTATAAAACTCTATAAGGTCACCCCTCAGCCTCCAATGCTCCAGGAAAAAACAGTCCCAGCCTATTCAGCCTCTCCCTATAGCTCAAATCCTTCAACTTTGGCAACATCCTTGTAAATTTTTTCGGAACCCTTTCAAGTTTTACAATATCTTTGCTATAGCGGGGAAACGAGAATTATGTATTTCAAAGGAGGAAGTATTCCTTTACTATAAGTAAACAAATTAATATTCTGAGACTCTTGGGTGCAGTTTGGTCACTGATAATGGTTCATAGTAGAATTTGTGTTCCATATTGCTTGTTGAGAAAAATTATTAATAACAGGTATTTTGAATCTTTTCCCTTTCATAAAGTTGAGTTACAAGGTTACTTAGTAAGTGGAATTGTTACTGTGGGAAAAGTTGCCATGTTAGTTATTGAAGAAATAGATTTTACATTGGAAAATGATTTAGTAACACAACGACAACTGTGTTGCCGCAGTTGCCTGATCAAGTTGATCTTACCAAACTCTCCACAATTACTGTGGCCAAACATAAGAAGCTTATTGAGAGAAAGTGAGGGCTGCAGATGCTGGAGATCAGAGCTGAAAATGTGTTGCTGGAAAAGCGCAGCAGGTCAGGCAGCATTCAAGGAACAGGAGAATCGACGTTTCGGGCATACCTTATGCCCGAAACGTCAATTCTCCTGTTCCTTGAATGCTGCCTGACCTGCTGCGTTTTTCCAGCAACACATATTCAGATAAGAAGCTTATTGGCAATCCTTAGCAACTGAAGGAAAATGGTCAACGTGGACAGCTAACGTTTGCACATGAATAGAGAACTTATAATAGAGCTGTTGAGAACATTTGAATCAGAGGAATAAATCACTTGAATGAAGACTTTAAAACATATGAATGATAAATGTTTGGAAGTAAGTTCAATAAAGATTTAAATTTGATAAACTACAAGTTTTGGGCGACATGGTATCTAAGGGTTTAGCACTGCAGCCTCACAGCACCAGCAACCCGGGTTTGATTCCTATCTCGGGCAACTGTCTGTGTGGAGTTTGCATGTTCTCCCCGAGTCTGCGTGGGTTTCCTCAAGGTGCTCCAGTTTCCTCCCACAATCCAAAGATGTGCAGGTTAGTTGGATTGGCCATGGGAAATTGCTTGTAATGTTAGTTGCATTAGTCAGGGGAAATGTAGAGAAATAAGGGAATGGGTCAGGATGGGTTACTCTTCGGAGGGTCAGTGTGGACTTGCTGGGCCAAAGGGCCTGTTTCCACACTTGTAGGGAATCTAAGGGAAGTCTCAGATGCCTCAATTAAGTATTGTGAAAAATAACTTGAAACAGAGAAATAAACTGAGAAATAAGAACAGTTGGTTGGCTGCAGAATTTAAAGCCAAGCCAAGCTGTTGGAACTGTACCGTGAAAAGAGCAACGGAAGTTTAACAGTTCTATGGAATCTGGAGAACAAAGAAGATAAATATGCAATGTGGAAGAAAAGATCGAGACTTTCAAAGCAGCTAAAGAGACTTGGAAGGAACAGATTAAGAAGCAGTCAGTAACCATGGAGGATAAGTTCTGAAATGAACAGAATGCTTGTGTGAAGTGGTCTTGTGAAGGGTTCTAAAGATGGCTGTAAAGCAAAGGACACTGAAGTGACTAAGCTGAATGAACAAACTTGAAAATGAATTGGGAAATAAGAGAGAAAGCAAATATTTGGAAGAAACTGTGAAAGAAGTAGAAATGAGGACTCCACTTTTGAAGAGGCAGTGGGAACAATGTATGTAAAGCTTGTGGCACAGTTTTCAGATGAACTCGATTGTGACTTGAGGAAAGAGACCAAAATCCCCTCAGTGCAGGTTTCTTTATCTCATGTGAATCAAAACAATGGAGCAACAAAATCTGTTATAAACAAATTGATTACGGAAAATCTTTTCAAAGCTAGTTATCAATCAGACACATATACTTTCCAAGCAAATTTTAAGGACTGATTAAAAGTGTGTATCTATCAATGAAGACAAAGAGTAAGGGAAAGCCCAGAAAGGTTTGGAAGGATGTTGTTTGTGAAATACATGAAAAACCGACCGTGCTGGGATGGAAAACAAAAGTTCAGAATAAGAAGCAAGTAGGATAGCTCAGAAGAATTAAACAAGGCAGGTTTAGAATGGGATCAGGAAGAAGTAAAAAATCTCAGAGCGTTCAGTGATCCAATAGCCAACAGGAATGCAATAATTTTATTTGATCACGAAAAGCATTGGATCATGAAAAATCCCTCAAATACAGCCAAAAGAGATTTTGATTGGAACAGCAATTAATTTTTAGCAAACCAAGAAGCCATCGTAACTAAAAATGAGAATTTACGCTGAATAGTTCTCATTAAGATGAATGTTCTTCCTCGTTTGCTTTATCCCATGCGTATGCACCCTATAATGTTTCCCAGGTCAACGCTGCGGAAGCTGATGGATGGTTTGGTTCCTTGGCGGCACAGTAGCTCAGTGGTTAGCACTGCTGCCTCACAGCACCAGGGTCCCAGGTCCAATTCCAGCCTTGGGCGACTGTCTGTGTGGAGTTTGCACATTCTCCTGGTGTCGCGTGGGTTTTCTCCGGGTGCTCTGGTTTCCTCCCACAGTCCAAAGATGTGCAGGTTAGGTGAATTGGCCATGCTAAATTGCCCATAGTGTTAGGTGCATTATTCAGAGGGAAATGAGTCTGGGTGGGTTACTCTTCAGAGGGTCGGTGTGGACTGGTTGGGCTAAAGGACCTGTTTCCACACTGTAGGGAATCTAATCTTGTCTTTGTCCGGCATTGTGGGTGGCCGCTCATCAAGCTTACTAAATTGCAGTTGCCTCAAAGAGGCGGAGGAGTTGATTTCCCAGATATCAGGAGGTATCAATTGTGTTCCCTGCTGTCCTTTGTCTGCGATTGGGTAGGTAACGATCCGAACTCAGTATCGTTGGATATTGAGGCCTCTCATGGATAAGATGAGGACAGTTATGGCCCACTGCTGGAACCCCATTGTCATTAGTACAGTCAAGGCATGGAGGGCAATGCGTCAGAGTGAGGGTTGTTTATCCAAGACTTTGCCACTTACACCTATATTTGGTTCCGACCAGGGATGATGGACTCAGGGTTCCAACCAAGGGCAGCGAGAAGACTTTCTTGTTTGGGAGACTTGTTTGAGGGGGAGCTTATGATGTCTTTTGAGCAACTGAGCCGCAAATACGGGTTGCCCAGCAGAGATCATTACCATTTTTTTCAGGTTAGGGATGTCATCCAGAAGATGACTATGCTTCTCACTAAGCCCTATAAGCCCGATACAGAGAGGTTGTTGCTATGCTCCACAAGCACCCTTTTGGTTAGTGCCCCCTATCGCCTGCTGGGTGGCAGGGCCTGGCAGGATATTAACCGGGTATGTGAGGTCGGGGAACAAGAGCTAAGAGTGGAGATCTTTTCTGAAACATGGGACAACATATGGGAGAATGCTCGAAAGGTCTCAATCTGTAATAGGATATGCGCTACACAGTTAAAAGTTCTGCACAGGGTTCATCTGGCACCAGACCGTCTGGCGAAGTTTAAAAAAGGGGCATCTTCAGTGTGCCCCAAATGTAAAATAAAGGTAGGTACTCTTACCCATTGCTTCTGGACATGCCACAGGCTCCGTGTTTACTGGGGCGCTGTGGCGGGAGAGGAAGGGAGGGTATTAAGGACTGAAGTCAAAGTAGACAATATTGCTCCTCTTAGGTGTACCGAATTTACCATCTTTAGACGAGCATGGGAAGAAACTATTTAATATTCTTGAGTACTGTGCATGGAAGAATATTCTGATGAACTGGGTGTCTGATAACCTGCTGGGCTTGCTGGGATGGCAGAAATTAATTATGAGCACATTCCCTAGGACTTTTTTACAAATATGGTGCACCACACAACAGACCATAACTATAACACATGGCAGTCCTACTTGAGTCATTTGGATATGGATTTGTCAGTTATCTTAACTAGGGCGTTTGTTTAACCAGGATAGTTAGCTTTGTTGAGCCCTGGGCACTAGAGGGGGGGGCCTCCTGAGTTAATACAGGTATATATACAATGCTGGAAATGTGTTGCTGGAAAAGCGCAGCAGGTCAGGCAGCATCCAGGGAACAGGAGAATCGACATTTCGGGCACAAGCCTTTCTTCAGGAATGAGGAAAGTTTGTCCAGCAGGCTAAGATAAAAGGTAGGGAGGAGGGACTTGGGGGAGGGGTGTTGGAAATGTGATAGGTGAAAAGAGGTCAAGGTAGTCCCACGACCTGCATATCCTTGGTGGAGTGGGAGGGGGAATTGAAATGTTGAGCTACAGGGTGGTTGGGTTGGTTGGTCCGGGTGTCCCAGAGGTGTTCTCTGAAACGCTCCGCAAGTAGGCGGCCTGTCTCCCCAATATAGAGGAGGCCACATCGGGTGCAGAGGATGCAATAGATGATGTGTGTGGAGGTGCAGGTGAATCTGTGGCGGATATATATATATACAATGCTCCCATTCCTTTGTTTGGGAGCTTTGTGCCGAGCATAGCTGTTCTGTATTCCGTGTTTTTTATGCTTTTCTTTCTTTTTTTGATCTATTAGTTATTTACTTATTTATTGGTGTTGCTTTGCATAGTGTTAGGGTTTGTTTTGTATTATAGAGTAGGTTAGTAGTTAGTAGACAGTAATTGTATTGTAATTTGTGGGTTTTTTTCTTTTTATCATACTGGTATTTGTTATTGATTGTATTTTTATGTGTTTATAAAGTTTAAAAAATTGCTAATAAATATATTTACAAAAAAAATGAGAATTTACAAACTGCAAAGTTAAAAGAAACTTAAATATAGAACTATGCTGACATTTGAATAAAAGAGCAACACTGTGGCTCTGGACTTAACTGGAATTTTGTTTGCGGAGCTAAAGGAAGGAAGTTAGAAAAATCGCAGGAGTTTGAATGATGTTAATGCTATGATGTTTAAACTGTGGTAATCTTTCTTGTTACATGTACTTGCTTTTGTTCAAGTTAGGTTTTCATAGTTACACTAATACAATATATATATAAGCATATAAATGGAAAATATTATCAGTTCAGTATGTAAAGATTTACTTCTGAGAAGTTTATGATGCTATATTTGATCTTATATTTTCAAATCATTGTAAGCCTTCAAATGTGGTGATATAATGAGGTTATGTTATCTAAAATAATTTATAATATCAACAATTATATATATATGTAAATATGTATAGAACTATTTGGAAAGAATCACTTTACAAAGCAAAGCATGTTTCTACAGTGGAAATAAATACTCAATATACCAAGTACAACAGCTGCTCAACTGAAATCACTGAGTCTGCATAGATTCAAGGAGAGGTCACTTACATGGTTTGTGAGTGTAATAAAGCTACTGACATTTCAGCATTGATAGAGTTTGAAACAGCTTCTCCAAGGTGAAACAGTCCTTCTCCCTCTCACACTTGCTCTAAAACTCTTCAGAATATGCCAACTGAAGTGCCAAAGAAGTCTCTTCACTACTTCCAAATGAGATTCCTAAATGAGATTTCACAGTCTACCTCACTATCTCCAGCAAAGAGAATTCAACCAACCATATCCAGAAAGATATTCCATTGCCAGCACCTTGTGTGTGCATAGTGACTTTAGCTACAGAACAATGTTTTTGACATGCCATGAATAATCCTTTTCTCTCGAGTTTAACATTCACTTGGCCAAATTGATTTTAAAATAAGACTGTGCACAGTTCTATATTTGTTCTCAGACTTAGAAGTGTTTATTCATTTGTGTGTTTATGTTTGTAACCAGAGTAGTTTAAATATTTTTTAAAATGATCCTGCCGTTTGGGTAAGTTTGTTTGGAATAAACTAGTTCTTATTGCTAAGTAAAAAGATCAGGCTTGTTTCTGATACTAACACACACAATCTGATACTTATAAAATAGCAATATCACTAGTTTTTTTTAATTCTGTTCTGACCAATGACAGAGTGGGACAATGAAAGGAATCAGGTCACACCTCCAAACTTGATCATGCAACCACAAACAAACAACCACCTTCAGAAGTAACCACATCAGAAGCAGTTCCCAATCTGGGGAATCTTATTAACTCAATGCCATTTGACACGTATTCCTGATTCCATTCCTCAGCATGAAATCAGGGGTTCTGCCCTTTTTGGAGATATTTTCTAATCTCTAATTTTCTAATATGTTACTGCGCACCTCTGGAGCTGGTAGGACTTGAACCCAGGCCGCTGACACTTAATGAAACTGAAAGCTTTTTGCCCCTTGGGATTGGTTCTCAGACGGGGTGGTCAGTTTGAATCTCAACCCTATGAGAAAACATTCAACTGCACTTTGGCTGCTTTTGGAAAAAGATAAAGATTCCAACCCTGAATGAATAAGCCAAAAAGCACCAGAGTTATGTGGCTGTTGAGCAGTTAAAAAATTTATTTGTATTTTCTTTACAGAAATTTATGGTGAAACATTGAGAGGGATGTTATTAAGAGTAGTTAATTTTGAAGACAAATAAGCTTCTGCTTCAAGATTGTTCTGTAAGTTTATAAGAAAATCATCTTACCTTGCTGGGCAAATTCATGAGAACCTCACTTAATTGCTTCCCTTTTCTCCACCCAGCAACATATTTGATCCACCGTCTCTATACATGTCTACGTGCAGAGAATGTGACAAAAGATGTAAAGAAATTGAAACATTAAGTTGCTGATAAAATACAAGATGCTAACAAGAAACCAGCTTTCTGGAAAATGAATTGTTTTATTATTAATGTAACCGTTAATTTAATTGGGTTTTCACAGCAACAGTGTCCCCTTCTTCAATAGTTTTCAGATTACACACATCATCAGGCTGATGCAAGGATTTAATTTCTTGCAGAAGTGTTCCGTATTTTCCTTTTCGTGTATATCAGTTAGGTTCAACTGAGATAAGCAAACAACAAAATATGATAACTGTTTTGTTAGCTAGAAAAAGCTCACCAGTGTTCTGCCTGCGAGACAAGGTCCTCAACAACAATTTAGGGGGATAGGTTGTGAAACTAAAAAGCAGAACCTCTAGGGTTGTAATCCCAGGATTACTCCCTATGCCACATGCTAGTGGGGCTATGAACAGAGGCAGAATATGATCGAACACGTGGCTAAAATGCTGGTGAAGGCGGGAGGGCTTCAGCTGTTTGGATCATTGGGATGTATTCCAGGGAAGGTGGGATCTGTACAAGAATGATGGGTTGCACCTAAACTGGAGGGCACCAATATCCTGGTAGGAAAGTTTCATAGTATCACTCAGTGGGTTTAAACTGATGTAGCACGGGGTGGGAACCAGTGCAGCAGGTCACTAAGTACAGAGACTGGGGGAGAGCTTGAGTTTAAGGCAAATATAGCTAAGAGAAAGAACAGTCAGCGAGAGGTTGCTGAGCCCAGTGGAACTGGAGGCTTGGACTGTATTTGCTTTAATACAAGTATAACAGGTAAAATGCCTGAACCTGAAGCCTGGATTAATGCATACAGTTATGATATTGTTGCTATCACCGAGACATGGTTGAAAGAGAGACACAAATGGCAACATAATGTTCCAGGATATCAATGTTTTAAATGAGACCAAGGAGGAAGCAAAAGAGGTAGGCGAGTTGCATAACTGTTTGGGGAGCATATCACAGCTATACTGAGGGAGAACACCCTGGAGGGATCTGGCAGCAAAGCATTATGGGTAGAGCTCAGGAATAGGAAGGGTGCAGTCACAATGCTGGGATTGTAGTACAGACCTTCCAGATGCCAGCAGGAGATAGAGGAAACGATATGTAGTCAGTTTCTGGAAAGGTGTGAAAATAACAGGGCTGTTGTGGTAGGTGATTTTAATTTCCCCCTTAGTGCTGGGGTTTTGGATGGGGAGCAATTTGTTAGGTGTGTCTTTGAAACTGTATGTGGACAGTCCAATGAGGGAGGGGGCTTAGTATTGGGAAATGAGCCCAACCAGGTCTTCAAATTATCAGTGAGGCAGCATTTTCGGACTAATGGCCATAATTCCATAGGTTTTTGAATACATGGAAAAGGACAAGAGTGGACCTCGGATAAAGGTGCTAAATTGGGAGAAGGTCAACTATAACTAAATTGGGAAAGAATTGGAGAATGTGGATTGGGAGTGGCTGTTTGAGGGCAAATCCACACCAGATATGTAGGAGTCTTTTAAAGACCAGTTGATTAGAGTACAGTCCTGTGAAAATAAAAGTCAGGAATGGCAGGATTTGGGAACTTTGGATAACAGGAAAAATGATCATTTAAGCTGAGTCAAAAAGAAGGAGGCATACCTGAGGTCTAGGCAATTGGAAACAGATGAAGTCATTTAAGAATTTAGAGAACGTAAGAAAGAGCTGAAGCAGGGAATTAGGAGCGCTAAAGGGGATTCTGAAATGTCCTTGGCCAGCAAGGTTAAGGAGAATCCCAAGGCATTTTGTATATATATTAAGAGCAAGAGGGTAGCCAGGGAAAGAGTAGGCCCACTAAGCAGGGAGGTTATGTGTGGAGCTAAAGGAAATGGCTGCGATCCTTAATGAGTACTTTACACCAGTATTCACCAAAGAGAAGGACATGAAGGATGTTGAGGTTAGAGAAAGGTGTGTGAATACCCTCAGGTAGGGTAAAACAATGAAGGATTGTATTGGGTGTCTTGAAATACATTAAGCTAGACAATTCTTCAAGGCCAGATGGAATCTATCCCAGGATACCATGGGAGGCAAGGGAGAAAATAGTTGGAGTCTTAACAGATATCTTTGCATCCTTTTTAGCCCCAAGCTGAGGTTCGATGTTGGTCCTTTGTTTAAGATGGGAAACAGTGATAATCCAGGTAATTACAGGCCTGTGAGCCTCACATCAGTGGTGAGAAAGCTGCTGGAGAAGATACTGTGAGAAAGTGTTTATTCACATTTGGAAGCAAATTGACTTGTTCGTAATAGGCAGCATGGGTTTGTGCGGGGGAGGTCATGTCTCACCAACTTGATTGAGTTTTTTTGAGGAGGTAACAAGAATGATTGATGAGGGAAGGGCAGTAGATGTTGTCTATATGGACCTTAGTAAGACATTGGATAAGGTACCTTATAGCAGGCAGGTTCAGAAGGTAGAGTCTCATGGGATCCAGATTGAGCTGGCTAAATGAATACAAAACTTGCTCGGTCATAGAAGGCAGACAGTAGTGTTGGAAGGGTGCTTTTCAGAATAAAATCAGTAACTAATGGTGTTCCACAGGAATCAGTGCTGGGATCTTTGGTGTTAGCAATACATATAAATAATCTGGAGGAAAGTGTAGGTGGTCTGATTAGTAAGTTTGCAGATGACACCAAAATTGGTAGAGTTGTAGATAGTGAGAAGGATTGTCAAAAGGCAGCAGATTTGGGCAGAGAAATGGCAGATGGAGGTAAATCTGGACAAATGTGAGGTGATGCATTTTGGAAGATTAAATTCAGGTGCAAATTATACAAAAAAATGGCAGAACCCTTAGGAGCATTGACATACAGAGGGATCTGTGAGTCCAGGTCCACAGATCCCTCAAAGTGGCCACACAGGTGGATACGGTGGTCAAGAAGGCGTACAGCATGCTTCCCTTCATCGGCCAGGGCATTGAATATAAAAGTTGGCAAGTTATGTTACAGCATGTACAAAACTTTAGTTAGGCCACATTTGAAACATTGCATGCAGTTCTGGTTGTCACACTATCAGAAGGATGTAGATGCTTTGGAGAGGGTGCAGAGAAGGTTAACTAGGATGTTGCCTGGTCTGGATGGTTTTAGTTATGAGTAGAGGTTGGATAAAATCAGATTGTTTTCACTGGAAAGACAGAGGCTGACATCTGGTAGAGGTCTACAAAATTATGAGAAACTTAGATAGGGTGGATAGTCAGAGGCTTCTTCACAGGGTGGAAAGGTCAACTACAGGTTCAAAGTGAGCACAGGTTCAAAGTGAGAGGAGGAAAGTTTAGGGGAGAAGTGTGGAGAAACCTTTTCATATAGACGGTTATGGGTACCTGGAATACCTTGCCAGTGGAGGTGCTGGAAGCAGGCATGTTATCAACATTCAAAGCATATCTTGATAGACACGTGAATGTGAAGTGAACAGAGAGATCGATACTGTGCATGACAATAAGTAGCATGACACTCTATTAGGAATCAGTGCAGGTTTGGTGGGCTGAAGGGCCTGTATCAGTGCTGTACTGTATTATATTGTATAATAATGGCTATCTCCAACTTGTAATTGCCAATCAGCTAGCACCCAGTTGTTTTCGATGACCTGGTAACTGGGATCAATTGTTTGCAATTGGTACCTACCATCTGGCCAGCAACAAGTGCTAACTGTTCATAATTAGCACCAGCCAACTGCCCAACTGGTGTTTTCAACTGTTGTTGTAAAACAATTGGTAGCTTTTTCAACCAGGTCAGTTAGAATGTGTTTTCTTCCTGGAAGAGCTAGCAAGGATTATCAGGAGAAAGAAGCTAATCTCAACTAGAGGATGGAGGGAAGAACACTCCTGCTCCTCTTTAATAATGTTGTGGGATCTGGTATGTTCACCTGAGAAGGTAGATGGGTCCAAGGGTGAGTAGATGGATCTGTCAGAACCTGTTGGCTCAATCCTCATTCATTTGACTGATAAATAGGTGCAGATTAATAAAGAGACAATCAGCAGGATTACAGTAATCCTGTTTTTTTTTGGAAATTGGGCATAACTGAGTGATGTTCCACTTTATAAAATATCAACTTCAGTATTTCTCAAATTAGTTTTGCAATACAATGTTCACATTACATTAGCATTCAGAGAAGATACATATTGTTGTCACCAGTTTCATAATTCAAACATATTTAGCTTTTCAATTATACATTAAATTATTTTGATTCAGGCAGGCATGACCATTCTGAACATGATAAAGAAAAATTATTTGGAACAAATGCTACTCATGGAAGTATGCTCGTGATCAATTGTAATTAATAGGAGGATTATTCTACTAATACTGTGCAGTAGGCTTTTATGGCACAGTGCCTCTGGGGCTAGGAAAGCAAGCTAAGAGCCCTGAGATGCACCCTGCCCCAATGCATGTAATGGGTAGCTGTTGTGGGATACAAATCCAGCTGGCAAGAACTTTGCAGTGTAAGGTGTCAGTGAGCTCCAAAGTGCATAATTGATCTACTGTCTTAAAAATGAGTTTCAAGTGTGCCATGATGGTATGGTGGGCTGTTGCTTTGCCAGTGCCAAACTCCTTGAATGAAGAATATAGGCAGTCACAGCGAATGCAGCGTACCCCGAGGTCTTAGGGAATGTGGGTCACGATGAAGACAATGTGTCATGGCTCACTGACATAGCATCCTGGAAACCATGCTCCACTGTCCTTGGAGTCATCACAAAAGTTAAAGATTTTAAAAGAAATATGCAAAATCCCAAAACAACCTGATTTTCAGATCCAAGGTGAAGAGAAATTGACCAGGTTAGGATTGTTTTCATAGGAGTTCAGACGAGTGAGGGAGGGGATCTCGTACAGACCTAACAGGACTAGACAGGGAGGATGTTCCCGATAGTGGGTGTGTCCAGAATCAGGGTCACAGTCTGAGGATTTGGCTGGACCGTTTATGGTCCTGTGGAATTCATTACCACAGGAAATAATTGATGCCGAAACATTGAATGTATTCAAAGGGTGGACAAATATAGCACTTGGGGTGAATGGGATCAAAGGTTATGGAGAGACAGCAAGATTATGCTGTTGAGTGGGTTTGAGAGTCAAGATTAGAGTGGTGCTGGAAAAGGACAGCAGGTCAGGCAGCATCTGAGGAGCAGGAAAATCGATGTTACAGGCAAAAACCCTTCATCAGTTGGATGATCAGCCATGATGGTGATGAATGACGAAGCAGGCTCAAAGGGCTGAATGGCCTCCTCTTGCCCCTATCTTCTATGTTTCTATGTTAATAGAAGTCACAGAACAGTTTTCTGTACTTAACAAGAATTGGCTCAGTGGTTACCACTGCTGTCTCACTGTACCAGCAACCTAGGTTCGATTCCCACCTTGGGGACTGTCTGTGTAGAGTTTGCACATTCTCCTTGTGTCTGTGTGTGTTTCCTCTGGTTTTCTCCCACAGTCCAAAGATGTGCAGGTTAGGTACATTGGCCGTGATAAATTGCCCATAGTGTCCAGGTGGATTAACCATGGGGAATACAGTTCCAAGGATAGGGTCGGGGTCTGGGCCGAATTCTCTTAAGAGGGTCAGTGTGGAGTTGATGGACCAAATCGTCTACTTCCACACTGTAGGGACTCTATGATTCAATCTCTAATTATTATAGGCCATTAGATTCTAGCTGCAGGTAGATATTTAAATTAAATACATAAATTTTACAAATTAAAACCTTTATATACAACTCCTTCCAGACACAGAGACAGACAAACTTATGCATGGGTTTTAAAAAAAATGGCCAGATGGAAAACTGGAAATAAAGGTCCATGGTCTTTGTTCACAAGACTCTGATTGGTTCTTGTAGACAGTTTCTCCTCTATCTTCCTTTTACTGAATACTTCCACTGGTTTGCAAGAAGCACAGGATGGCTGGTTGGCTTATGAAAGGTCTCTGATTTATGCGACTTCAAATATCTATTGAAGAAAAGATATGTGAGTTTTCTCAGGTTAAAACTAGCTTACAGCAAACAACTGAGAGACAGAGAGAGAGAGAGAATTTTTTTTTGTCTTATGCAAATATGCTGGAATCTTCCGTATGGTAACATCTTTCTCTATGTTATTCAGCCCAAGCTGACAACCAGTAAAATGTTGATGAGGTAGAGGACCTTTCTCATGGATTAATCCTCACCAATAAGCTTCACTTGAGGACAACCCCTTGGCTCCAGTTCATCTGCATATTGCTGCCATCCACAGCTACACAAACAGGATTCACAAAAGGTATCAAATTCCTTACTTTCAAAACATGCAGCCATCCTTCTAAATATCTAGTTTTTTTTAAAAAAAGTTCTTTCCTATTTCAGTCCAAAAGCATTAAGATAAAAAGACGTGCTCATTACACTAGAGTATACACTGGCATTTTTCAGCCACCAGACTTTCATGACAGGAATTGTCTCAATCCAGTTACTGTCCACTGTCTGAGAAAATATGAACTTGTATAAGCCTGGATAGGCTGGGACTTCTTCACTGGAGCATAAGAGGCTCTCAGGTGACCAAATAGAGGTTTATAAAATCATGAGAGGTTTCGATAGAGTTAATGGTAGGTGTCTTTTCCCTAGCATGAGATATTTCAAGACTAGGGAGCATATTTTTAAGGTGAGAGGAGAGAGATTTAAAGAAGACATGAGGGGGACATTTTTTACAGAGAGGGGGTTCGTGCATGGAATGAACGTCCCAAGGAAGTGGTGGATGTGGACACATTTACAATGTTTCAGAGATACTTAGATAAGTACATCAACAGGAAAGGTTTAGAGGGATATGGGCCAGGAACAGGCAGGTGGTACTAGTTTAGTTTGGGATTCTGTTTCTGTGCTCTATGACTCTATGACAATAGACAGTAGACAATAGGTGCAGGAGTTGGCCATTCTGCCCTTCGAGCCTGCACCACCATTCAATATGATCATGGCTGATCATCCTTAATCAGTATCCTGTTCCTGCCTTATCTCCATAATCTGTGATTCCTCTATCCTTGAGAGCTCTATCCAATTCTTTCTTAAATGAATACAGAGACTGGGCCTCCACTGCCCTCTGGGGCAGAGCATTCCAGATAGCCACCACTCTCTGGGTGAAGAAGTTTCTCCTCATCTCTGTCCTAAATGTCTACCCCATATTTTTAAGCTGTATCCTCTGGCTCGGCACTCACCCATCAGCGGAAAAATATTTCCTGCCTCCAGAGTGTCCAATCTTTTAATAATCATATGTGTCTCAGTCAGATCCCCTCTCAGTCTTCTAAACTCAAGGGTATACAAGCCCAGTCGCTGCAGTCTTTCAGCGTAAGGTAGTCCCACCATTCCAGGAATTGACCTCGTGAACTTATGCTGCACTCCCTCAATAGCTAGAATGTCTTTCCTCAAATTTGGAGACCAGAACTGCACACAGTACTCCAGGTGTGGTCTCACCAGGGCCCTGTACAGCTGCAGAAGGACCTCTTTGCTTCTATACTCAATCCCTCTTGTTATGAAGGCCAGCATGCTACTAGCCTTCTTCACTACCTGCTGTACCTGCATGCAGACCTTCATTGAGTGGTGTACAAGAACCCCAATAGCCAGAATGTCTTTCCTCAAATTTGGAGACCAGAACTGCACACAATACTCCAGATGTGGTCTCACCAGGGCCCTGTACAGCTGCAGAAGAACCTCTTTGCTTCTATACTCAATCCCTCTTGTTATGAAGGCCAGCATGCTATTAGCCTTCTTCACTACCTGCTATACCTGCATGCTTACCTTCATTGACTGGTGTACAAGAACACCCAGATCTCTTTGTACTGCCCCTTTACCTAAATTGATTCCATTTAGATAATAATCTGCCTTCCTGTTCTTGCCACCAAAGTGGATAACCATACATTTATCCACATTAAACTGCATCTGCCATGCATCTGACCATCTGACCACTCATCTAGCCTGTCCAGGTCACCCTGTAATCTCCTAAAATCCTCCTCACATTTCACCCTGCCACCCAGCTTAGTATCATCAGCAAATTTGCTAATGTTATTACTAATACCATCTTCTATATCATTAATATATATTGTAAAAAGCTGCGATCCCAGCACTGATCCCTGCGGTACTCCACTGGTCACTGCTTGCCATTCTGAAATGGAGCCGTTTATCACTACTCTTTGTTTCCTGTCAGCCAACGAACTTTCAATCCAAGTTAGTACTTTGCCTCCAATACTATGCGCCCTAATTTTGCTCACTAACCTCTATACAAATGAGGCAAAATTAGCTAATAATGAGCTATTGATGTATGTAAATGGGTATCTTGCTACTCAGTTATGCCATTCTCATCTTGCCATTAAAATCTTGGGTGAAACTTCAGAGACACTCAATTATTCTATTTGTGCCATACTTTTCTAAGTGGTTCACCACTGCCCACATTGGAAAATTCAGCCCAGTGTTTCAGGTCAAAGTTACCTTTCATCATCATTCTTCAGGTCATCTCAATCTCAAACATTAACTCCGTTTCTCTGCACCTGACCTGCTGAGTATCTCCAATACTTTTATTTACATTTCATCCACTTTGATTTTGCAAATGCCTCAGCTATTTTCCTAAATCATTTCCTGTGGTAGAAAATTCCCCACACTAACTTGTGTGAAAATCTTTTCACTTTTTTTCTCTATTTGATTGAATAGTAACTTATTAATCATTCTTTGTCTCATTATTTTGAACTTGACGATAAGTGGGAATGTTCTTTCCACACCTACTCTGTCTAAACCATACATCATTTTAAACCTCCCACGAGTTCTCTTCCAAACACTTGTACTAAAAATGCCAAAGTTGTTGAATCATTCAAATTAGGGTTAATGTCTCAGTTCTGATAACATGCTTTTCAATCTCTTTGCATAGTCTCCCAGTCCTTTTTTCTGTATAGTTCCTTAAACTGCAAACAATTCTGTCACCGCTGAGTTTAGATAGTTTCAATAATGCACAGGTTAGTTCATAACATGAGTTGAGAAAACTGCTGGAAAAGAAATCTAATAATAAAAGATTCAGGAAAGAGCATACAATGGCAAGTTAAAGAAAGGCACAGGCTTACAATCAATGACTGGAAATCAAATGGAATCTCAGAACAAAAAAATACAACAAGAAAAAAAGAGCAATGAATAAAATAATTCTTACAGTTGGTTCAACAATGTAGCTAGTGGTGTTTCTGAACTGTCATTCAAAGCAGCCTTTTAAAGTCTGCATATGTTTAGTTAGGCCTCAGTTCAAATAGCAAGAGCTTTTTGATCGCCTGAGATTCTTTGCAGAATTTTCAATGCAACACAAGTGCACAAACAAAAGATAAAAATGATCTCTTTCTCTCAGGTATTCCTGTGTTTCACAGCATGGACGGCCATCAAAATGAGCAAAAATGACAAGTAAAACATCAGCTACCTTACAGAATCCACAGGAGAGGCCATCTTACTGGTTGATGTTGAAGGTGCATCATAAGTGAGGTCATTTTCAGATTTGGTGAAATGTTAAAAGAAGATCTCAACCACGTTCCAACTTCTGTGATAGCCTTGAAGAATACCCAGCTTTCCATTGTATTCCTTTCTGTCTAGTAATGGTGGCATGTGCAACTACACCCCGAGAGCTACCAGGCCTTGTAGTCATTGTATTCAGAATGCTATTTTCCACTCTGCATTGATTAGTTGTGAAATCCCACATTAATGGAAAAGGAGATATCCAATGACAGTCCATAGGATTGCTAGATTCCTTGGACTGCAAGAGGCCAATGATAGAACACATGAGACTCTGATGGTACACTTATCCAATACATAAAGAGGAGAAGGTCCAAAACCATGCATCTGATAAGCTTCAAGTGATGCCCAACTTTGAAGCATGAATATCCATGAAGGGAGAAATGTTGTGCTATCTTCATCCTTAGGCGCTCAAACATCATGAATCCTTCACTGAAGTACACAGAGATCCTGATGGATCTAAGGTGACAGTGAATTTCACCACGATCTTGCTGATGTTCCTGAAGAAGCCAATCTGTCGAGGACAGAAGGTGGCTGTTTCATTTGAGCAATCTTGAAGCTGGCATAAAATCGATTCCCTCCTCTCAACGATGAAAGCAAATGGAAAGAGGCGATTCAAACAGGCAGCTTTTATTGCAGAAGCAGTGCAAACAACTGAGACATTTGCAAACAAATAGTCATTAATGTAGCTTTTGCCTGGCTGTACATAATAATTGAGTTAATTTCTACTTTGGAAACAGTTATAACATTAGCATACTCAATAATATTGAAAGCTACCAAACAGTTCAAGATGACTTCGGACAAAACGATACAATAGCAGTAACAAGAAAAATTATGAAACAAATAATGACAGCAAGATCAATGTCAATAAATGATACAAAGTTGAAAATGAATAAACAACTATAAAATTCACATTGTCCATCACTTGCATTCCTGAAGGTCATTTGTGAAAATGTCTGAGCAGGAGATGGACCCTGCAAGTGAGGAGCATCCTAACTGTTCCTGTGCCTCATACTTGTTCATGATAGGATGCCTATTGTGCCAAGGCTACAGTTACACTGGAGATTTGGGAGAAGTTGCAAGTGGTGTCTGTTCGACATGGACTATTGTCTGAGGCAGAAATCAGATCTGAGAGGGTAGCAAAGGCTTTGTGTGTATTAGCTGTGCTTGCTTTATACAGAAAGGTTAACCATCTACGCAATCTGGCTCATCTTCTGACCAAGGTTCTCCCACATGTGGCCCAGCTGATCATCAATCATTTGACTTTTCAGGAACAATTCATTTCGTTGCTGTGCTTTTTACAAACTTGTCATGCACTCCCTTTTCAGAATAAGAAAATATTTTTAGAAGTTTAACTAACATTAATTCAGGTCATGTCAAAACAATAAATCTACTTGTTTGAGAATCCTGCCAGAATGCTTGGTGTGTTTTCATGATTTATAGAGACATGCTAACAGTCAATGTCAAATCCTCAATGGAAGACTAAAGATTGTACAAAACAGTCTTAGAATGGGCAAGGACAAGATTAACTGTCAGATAGATGCCTATCCTTGCCCTACTACAGCAAATTATAGGCCATAAAGTTTAATAGCATTACTACGTTTCAATAGGCTAGGATAGCTCTTTGGTTTGTGGTATTTGGAGGCCCGGCTCCAGGGAAAAGCTTAAGGTCTCTTCAATACAAGTCATCTCAACACAGAAACGGGACAACTAATTTAGAACTGACTGTTCATTGATTTGTATAATAATTATTAAATTATTAAATAATTTAGATATTATTAAATTAAGATTTCTGAGCTATGATTTGGCTCCCAAAATTGTCTCATTCACTCGTACTCAGTAGAGCAGATATGATTCCAACTAATTGGATCAATTTGATTGGGTGAAAAATAGGTTTGGCGCTGTATTACTTTCCTTTGTGGGTTTATTTTCATGGTGCTGCAGGCTAAATGAATGCTAATAGCTTGACAGTTGTGCAGGGTGAGTTTTGAAATATTTATGCTTTCGACTTTCGATTCAGTTATTTTTTTAAAGGAACAATGGCTGCAGTAATTAGAATGTAATGTCATATTCTTGAATTATTAAAACGATTGCAGATGGGAATGCACTTCCTGTCCATAAATAAGTCTTCCTTTATGATATAACTAATGCCTCTTTGGGAGCTACTTCTTCTGACACTGTTGTTGCTCTAGGGCCTCCAAGGTGGCCAGGATGACTTGGCAATGACTGTTTGACACCTCTTCTGCAAAATTCCTATATTGATAAAGGAGCTGAAGTGTGTACCAGGAAGGATTGCCACAAAGGTGATTAGGGGTCAAATAACCGATTAGATTTGCTGTAGCGCTTGGTAACTTTGTGCTGCAGTTACTGAACCCTGCTAATAGCAACCAATTGACCAAATATAAAGAAGCTGTTGATGCAAACTGCCAGCATTATTTGTTGCTGAAGGTTAACTAACTTCACTGCCTGAAGAGGACTTTTGATACACATTGGGAAACATCTGGGACACATTGTTAAGACTTCATCGCCAATCCATCAAGATTTATCCTGGAAGTTTTCCCAAGACTTCATCTGCACAGGGAGAGAGTGTGTAACACTCCAACACATTGTAAGCCTTGAACAAATCACCAGGAGAAAAGGAGTGCCTGGTCACAGGGATCTTACGCAATGTTCTCTCAGGTCTGGAGGAGGAGTAGGAGATAAGACAGGAAAGCAGCACCTGAAGATACTGGAGGAGAGAGGAGAATGCAGATTCCTGATGACTTGCTGTGTACTCTACAATCAGACAATCACAAGGCACAGTCAATTGCGCCCATGTCCAGGTGCTATGAGGAGCAAAGGAAGGAAGTATTCAAACGGGATCAGAGGGTCAAAAGGTAACATTAGAGTGTTTCGGATAGACAGCCCACATCTAGGAGGGATGCTCACCATCATCTAACTGAAAACCACTTTTGAAAGTCGTCCTCCACCATCAAACTCGAGAGGACCTTGTCCACATGCCTCACCCTCCAGGAGTGAGGATCCATCAAGACATCCAGGACCTAGACACATTTCTTTCAACCCCTTTCCCCATTAAGAACAGGAAAGAAAATCACTGATTCCATCCCAACTAGATTCCATCCCTACCTAATTACCAAGATCACCCTTTATTGAAGCCAAAACAAACAACAAAAATGTGACACACTTAACAGGCTTAAAAATATTAAGTTATTACTCTGCTGCTCACCCACAGTGACTGTGCTATGAGCTATTTCCCGCTATGGTGTTTCTACAAAGTGCAAGCTAATTGGCAGCATGTGAGCTAAGATTCTGCAGTCAGCAAGTCATTGGCTGCAATGAGATGTTGAAGGGCATGGTTATCCTTCACCCAGAGACTGCACCATCTCAGCATGGGTTGAGTTGGAGCAGTCTGAGCTGCCTGGCTGACAGCTAAGTGCAAGGAAAGTTGTGGAGTGGGAATTGGGATGTTGCCGTGCAGGGAGAGGTAAATAGGTTTCTGCTCTAACAGTCTTACACCATTGTGTTCAGCCAGCCCAAATTGCCAGAGGACAGGTCAGCTGTGACATCGACATTGCATAATATGGACACAACAGGTTATCAGCTTTGACTGGCCAGCCTTTCCACCATGGAGACAATAGGTTTCAGGCTGTGTAAAGTTACAGGCCAACTGGAGGCAGATTCCTCTGTCTCCCTTATCAATACTCACAAGCTTTCCAGCAGATTATCCATGGTACCAAGCAGATGTTTTTTCACATCCATCAGTCTTCTACAGTATAGCACTATGAGGTCCTTCTCTGAGTCCGATATAGTAATGCTAATATGCCACCTTGGCCACTGGCAAGATGGCACTTGTAGTGTCCCTTCTAGCTAGCTTTACTGCTAGCCACTAGCCAATCATGGCCAATGCATCCCTTTCTGGTAATTGTGCACTAACTTCTAAATTAAACGTAATACCGTCTCCTTTTCCTTCAAGGACATTATACACTGATCACTGCCACTGTCTCATGGACTTGTGGCTAACATTGTTCCTCTGCTTAAACCTTTCCATAAGAGACAGATAGCAAAGCACAACCCACCTGAATGAAGCATTCAGTGGAATTTTGGCCAGACCCTATCGTTCACAACACAAAGTTGCAGTCACACTCCAATAAGATGAGGCCATTGTTAGGAAAATCTTTTCCCCATATCTGGAGGTTTGCACATTGTGTTCAGCAATCATCACCTACTTTGAGTTCCAGATAAAGCAGAAGATGGCTTGGCTATTCTGTGTGGCACAGGAGTGAGGAATAGGCCACACCTGCTCATTATACAGCAATATTGAGAGTGTTTTACACCTGATGACTAAGTTCCTACCTGCAGTGAAGAGGGAACATCACTTCTACATATCCAGGTTTTAATTTGGGTATTTGCTCCTTCCAGTTTTGAACATGCAGCCCAGCCTCCCTCAACTTTACTGCCAACACTTTCAGGTAGTTGGACCTAACCATGAAAGGACAATGGACCAGTCAGCCCAGTTCTGAGAGCTTCACTTTTACCACTGTTTAATTTATCTTCTAAGGTCCATTCGAACCAATTGTAGAAACTCATCACTCTGTGCGTTGACAGCAAATCCAAGCAGAAGGCAGTGACATCATTCATGTACATGGAGGCTGTGGCCTGAATGTCTCCATTGCCTGAGATTGTCACCCCTCTAACACTCACACTCTTTCTGATGGACTCAGCAACATATTCAATATGCCACACAAAGAGATAAGGAAAGGATGACACCCTTGTCAGACTCCAGATTTGATCCATTCCCACCCATTATTTGACACTACTCTGTTGATGCTTGTGTCGGGGAGTTGCAATTAATTACCAATCCCCTCCTCAAACTCCAGTTTAGACATTGCAGCCGTCATGCAGGTGATCAAAGGCCAAACTGGTATCAACCCATTCTGTCAGGCACATAGAACATCAAATCCCTGAGGCATGTCAGGTTTTCAGAGATCGTCCTGTCAGGTTCAGTGTAGGTTTGTTAAGATTGGAGTACCAACTCTAGAGCAGACTTGAATGAAATTGAAAATGACATTGGACAGAATATTGTAATCCACATTCAGCAGTATATTGGGTCCTCAATTTCTAGTATCCCCACTACCTTGTCCCCTTCCGCTTGTAGGTGATTATGATGATGCCTTTCCACATAAATTCTCATACATATCCACCATGTCTCAGCAGATCCAGTCCCACAGAATCACACATGACTCAGCCCTCATGTTTTAAGAGTCCACCTCCACTGCCTCCCATTTTAAATTGGACAGTGAGCCTGCATTGAGGCCAACTAAGGGTTCAAAAGAAAAACAGTAGTTAAGAAAAAAATCTAGAATTACTTTCAGTGTGTAATCTGTTGTTGTCAAATCATTAAATCATTTTATAGGCTTTTAATACTCAAAGTAGGAACCAGATCACTACATTGAGTCATAGACAAGGTCAGAAGTCACGCGACACCAGGTTATAATCCAACAGGTTTATTTGAAATCGCAAGCTTTTGGAACGCTGCTCCTTTGTCAGGTGAATTGTATCTACATTCAATATTTCCTCTGGAAGTTCTTTCCACAAATTAACTATTCTCTGTGTAAAAAACTTGCCTCTTATGTCTTTTTTAAATCTATCTCCTCTTGCCTTAAAATATGCCCCCTTGTCTTGAAATTCCTCACCCTAGAAAAAAGACACCTGCAAATCACCATATTTGTATCCTTCATGATTTTATAAACCTCTATAAGGTCACTTCTCAACCTCCTATGCTCCAGCAAAAAAGTAATTAAATTGTCTCTTATGGAGTTGGTCATTGCCTGGCACTTCTGTGGCACAATTGTGACTTAATGACCATCTCCAATCGGAAACAAAGAGATGGCAGAGGAACTGAATAGATACTTTGCATCAGTCTTCATGGTGAAAGATTCCAGCAGCATATCAGAAGTTCAAAAGAGTTGGAGTAGTGGTGAGTGTAGTGGCTATCACTAAGGAAAAGGTGCTGGGGAAGCTGAAAGGTCGGAAAGTCACCTGAACCTGGAGTTCTGAAGGACATTGCTGAGGAGATATTGCAGGCACTGGTAGTCATCTTTCAGGAATCACTAGAGTCAGGGTGGGTCCCAGGAAAATGGAAAATGGCTAATGTAACATCCCTTTCTAAGAAGGAAGGGAGGCAGAAAATTGGAAATTATAGGGTGTTTAGCCTGACTACAGTCATTGGTAAGATTTTAATGTCCATTATTAATGATGAGATTGCATAGTAACACAAGACTGAGTCAGCATGGATTTGTCAAGGGGAGATCATGCAGAGACTTGAGGCATAGACTGTTTTCCAAATGAGGAAAGGCTTTGGAAATCTGAAGTATAAAGGGGACATAGGCAAACTAGTTCAGCAGTTTTGGACCCCATTTTGGAAGGATGTGCTGGCCTTGGAGGGAGTCCAGAGGAGGTTTACAAGAATGATCCCGGGCATTAAGGTCTTGTCATATGAGAAGTGGTTGAGCACTCTGGTTCTGTATTTGATGGAGTTTAGAAGGATGAGGGGGAAGCCTCATTGAAACTTACAGAATACTGAGAGGCCTGCATAGACTGGGCCTGGGGAAGATGTTTCCACTAATGGGAAAGAGTGGGACCCAAGGGCACAATCTCAGAGTGAAGTCAGAGGATAAGTCCAAGATGGCACCGGAGCATGGCGACTCTTTGCGAGTTCTCCTAAGCAGATCATCCCCATACATCTTTTATAATCGTTCTACTCTTTGTAAGTCTGTCAGTATAACTAACAATGTTCTTTTAGATCTACTTCCAGGTCTGGCGATCTTACGACCTCCAAAAACAACCAATGGCTTGACCGGATCTAACCTGACGAAGACAAGGACCTCTCGGAGTGTCCAACTGCGTGAACTGACGGGGCCTCACTGCTGACGCTGGAACTGCAACCATGACAACAACCAGACACTTAGCAACTTCTCCAAGGCCTGACCGGATGTTGATTCGTGACCCAACTCTGTGGAGTGGACCAACCACATGGAGGCCAGACCCAACAGTGAACAAGACCCCATGAAGTGCTCGAGGCCGCGGCCAGAGTCCAGGACCCCATCGGACATGTTTACCTTCTGGAATGGCAGACTATCCACTCAGACTCCCAGTCCTGACCAGAAGGAGCCACTTACCCAGGAAACATAGGAGATGTGCTGGCTGCAGGTCAGACGGAAACAGTGAGATTTCAGGTCCCTCCTCCTGATATATGTCCAAGCTATTGAAAACAACCTAGATGAATTTAAAGCTAGACTTAACTATTGAAGGGAATTGAGAGGCTGCCATACATCTATTTTATAGCTACATGGCTCACTCCTGCTTAACATGCTGTGCCTTACAACCTGAGGGGTTTTCAGTCCACCAGATGGACTGCATGGCATCCTGGGCAAGGCAAGGGAAGGAGGAGTCTGTCTCCTGAGCAGCACCTCTCGGTGCTCAGATGTGATGAGCTTGGTGAGTTACTGCTCCCTGGATCTAGAACATCCAATGGTGAAGTGCTGACCTGAAGAAGGGTTAGACTGAAACATTGATTTCTCCACCTCCAGATGCTGCCTGGCTTGGTGTGATCTTCCAGACTCCTGCATGTCTACCTTGGATTCCAGCCTCCACAGATTTTCTTTTTGTCCCTACTACAACTGTAGAGGTTTACTTCTGCTTTCCTGAGAGCAGTTTACATCCTCACCATGCGGAAGTGAAGAGTGCACTTGATGAAATATGCACCACTACATATGGCCTTGATCATCATTGCAGGTGACTTCAACCAGGCCAACCTCAAGAGTGTGCTACCATCACCATGTCTCCTGTCCCACCAGAGGAGCCAACTCCTTGAACCATTGCTGCACAACCAAAGACATCTACACTCCATTCTCCACTCACACTACAGTAAATCAGAGTGTAAGGCTATGCTCCGTCTCCCAGCTTACAGGCAAAAACTGAAGTATGATGTACAGAAAGTCATACAGTGTTGGTCTGAGGTAACGGACGAGTTCCTACTTGACTTCTTAGAGTTGGTGGGCTGGTCCATATTCAAGAACTCATTGGCCAACCTAAATGAGTATGCCACTACCGTCACAAGCTTCATCTAAGTGTATAGAGAACTGCCTATCAGAGAAATTAATCCAAGTGTTCCCAAACTGGAAACCATGGATGAACTGGAAGATCCACTTCCGACTGAAGTCCAGGTCTGAGGCTTTCAAGTCAAGTGACCCTGACAAGAAATCAAGGTATGACCTCTGCAAAGCCATCAGGGATGCCAAGAAACAAAACCAGGCAAAACTAGAGTGCCAGACTAACCACATGAACACATGTCAACACAATATAACTGGCTACAAAGCAATGTTGAGTAGAATCGCTGACAACAGTTAATCCCTCCCTGAGGAGCTCAATGCATTCTCTGCTCATTTTGAACAGAATCTCAGTGGAATGATGTCCCCTGCCCCGACAGCCTTGGGTGCACCTGTACCCACAGTCACTGCCACAGACATCAGATCGGCGTTCTTCAGAGTGAACCCCTGGAAAGCGACTGGCCCAGATGGAGTTCCCGGGCCATGCATGCAGACCTGCACGGATCAGTTGGCTGAAGTATTTGCAGACATCTTTAACCTCTCCTTACCCCTTTACACTGGATCCTCGACTTCCTGACCCACAGATCACAATCAGTAAGGATAGGTGACAACACCTCAACACCGGTGCCCCATAAGGCTGGGTACTCAGCCCTTTACTGTACTCCTTATACGCTCACAACTGAGTGGCCAAATTCAGCTCTAACTTTATTTACAAATTTGCTGATGACATCACTATCGTGGGTCAGATCTCAAATAACAATGAGGCAGCTACAGGAAAGAGATAGACAGTTTAGTGGCAGGATATAAAGATGACAATCTCTCTCTCTCATTGTCAGCAAACTGAAGGAGCTGGTCATTGACTTCAGGAAGTGGAGTGGAGAGCACACCCCTGTCTGTATTGATAGTGCTGAGGTAGAGATGGTTGAGAGTTTCTGGTTTGTAGGAGTAAATATCAACAACAAAATGTCCTGGTCCATCCACATCGATGCTACTTTGAAGAAAGCACACCAATGTCTCTACTTCCTCAGAAGGCTAAGGAAATTTGACATGGCCACAACGACTCTCACCAATTTTTAGAGATGCACCATAGAAAACATCCTACTGGGATACATCACAGCTTGGAATAGCAACTGCTCTGCCCAAGACAACAGGAAATTACAGAGAGCTGTGAACACAGCCCAGTCTATCACGCAAACCAGCCTTCCATCCATTGACTCCGTCTATACTTTCCATTGCCTCAGGAAAGCAGCCAACATCATCAAACACCCCACCCTCCCCAGTTGTGCACTCTTCCACCCTCTTCCATCTTGCAGATGGTACAAAAGTTTGAAAACATGTACCAACAAATTCAAGAATAGTTTCTTCCTCGCTGTTCTCAGACTTATGAACGGTCCTCTTGAAGGACCTCTTAGAGTTGACCTCTCTGCGCACCTTCTCTGTGGCTGTAACACTATACAGTATTCTGCATTCTATGCATGATAGCTTCTTAATTAGAGAGGTGATCAAAGATTTTAGGGAGAAGGGACAAGAATGGAGTTGGGAAACATATTGGTCATGATCAAATGACAAAGCAGATTCAATTGGTTGAATGGCCTAATTCTGCTGATATTTCATGGTCTTCTAGTGTTCAGATCCAAGGCAGGCAGACTAAAGACAAGAGTTCCAAGTGTATCTCATGGCCAATCTGGAATATCTTCAGATGTAGAGCACAATTTCAGAACCGTGGGATCAAGTAAAAGTTGGTTACGCTAGAAACCTGTGCTTAAACCATTGGATTTGTCAATTGACCTCATGACCAAGGCTGGGTTCAATGAAAACAATGATGGAATTGGTGACCTGCATTCATAGCTTTCATTGCCTGTCTGAACAACCTAAAGTTTCAAGTCAAGAAGGCAGCTTTCCATCAGTTCAAGGTTGACACCTGAAGACAAATCCAAAAGATAAAGGAGACATTGTCTGAAGGGAAATCCTAAGAGATCTAATAATATGCTAACCATCATGACTTGTGAAGCTTTCTTGAAGACATCAGGACCACGTATAGACCAAGGCAAAGTTCTTTCACTCACAATTCTTAATAATCATAAGACCATCTGTCAACACTGGAAAGAATAATTTCAACAGTTTCTCAGTTGTGAATCCATAATGGCAGCTGACACTCCCAGGTCCACCCCCGCCATATCCAGTGTTCAAATCCATTGATGGAACAGCTGCAACTGTTAATCCAATGGATGGAAAACAACAAAGCTTGCAGCCCTAATGGTATTTGAGCCAAAGACTGCAATGTTGGAGGACTTTGCTCACATTAAGTTTCCCTGCACTTATCCGGTGGATTTAGGAGGAAAAAGAACTCCTTACCCGAATCCCCAACATTATGAATCCAACAAATACCTTCAAGAAGGGGGATAAATCATGATTTGGAAATTAACAAAGCATTTAATTTCTGTCGAGGAGAAAGTGAGGGCTGCAGATGCTGGGGATCAGAGCTGAAAATGTGTTGCTGGTAAAGCGTAGCAGGTCAGGCAGCATCCAAGGAACAGGAGAATCGACGTTTCGGGCATAAGCCATTTAATTTCTGTCCACTACAGGAAAATTCTTGGTGTGCATTGCCCTGAATTGCCTACACTCTGCAGCTGCGAAATTCTCCCAGAGACGCCTTCTGGTTTTAGACCTTTCCAGGGAACCTCTGACACTGTCTTTGTTGCCAGACAATTGGAAGAAAAATGTCTTGACAGCAGCACTAGGAATTGTCCATTGCATTCATCTATCCAACCAAACCTTTTAAGTAAATTGCATGACTTAAAGATTCTGCTCCAAAAATTCATGTCCATAAAGCTTCACAACAAACCTACAATTCCTTCATGGTGATATGACTGAAACTGTCTTGGCTGGAAGAATGGACTAGATACTTCAAAAACTGGACTGGTATCAAGTAAGTAGATGTGACAGGCCCATGTTATTTACAATATGGCTGATGGCTTTGCACCTTACCCAAGATCAACTGCATTCCAGTGTCAATCTTATAGACCTGGATGAAAAACTCTTTAACCTTGGTTGCCTCCATGTCAAAATTAAATGGATATAGATGATCTACAGTTTGTCGGTGACAGATGTTGTTGCCCACTTGGTTCTGTATTACCACATCATTCTCCATCTCTTTAATTCTGCGTGCAAAATAAAACTTGACCTACTTTTCAATGTTGCCAAAACAAAACTCAATTTAATGCACACCTGGTCAGCCAAATATTCCACCTCCCATATATTGAAGGAGAGACTCTGAAATATAACAATCACTTCCCATATCTTGGCAGCCACCATTGATTAGAGATCCAACACCAGATCAGCTGTATAGCTCAACCTTCTAAAAATTACAGCAGTATGTGTTTAACAACAAATACATTCACAATCAAGATAAATCATAGTGTTTAGACCAGTGGTTGTCACCACGTACTCACCTTTAGTAGTGAGACCTAGACTATGCATCAGCAAAATATAAGAACACTTAAGAAATCCCATTAAGAATGCTATTTCCAAATTCAATAGAAGGACTACTAAACAAACAGTGGTGTGCGTCTTGAAGACAACTCGACATGCCTTCTGGCAAAAGTCCTGTAATGTCAATTGTGATAGACTGGACATTTTATCAAAAAGAGCAATGAGCTATGAGTAATTGGGGTGACACAGTGCTTCAGTGGTTTACACTGTGTCTCACAGCCCCAGGGACCCAGGTTTGATTCCACCCTTGGGTGACTGTCTGTGTCGAGTTTGCGCATTCTTCTCCAGTCTACAAGAGTCTCCTCTCATTGTCCAAAGGTATGCAGGTTAGATGGATTGGCTGTGCTAAATTGCTGACAGTATTCCAATAAAAAGCTAGGTGGATTTGCCATGGGAAACGCAGGAGTACAGGAAGCTAGGTGGGTCTGTTTGGGATGGTGCTTGTAGGGTTGGTGTGGACTTGATGGGCTGAACGGCTTACTATCACACTGTAGGGACTTTATGATTCTATGTATTACATCCTGGGAACACATCTTTCTATCTACCTCCTGCTCCTTTGATTAATTAAAAGCAAATTGCTGTGGATGCTGGAAATCAGAAGCAAGCGTAGAAAATGTTGGAGAAATTCAGCAGGTCTGGCTACATCTGTGAAGAAAGAAACAGAGTTAATGATTTTGATACTTTCACCAGAACATTCCCCATTGGTTTTTAAGCAAGTGCAGAGCAGAGCCAAAGAGAAGGAGAGGGGCAAAGGAGAGAGAAAATAGGGAAGTACGATTTTTGTTCAGAAGAGAAGTCATCCTGGACTTAACTCTGTTTCTCTCTCCACAGAAAGAGACTGCTCAGTTTCTTCAGCAATTTCTGTGTTTGTTAAAGCTTGAATTACTTTCTCAACAAAATTCAAAGAGATTAATTAGGTCTGATGTCATTTTCCAGATATAAATCCATGTGGTGCAGCAGTGGTGTTCCTACCTTTGGGCAAGATGTCTCAAGTTTAATTCCCTCCTACCCCAGAGGTATATCTGAACAGATTGATTAAAAACATAGCCATTAGCTGCAGCTCAATGGGTTACATTCTCACATTTGTGTCAGAAAGCTGTGGGTTCAAGTCCCATGATGGAAACATGACAATAAATGATAAGGACTCCTGTAATACAGTAATAGTGTCCCTATGTCTGAGCTAGGTGGCTCTAGCTTCAAATTCCACCTGGTCCAGAGGTGTGTTACAGCATATCTGAACAGATTGACTATAAATATTGACAGATCCATGCTGACTCTCTCTGTTCAATCCATATTTGCCCACTTACTCAGATAGGCTGCTCCTAATAACCAGTAACTGTCCAAACAAATATTGAGCCAATCGACCAATAATTTCTGAATTTCTCTCTCCTACACTTAAATAATGCTGTAACACTGACAATTTTTCAACTCAAGGGGCAATTCCTGAATCAAGAGTTTCAGAGGATTATGGTTAGAGCATCAACAATTTCCAATCTTACTTCTAATATCAAAAGTGGAAACCTTCAAGTCTTGAAGATTTATCTTTGTCTCGTCCATTTATTGTTTCTGTTGTTGATGCTGATAGCGTTACCTCCCGTCCAGCAGATGGGTAGATAGTCTATATTTCCCTGTAAAATTCACCCTGTTGGTTATGCTTTTTGGTGTTTTGTCCACACTCCATTTGTTGCAAGGTAAACTGAATCAATTATCAACAAATCAGATCTGTTCCTGCCCTGGTACTTCTCCACTGCACAAGCTCTGCTTCTGTTACCAAGTAGATATGTTATTCAGGGTTTAATTTCACATCTTCTTCCCAACAAGAAGTTAACGCGGTTATATCCAGTCAAACCAAAGAGGAACGTAACATGATATCACAGGAAGGATGAACTCAAATAACCTTTTGCCAATAAAAACAGAAGTTGCTGGAAAAGCTGAGAAGGTATGGCAGCACATATGAAGAGAAATCAGAGTTTGCATTTCATGTCTGGTGACTCTTTCCTCTGAGCTTTTCCAGCAACATCTGTTTTTGTTTCTGATTTGCAGCATCCGCAGTTCTTTTGGTTTTTAATGATGTTCAAAAATAAACAAATAATTTCCATATTACCCAGCTCTTCCTTCTCACTGTACAGTAGATGCAAGCAGACAACTGGGAATTTGACATTTGCAAGGAATTTGAAACAATATGCAGAAAGCCTCCACAGTGGGGAAGTAAGGATGAGTGGATGCAAAATATCCAATAGTACAAATTCTGAAGAAGTATCAGATTAGGCACCAGACACCTCTTTCCTCTGGTCACCAGCAACCTCATGTTCTGGTAGCTCAGCCTTTGTAACCAGACAACCCATTCCTACAAAAAAATAAACTGAAAGAACTTCAGATGCTGGAAATCAGAAACAAAGTCAGATATTGCTGAAAGAAAGTCAGCAAGTCTGGCAGCATCTGTGGAGAGAAAGCAGAGTTAATGTTTCTGATCCAGTGACCCTTGCTCAGAACTGATTGTTTTTGAACCCATCCCTTTATGTGTCTCTATTTGATGGCTGCCCCAATTGAGTTTTGAGGGTCTCGAAATGTAGAAAGGGACAATTTTTGGTGTTTGCCTCATTAGTAGATTCCGCTACCAGTTTGGACATCAATAATAATTACACTTTCATTATTCTTTTTTGAATGATATACAGAACATTTTAATTTAATTGGTTTATTATGTTGATGATACCCTCGGGTGTTTGTCACATGGTTTCATGTGTTGTCCTCCACTGATTGCAGCTTTTCCTATTTCCTTCTCCCTCTTCTTTTATCTTAGCTCTGCTCGTTTAAAAGCTGATGTTCTGGTGAAAGGATAAAAACAGGTATACTTGCTTAAAAGACAGGCTTCAGCCAAGAATTTTGGGACATATGGCATCAACATTTGAGTGTTGCTGGATATGTTAGGACAGACTGTGGCACTTAAACACTGATCAGAACCATTTTTTCCTGAAGTAGTATACTTAAGATATTTTCTAATGTTATTGCACACCTCTGGAGCAGATGTAACCTTAACCTGGGCCTCCTGCCTCAGAGGTAGAGACACTACTACTGTACCCCAAGAGCTCCTAAATTTCCAGAGTCATAGAGCACAAAAACTGACCCTTCAGCCCAACCAGTCTATGCCAAACATAATCCCAAACTAAACTCATCCCACCTGCCTGCTCCTGGCCCATATCCCTCTAAACCTTTCCTATTCATGTATCTATCCAAACGTCTTTTAAACATAATTATACTGCATCCACCACTTCCTCAGGAAGTTCACTCCACACAAATCACCCTCTGTGTAACATAATTGTCCCTCATGTCTTTTTAAAATCGCTCTTGTCTCGCCTTAAAAATGTGTGCCCTAGCCTTGATATCCACCATCCCAGGGAAAAGATAACTCCCATTAACCCTATCTATACCGCTCATGAATTCATAAACTTCTATAAGGTCACCTCTCGACCTCGGACACTCCACTGAAAAAAAAATCCCAGCCTATCGAGTCTTTCTTTATAACTCAAACCTCCCATACTCAGCAACATCCTGGTAAATCTCTCTGAACCCTCTCCAGCTTAATAATATCTTTCCTATAATCAGAACTGGACATCAAACAGAAGAGGCCTCAGGAATGTCCACATTTTAAATTGGGAGATTGCACACCAGCCACAGAATACCAATTGGTTGTAGTCAATCAGCCCAAGTATATTTCCATGGCAGATAAACCCAGACCTTCTAGCCCAGAGGTCGGGGCACTACCGCTGTGTCACAGAACACTTTGGTTAAAGTTTTAGCCTTGAAAACCTTCTGCAGTTTCGTCAATTGGCAATTAGAGCCTTAACCTTAGGGCGAGCGTCTGTAATTTGTGTTCCAATTAATTTACCAAGATGATGTCGGTCACATCAGATCCTGGTGGGAGCGGTAGCTGCTGAGAGAGAGAAAAGATATTTTAATCGACAGTATCTTCCAGTTGTGGCCTGCTGAGTATTTTCTTTTCTCCCTGGCCTCATTCCAGATTTCCAGCGGGGATCTTGGTTGGAGGTTTGTTACTATCGCCCGGATTGATTAATTAAAAGGCAAATCTCCTTAATCCCTAAACCCCATATCAAAGCAGCATTGGGGGGGGGGAATCACAGAATACTGGAATACCTCGGTTTGTCTGATTCCTTGGTTTAACAAAGGGCTGGATGTGGGTTTGATCATGTTTGCTCCCAATTAGATCAACATTGAACAGCTCCCTGTAGCCACAGTGAGAAGCTTTGCTTAGGCGGAATAGTTCACATCCGCTCCTGGTCTCCATGGAGAGTTTCATACTAAGCACTTGCTCTCATGCCTGAAAATGTATTAACCTAAACAGCCAACGCTGAAAAGACTCCAGTATGGCTGGAGAAATACAGAGTTAAGGGTCCTTAGCAGATGGCTTATTTTTTTTTCACCAGAACTCTCCTCAGCTCACTGGCGGAAATGTATTTGGAGGAGTGGCTTGATTCATTCATTTAATATGAAGAGCAATTTGGACTTCTAGCCGATGGTGCTTGCCTTGCTGCGGGCTTTCTGTCGCCGGAGAACTGTAATCCGGTCCCAGTTCTAACTCTCTTCACTCGCGGGAGAGACCAGTCCCAGCAGGTAAACTTGGACATGACCTGAGGGTGGGCTTGGGAGAGTGTGTATGAGAAGTGGGGATGCCAGTACCTGAACTCAGTCCACTCTAACAGCTGCCAGTGGCGTTGAATCGCTCGCAGGTAAAACCAAAGGGTTTGGAGTGGTAGCCTAATTGCTATTGGAAGGAACTATCCGTCGGTGTTTAATGTGGGACTTTTCACAAGCGAAGTTTGAAATTTTGGGTATTAAATGACTGAGGTTAAACAAATCTGTTCATCCGAATCTCCCCCGGACAAAAAGCCGGGATATATAGATTTTTTTTTTAAAATCCCAAATTTGATCTAAATTCGGATTCCGCAGTTAGCGGAGATCTAGTCCCGCCCAAAGTGCTTTTTCGTTAATGTGACCCATCCCTTTAATGCGAACGAAGACATCGGTCCCATTCACAGGCGTTTTAATTTCTTCCCAGCGTTTTTTTGCCACCCTTTGTGACAGTAGGAGTTTAGCAATTCTTAATTCTGCAAATGTATTGAAATTACATTGAACAATACCTGGAACTGACATTGTATTTCTGAGCGACGTTAAAGGTAACTTCTTACGTTTGTATCTAAACACGCTAAACTTAATTTTTTGCTGTTTCTTGCACTTGAGAACGACTGACATTATAAAACTCAGGCTGTGTTCAATGATAAACAGGTGCCGCCCTCCACACAGGTTAATGTCGGTATAAATTAGTGATGGCGAATTTATGAAGAGTAGTTTGCTGTGAATAATGCTTCTAATTTTTTGGGCTGCACACCAAATTAATTTTTCAATGTAGATGTACAGGACTTGATTTATTAATGTCACGTACCTGAAGACAGTGAAAAGTATTTTTTGTGCTAACCAGACAAATTCCAGTATAATCAGGGTAATAGAACCAAATGCAGCATTAAGGATGGCATGGTGGCTCAGTGGTTGGCACTGCTGCCTCCTAGTGCCAGGGACCCTGGTTCAGGTGACTGCGCAATCTCCACACACACATTCTCCCTATGTTTGAATGGATTTCCTCTGGGTGCTACAGTTTCCTTCCATGATCCACAATTGTGCAGGTTAGGTGAATTGGCCATGCCAAATTGCCCATAGTGTTCAGGGATGTGGGTTAGGTGAGTTAGTGAGGGGAAATGTAGAGTAATAGGGTAGGGGAATGGGTCTGGGTGGGTTACTCTTTGGAGGGTTGGTGTGGACTTGGACCAAAAGGCCTGTTTCCACACTGTAGGCATTCTGTAGCTGTAACGTCAGAGAAGGTGTGGAGAAAGATCAAATCTAATGTGAGATGTTCATTCATAACTTGGCTTATTTTCAGATGATTCCCTATTGGCTCAACTTGGGAGTATTGTGTGAGGGAAGACCACCTGTGCATCATCTCCCATAGTATAGAATAAACTTACTTTTCCAGTAAGTGGACTATTGACTGTAAGTATCTTTCTTCCAGGAATCTAATTAAGAATACCTTGGGCAGAAGAAACCTGTTTTTGTTTTTGCTTGGATGGGGAGTGGTCCTTATGTTCTCAGGGCCTCCTTTATTCCCTCACTCAATGCAGACATGTCATAACAATGCTTGTGTATTCATGTTCATGCCTGCAGTGTTTGGACTTGCAGAAGTGGGAAAAGTTCATCAACATCTTCTGTAATTGTCACCAGTACAGTAAATTTAATGACAGCGCCCAAGGAAAGCATTAGTTTCCTGGATACCACAGTATTAAAATTGGCAAGATAAACATGAGTCATAAGTTAACAGCAACAATTTCTTTTTATTCCAAAATCATTTGGATGCAGCAGCACTCTTAGACAATTGTCATAGCTAATGTGTTTCCACTGAGAATAAAAACAACTGAAATATTTTAACAGGATAGACGTGCCCAATTTTTATTTTTGCAATTCTGATATCAATCTCAGCTTTTACACTTATGTTCTTTACCATTTTATCATTATTTTTCCTATATAGTAATTCCTGAACTTGTACAACCATTCATTTGCAATGAATTCATTACTTCTGGTGATTTCCTGGTTCTCAGAATTTCTTTGGTTCAACTGTTTTGTGTTCTCCTTTGCAGTTTCCACTTCCACCTGCCTTGCAAATTCCTCTTTCTTCTATTCAGAAACTCCCTCCCATGCAACCTCCCTCTCCTCTTGCCCCTCCTTTTGCACAGCCGCCTCCTCCTGAGTTTCGCCATGCAGCATCAATTTACGCCTGCCCTCTTAATACAGCCCCCCCCCCCCGTGGTCTCCCTGTCTGCCTTATTCCCATTGTCCAGCCCCTGTGATTTCCCCCCTTTCTCTTCCCC
Organism: Chiloscyllium plagiosum; assembly: GCF_004010195.1. NCBI lineage: Eukaryota > Metazoa > Chordata > Chondrichthyes > Orectolobiformes > Hemiscylliidae > Chiloscyllium > Chiloscyllium plagiosum. Next base: position 11,878,979 of record NC_057728.1, read on the forward strand.
TTTGGAGAAAATGTAGCACCTTTATAGTTCTCGGGTTATTCTCTGCAAAGTGGATGATAAAAATTAGCAAGAACTTTATTCATTCTTGAAATGTTGGTATTGCTGGTAAGGACAGCATTTGTTGCCTATCTCTGATTGCACTTGTGACAGTGGTAGTGAACTGCTGGCCAGAACCACTGCTGACGATGGGCAGAGAGTAGCTTTTGGAGAGAGCACCAGGATTTTGACTGAGGAACAGCTATATAGCTACAAGTCAGGATGAGCATGACTTGGAGGGGAACTTGAAGGCTTCAGGCATTAGCTGCTTTTCTACCTGTAGATGGTAGAGATCATGGGTTTGGAAGATGCTGTTGAAGGACACTTGATGAATTGCTGCAGCACCTCCTACATATTGTACACATTGTCAAAATGTTGAGGGTACGAGGAATGAATGATTAAAGCTGGTCTATGGGCCAAGTGGGCTGTTTTGTCTTAGATGGTGTTGAACTCTTTGAGCAAAGAGGATCTTTCTTCTTCCAGACAGGTGAAGGAGTTTTATTCAAGTGGAGTGAATTCCACCACTTGTGCCTCGTGGAGGGTAGATAGGCTTTTGGGAAGACGGGTTGTTAATTGCCACAGCATTCCTAGCCTCTGACCTGCTCTTGCAATTACATTATTTATATGCTGCTTTAGCCTCTGATCAATGGTAACACTGGGAAGGTATTTATGCTGAGCGATGGATGGCAAATGATTAGACTGTCCTGTTGTAGAGGATAATTTTAATGCCAGACAAGTGACAGAGAATAACTTGTCACTTAACCATCCAGTTGTGCTGCATGCAAGCACAGGATGCTTCATTATCAGTGGAGTTATGAATGTTGCTGATCCATTGTGCAATCATCAATGAAGATCCCCACTTCTGAACTTGAGAAGGAAGGAAGGTCATTGAATCTGAAGTTGGTTGAGCCTGGGCTTCTGCCCCCAAAGACTTCCTGTATGGCATCCTAGAGCTGAGATGATGGAACTCCCAACAACTGTCGTCATTTACCTTCATGGCAATGACTCCGTTAGATTTCCATTGACTTCAGCTTTGCTGGTGATCTCTGACACCGTACAGTCAATTGGTGCCTTGATATTGAGAGAAGTCATTGTCAGCCCATGGCAATGTTTTGTCCATGTTTAGATCAACATTGAAATGAGGCTTGGAGTTCAGTCACCTGGTGAAACTCGAACTGAGCAGGTTATTGCAGAGGTAAGCCCTGTCTGTTGGAGATAGTTGAGGAACTTTTGCATTACACCTCTTCCTTTTAAAGCATTTTCTTAAGTGCCTTGCCGTCCTTCGAGTTGTGAAATTTCATTACTTCTCTCAAGACTGTGTAATCTACAATAATATTTCTAGACAGTCACTGAGTTTCATTCAATCTTCTTGACTCCACTTTCAAGAAAGTCCCAGCTAGACAAAGGTAGTGACGAAGCATTTGGTACATTGCCTTTATTGGTCAATACATTGAAGATAGGAGTTGGAAGGTCATGCTGCAGTTGCATAGGACATTGGAGGTCACTTTTGGATTATAACATTTAATTCTGGTCTCCCTGCAATAGGAAAGCTGTCAATCAACTTGGAAGGGTTCAGAAAAGTTGCCAGGGTTGAAGGGTTTGAACTAAGAGGCTGAATAGGCTGGGCTATTTTCCCTGCAGCATTGGAGGCTAAGGGGTGACTTTGATTTATAAAATCTTGAAGAACATGGGAAAACTCCTTGTCTATTTACCTAGGCTAGGAGAATCCAGGCCCGAGGGCATATGTTAAGGTGGGGGGTGGGAAGTGGAGGGTGGAAAGATTTAAAAGGGAACAGAGGCAAGACTAGATTAATTTAGGATATCTGGCTGGCATGGAGTTGGTTTGAAGGGTGTGTTTCCATGCTCTTGATAGTATTTACTACCTTTTTAAAAATCATTTTAGTGGTAAAAGATGAAATATCTAAAGACTGGTAGCAGGTGCCTCCAATGATTTGGGTCTTCTGTTAAGCATTTCTGGTCAAAAATAATTGTAAATGCTTCACTATTGGTCTTTTGTACTAGGACTTAACGTCATAGTCCTACAGCACAGAAACATTTGGTCTAACCAATCCAGGCCAAACATAATTCCCAACTAAACGGTCCCACCTGCCTACTCCTGGCCCATATTTTTCTAAACCTTTCCCATTCATTTATCTAAGTGTCTTTTAAACTTTGATTATACCCACGTCCACCACTTCCTCAAAGTTCATTCCACACGTGAATCACCCTCTGTGTAAACAATTCGCCTCATTCATTTTTAAAAAAATAAATCTCTCTCTCCTCTTTTTTTTTTAAAACAAAAAATTTCCCCCTAGCCTTAATCTCCCATCAAAGGGGAAAGACACCTACTGTTTACCCTATCTATTTTCATGGTTTTATCAACCTTTCATAAGGTCACCTCTGAACCCCCTATACTCCAGTGAAAAAAAAATCCCAGCTTTTTTAACTCAAATTTTCAATATCTGGCAGCAACATGTTAGATCTCTTCTGAACCCCCTCCAGCTTAATATTCTTCCTATAACTGGGTGACCAAAACTGGACACAACAATCTAGAGGTCTCACTAATGACATGTACAATCTCAACATGACTTTTCAACTCCAGTTTCTGGATTAGTGGTGCTGGAAAAGCACAGCAGTTCAGGCAGCATCTGAGGAGCAGTAAAATCGACATTTCAGGCAAAAGCCCTTCATCAGGAATACAGCTTTTTACCTTTCCAATTCCTGTACTCCAAGAATTGAGCAATGAAGGCAAGCATGCTTAAAAAGAGCCAATTTAACCAGTCACATTCTTGAAATAACTTAAGGTTTTATAAAAAATTTGACACTTCATAAACTGCTGGTTTGGAAACAGAACAAGTTTGACCTTTTTAACCAGCCTATGTGACAGAAACTTCAAAGAATTATGTACCTGAAACCCTGGGTCCCTCTGCTCTCCAACACTACCCAAGGGCCTATCATTAATTATAAAAGTCCTGCCCTTGTACCAATGAGGGGGGTGGTGAGGAAGATCAAGATTCCCATTCTGTCAAACAGAATATTCCATTTATTCATCAATCTTGTTCAGACATCCTCTTTTTTTAATTTGCTATTTACTTGAACATAGATAATTGCTATGGGTGAAGCCCACGAATAAAATTGCAAGCCTCCTTCCCCCATCTGTTTGGGATGTAAGGTCCAGCCTGGGATCAGGTTTGCACCTGGACTTGTGACTAGACCTTGTTACCATCTTAATACAGACAATGGAACACAGATGCATGAGCAAAGTATTGGGATGGAGAGTAATATTAAAAATAAGCCTAAATGTGTATAAGGAGAGCTATTCTTCCAATCATCAATGCACCATCAGCCCCGATCCAGTCAGTGGTATGGGTGGGGACTTTATTCCAAAGTAGTTAGTGTTTTTAAGTAATGCAATAATGTTAAATCTCATGTTGCACACTTTGAGGCAAACTCACAAAGATAGAGATTAGTACATGAATCATGTGTTGATTTTGTTTTCAAGCATTGCATTACCTGAAGAGATGATAGAGAAAAGAAAGCATACCTCTTTTTAACCTTCCTGTCAAAAACCGAGTGGTATAGGAATTAATGATCACACTTTCTTTCCAGGAAGAAGTGAGTAATCAATCTGTGGCAATACTTAATGGCCAAGCTGTGGCAATCTTTAATGTTTCTTTACAGTGTTTTAATTGAACAATTCCCTGAGTTCAGTAATGCAGTGGAGATTACGGTCAACTGGAAAAACATAAGTCAACGGAACTGAAAAACCTGCTGCATGCCAAATATGGTTTTCTTCACAAGTAACTTCTTCTGGCGACTGATTGTTCTGTCAAATAATAGTTGTTTGTATCTTTTTTTTTTTTCCTAAGTAAGCTTGTAAACTTTTATGTCCCACATCTAAAATATTGAATAAAACCTACTTAAATGTTTAAATCTTTATCACTTTTATGAGAAGATAATGGACAGCTCATTCTTGTGGCTGACATACAGCTGCTTGGGAAATATGGCTGGTTCTTTTGCATGGTTATGTACAAATTTTAGAACAACCAAATTCCTGAGATTTGGATGTCCCACTGTAACTTTACAACTTTGAAAGTGAAGAAACTATGTTTCTTAATTCCTGAGAGCATTCATATTTTGAGTACATTTATTTTTAACAACTTGATTTGTATCCAGGAATGAAAACCATAAACCATAAACATTAGGTGGGGTTCATGACCAATTCAACATTGCAAGTGCATATTAAAAGACTTCATTGCCAGTCATCCATCAACAGAGTATACACTGAAGATTGGTCAATAACAGGAACAGTGATAAATATCATACTATTCAACAAAGTAATGCAATCATATTCCAGCCAAATTCACAAATTTTAGTTTCAGTTGGAACACACACAATTGCTAAACTTCCAGATGAGATGGGATTAACTGAATCACTTTGTTCATCCAGGCCCTGGTCACAACATGCTTAATTTAAAACTGACCTCTTCTCTTGATGCCTGATCTGAATTAACTTCCTTTTAAAAAGAGCCAATTTAACCAGTCACATTCCTGAAATAACTTAGGTTTTATAAAAAATGTGACACTTCTTAAACTGCTAGTTTGGAAACAGAACAAGTTTGACTCCAGATTAGAATACATACAGACTCTAACCACACACCTTTTAATGCACTGTCTGAGCTGACATGTTACTTTTTTTATAAAACTAGAAGTTATCTTGGGAATGTGACTTGAAAGTAGTTCTAGGATTTACATACTAATGATTTGAAACCTACAACCCATTCTAAAAGATGAAAGACTTAACAGCAATCTAGGTTTGTTCAATATATTGTATCAGTTGCATGGCACTGTGCTGTAAATTGTGTCATATGATCCTGCCAGACGAGCTACCTGATGAAGGGAGCAGTGCTCTGAAAGCTTGTACTTCCAAATAAACCTGTTGGACTATAGCCTGGTACTGCCTGATTTTTAACTTTGTCCATCTCAGTCCAACACCAGTACCTCCTAATCACAGTTTTTGAACCAATTAGTCGAGTATTAGGTTATGTAGGAACTTGTCTAAAAACAAAATCAGGCTATCAGTATGTCCTTACGATCGTAGAGTCAACCTGATGAGAATACTTTGTCCCAAGTGTAAAATATTGGTGTGAGTTAAATGTTTCAGAAATCCTAAGATTGAATTGGGGAAAGCAGGCTGAATATGTGCAAGGAGAAAGTGAGGGCTGCATATGCGGAGATCAGAGCTGAAAATGTGTTGCTGGAAAAACGCAGCAGGTCAGGCAGCATCCAAGGAACAGGAGAATCGACGTTTTGGGCAGAAGCCCTTCTTCAGGAATATGTGCAAGCCTTGTGATGTTTTATAATTCATATTTTGTGATATTTTTGAAATGGTGTGTTTTCTTAGGGTGAAGGAATGTAAATATCATAGTTTTTCATTTTTGCATATTTTTGATTGTAAACTGAAATGGGGAAAAAAAGACTTTCAAAAACCTTGGATTGTAGATGGCATTGCTGAACTTTTTAAAAGCATGTGACCAGCACTTGCAATAACTATTTTAAACTGGTGTTTATTCAACCAGTGGTTGAGGTTTAGTTACAAATGAACTGGCCTCAAGGGGGGAGTGTGTACAAAAAAAATGAGATTTGGTCAGTACAGATGAGAAAGACCTTCTGCCTGCCACCAACCGTATAGTTGGCTTCCAGGTGGGAAGCAGCTTGTGGGTGTGAATGAGATGGTCTTAAGTTTCCTGACCTGTGGAAAGAAAGATGTTGTCTCTATCATTGCAGTAAAAAAGCATCCAAAGCCTGAAGAAAGCCAGTTAATGAGGGACTGACTGAATTGGGGCGTCAGTACATCGGAGTATCACTGAGACCTGGTCCAAAATTCACCATCATACTCTTCAATGACCGTTCTCGTGATGTAAGTGGCTGCATTAGACCAGCCCAACTGGCTGACCATTTCCATGAAGACCAGAAAATGTAGTTAATTCCACTGGAAATGGGGAAAGTCCTCCTTTCTTATGACAGCTTTTAAAGAAGATTAAACTTCCAGGATTAACCAATTGTTCTCAAATTGCCTTCAGGGTCTTGATCTGCTTTTGTTTTTGACCCAGATTAATATCTTTATGAAAGAAAACTTAATGGACAAGGTTATGTACAGGTTGGGACCAGAAGTTGTCAAAAGTGGTACGTTTACAAAGCATGGTATCTGCCATTGAATACTAACATTATTTGGTGGCACATATCTAACACTGAGCTTCTCTTGTAATGTTTCCACTGAACAAAGTGGTGTCCATGGCTCTCTCTAATTTGTAGCATTCTGTTGATATTATTCACTGTTCTTTCCATTTGAATATGATCTAAAGATCTTCAGGGTATGGGTCCAGAGCTGATATTTGCTTCAGAATCTTTTTCAAGGCAGTGAAGATTTTAGTAGGAAAATGTTGCACACTTTGTTACTAAACTTGATTCTTTCCCTTGCTCCTCCAGAATTGGTGAAAGCTGCAAGTATTTATCCAATAGATTTGAACTGTGAGGTGACAGCTTGATACACTGAATCATTGCACACGATGCATGCAGGTGGTACACGGATAAGCTTTGAATTGGGCTGAGTCTGGATAAAGTCCTACTTGGATATTAGCAGCTCCGCCTTTCTGTTAAAGCTGAAGGAAACTCAGTGATGGTTAGATGTTAAGGATGAGGATCTGACCATGAGAGTCACCAGTCTTCATTTCACTGAAGCTCTAAAGTGAGATCCCTTGATTAAGCCTTTATTCTCTGTCCACTTGTAATTAATCAGCTAATAACAGTTAGTAGAATTTGGGACTTTATTCCAAGTTGAGCAAGCTCCACTGGTAGGTAGTCTGCTCGGTTTCAGTGCATGGAACCAGGCTGCTCTTGGATTTGTCAAAATCCACACAAGACGTCTCCCAAGAATAGCAAAGAACTGAGAGTTCTGTGGCTGTCAATTCAACTTGCCATTGATACAAGTTTATAATTAAAGTATATAGACAGTCCGAAAAGATCCTGACAAGTTCCAGACTATTTTGGGTGTGAGGGATTTTACATGTTTCATAAAATTTATGAAGTTTACCATGAATGATAATGAACAATGCAGTGGATTTAGTCAGTCAACAGCAAGGCACTAGCTGATGACTTGAAGCTCATTGGGCATTTCTTTTGGATTTGTGTGCCTGCTAAGTATTGCTGCTTATTAACCTTACTGTGCGCTTCAGCTGTGCTTGATCAGTGGCATCTCTGAAAGCTAGAGAGGGTTCAGAACAAATTCATCACTGGAGTGTAGAAGGTTGAGAGGTGACCTTGCAGAGGTTTATAAAATCACGAGGGGTATTGATAGGGTTAATGATAGCTGTCTTTTCCCAAGGACGGGGGATTTCAAGATTAGGGAGCATATTTTTAAGGTGAGAGAAAAGCGATTTTAAAAAAGACATGAGGGGTAATTGTTTTGGTACAGAGTGTAGCTCATATGTGGAGTGAACTTGCTGAGGAAGTTATGGATGTTGGCTAAGTTAGAACTATTTAAAAGACACTTGGATAAGTACATAATTAGGAAAGGTTTGGAGAGATATGGGCCAGGAGCAGGAAGATCTGGAATTATGTTCAGCATGGACTGGTTGGACTGAAGAGACTGTTTCTGTGTGGTATGACTTTATGAACAACAGCTGAGCAGTCTTGGATTTGCAAGGTGGTATATTTTTGGTTTAAGAATCCTGGTCATCTTACTGATATCCTTTCCTCTTTATCATCTAACGGGCTTCTGCGATGTCAGTCATTTGTGTGAGCTTAGTTTATCAGTTAAGAAATGAGCTATAAAAATGAGTTTACTAAGATAATAGGATAGCACAAGCTGAACTTTTGTCTATTTATTTTTAATTGGTGCATTGAAGCATCTTCGAGTTCCAGAACCTAAATGTCGTAAAGAGCGATTATTAATGGCTATTTGTTACGATAGCCTTGTGTGAATCAGTTCAATGAATAACCACCATCGTAACCAACCTACAAAAATAAAACTCTTGATCAATCCTGCCACATTTCACTCGGGGTTGTCCAATATTGCTATCAACTGAGATCATAACAACTTGGCTAAATCTTCACCAAGACTTTGAAAATGAGATTCCACCCGTGCAATCTTCCATACAATGGCAGTCCTCTTTCCAGAATGTTCTGAACTCTGAGATTCTGAACTCTCAGAACTGACATTTCATATGGTTGAATTCTGGGCATTTGATCAGTTAGGAGTGAATCATTTGGGGATAGCTGTGCTAAACATATTCGACTGCTCAGGAATTCAACTCTCTGATTCAGCTGGCCTACTGCCTTCTCTCTTAAGCTCCTGTCTTGCCTTTTGCTTGTCAGAACATAGCTTTTATACTTGAACTTGCTTCCTGTTGATACTGCTTCCCTGATCCAGTGTTGCTGTAGTAAGTACACCAACCAGTATATCTTTTTCAAAAATGATGATTGATCCCTTCACAATTAAACACATTCAAAGTTACTTTCAGAAGCTTTAAAACACACATTCCTCAAACATCTTTACAGTAATCAACAATTTCTTTACTGTTACTGCTTCTGGGTCAAAAAATGTCATTAAAGTACTCCTAATCCCATTCACGCTTCAATCTGATCCTATTTATAGGACCCCAAGTGATTCTCTGGTTAATGCCCACCAACTGTATCAAAGGAAATATAATCAGTATACAGTTAGCAATGTGTTCTTGTGATATTCTTTTAAATGTTGTTCTGTTTGAATATATAGGATGGATTATGTAATTTTAATTTCACTTTGTTTTCCCTCAATAGCATAATTGTCGGTTTGGGCAAATTCTCAATCATTGAATTTGCTTTTGTTGTTAATTTGATTTATTTTATTGATTAAAATATACGTGGTAATAACTTGGAAAAGCAAAGATAGTATTTGTCTTTTGTTTGCAGAAGAATCTAAGTTGAAAATTTGAATATCGCTTCGCAATGGTTAGAAAAATGAGCCATTTTCATTCAAAGTTGTCTGATGAAGAACAGCAGCAGCAGCAAAATTTCATTAAGAGGTATTTAGTACTGAAGAATAAAGCAAAGAATAATTTCTGGTGTAAATTATGGATATGTAGTTTGATATTACTAAAGTTGATATCATTGACATTAATGCTGTACTACAGAGGTGGTGCTCAAAGTCTAATTGTGAAATACAGGTTATCCAATAACATCAAATGTCCATCCATTGACTTCAATTATGATAGCGATGGTGACTCCCAAACTCATAATAATACAACTATTTTCTTTGTGGAGGTCTCTGACCGAACTAACCCCACATTTTTGTCCTTGTGTTCCGTGGAATCTGCAGCAAGATCTCATCCCCGGGCCAAGATTGTCTTTTACATGAAAGGTCTTTCAGCTACAAAAGTTAAAACCTTTGGGATTTCCTTGTTGAACTGTTTTCCTAATGTTGAGATCAGGCCATTAGATCTGAAAAATCTTTTTGTGGACACTCCATTGTCTTCATGGTATTCCAGCCTGCATCAATGGTGGCAACCTTATCTAATACCAACTATTGCCGATGCCTGCAGACTTGTCCTTCTGTGGAAATACGGTGGGATTTACTTAGACACTGACATTATTGTTCTCAAAAATCTGCTCAATCTCACTAACAGCCTTGGCAGAGAAGAACAGTATTTACTGAATACAGCCTTTTTGTCCTTTGATCGGGGCCATGATTTCATTGGAAACTGCTTAAAGGATTTTGTTGAACACTTCAATGGATGGATCTGGGGCCACCAAGGACCCCAGTTAGTAACCCGTGTTCTTAAAAAGTGGTGTCAAAAGAAGAGCATAGCCAAGATTCAACAGTGCAAAGGTGTGAGGATGTTACCTCCTGAAGCATTCTATCCAGTTCGTTGGCAAGACTGGAAAAAATACTTTGAGGTAATGAGCAAGTCTGAAGCTCAGAAGTTACTGAAGAATTCTTACGCCGTACACATATGGAATAAAATGAGTCATGGAACCTCATTTCCGATGGGGTCGAAAGTGATGATTGACCAACTGAGCTCAGTTTACTGTCCTATCTCGTATAAAATAATGAGCTGGCAGGAAACATAGACCACTGAAATTTCAAGCAATGATTACAACATGACTTTAAAGATGGCAATCATTAAACCAAATTGAAATCAAACCTTATCCGATGTAAAATTTGGCTTTAAAGAAATGCGGTTTAAAGTTGAGCCACACTTTACAATGACCGTTTGTGTTTGATAATAATGTTGAGGATGGTCAGCTGTTAGTATTAGGTAAATAATTGTAAAACTGTCATTTTGAAAAACAAATCAATATTGAGTCAACAGGAAAAGCTTTAAGACTTTATAAGTTTTGATGACAAATAGATGTTTCATATTTGTAATATATTTCCCAGGATTGAATGGACAACCTCCTCAGAAGGAGTGGGCCATTTAGTTGTTCGAGCCTGTTTCACCATTCACCTGAATTCCAGTTGAACTCATCCCAATGCCATTTTTCTCCATATTCTTTAGTATGTAAAAATCCTTTGATCTTGGCCTTCAGTCTTCTCACTGAGCATTCATAGTCCTCTGGGATCCAAGAACCTTGAAACGAGATTCTGTTTTTGAACACAGTAACTCTTAATCAGGAAGTGGTAACATTTTTTTATTGAGATTTTTTTTCTTTTATTTTGAGGAACATAACCCAGTCTCTCATCATAGCACAATACCTCCCTTCCAACAATCAGTCTAATGCACCCTTTTTTTTCCAAATATTTACTGACGGATGGGGATGGAGGTGGGTAAGCCAATACTATTGTCTGTCACTAAGTTCAGTCGAGCAGGCGGAGGTGAGCTGCCTCCTTAACATCCTGAACTCTATGGGAGTTCGGTATAGTCAGTGTTTTTCGGAGATACACTCATTCCAAGATTACCAGATACCTTCTTTTGCTAAGGAAATCAAAATTGTACACAATTTTCCAAGTCTTGCGTAATTGTAGTAAGAATTCTTCACTCCAATTTCTTTTTGGGGAATAAAAGGCCAATATAACATTTGCTTTCCTAATTGTTTGCTTTTTTTTATGTTCGCTGATTCATGGATGAAAGTAATCCAGTCCGTTTGAATAGTAATGGTTTATAGAGTCACAGACCACAGAAAGAGGCCCTTTTGGCCCATTGCATTTGCACTGGTCATCTATTATCCATATACTCTAGTCCCATTTTCCACCACTTGGCTTGTAGCCTTTAATGTTCTGCTGTTTCAAGTGTTCGCTGAAATGCTTTTTAAAGGGTTCTTGAGGGTTTCTGCCTCTGCCACCCTTTCGGGTAGAGAGTTTCAAATACCAACCACACTCTGGGTGGGGGAAAAGATCAATCCTCCTTTTAATCCACTCTTGACCTCCTGCCCCTTACCCGAAATCAATGCCCCCGGTTATTGAATCCCGCACTAAGGGGAATATTTTCTTCCTATCTATCCTAATAATGCCCTTCATAATTTTGCATACCTCGATCAAGTCCTCCCTCAGTCTTCTCTATTCCAGGAAACATCCTGAGCTGATCTAGTCTCGTGCTATCACTAAAACACTCCAGCCTGGGTAACATTGTGGCAAATCTTCTCTGCACTCCCTCTAATGCAATCACATCCTATAGTATAGCAACACAGTAATATAATGCACACAGTACTCCAGCTGTGACCTAACTGCCACCTTTATATGGCTCCATGATAACCTTCTCGCTCTCATATTCAATGCCTCTTAAAAGCAAGTGCCTCATATCTCCTCTTAATGTCCTTTTTTCTATCTGCCTTGTTGCCTTCAAGGATCATTGTACATGCACACCAGGGTCCTTCTGATCCTCCATACTTTCTAGAGTCCTACCACTCATTGATGACTAGGAAAGGAGTCTACACATTCTTCAGCATACATTTGTTGGAGTTATTTATAGGTCACACAATAGTCATCTTAGTATGGGGCATGGTATTAATCAGGATGCAGGGTGCATTTTTGGAGTGTGTGAGGGATTTTTTTTGAGAGCAGTATATTGATCTAATTAGAGGATGTGCTATTTTAGGTCTCGTATTATGTAACAAATAAAGGCTAACTAATAATATATAAGCTTAAGTCAATTCTCAGGGGAAAAAAAAAATTAAAACTCTGGAGACTTGAACAATAAGTTCCATTAACATAGATTGTAAATAACTGAGGCCCAAGCACTGCCACTTGCCAAACTAATACTGACCAAAATAGTTCCCAGCAGTTGCATTCATGATGTCATACTGCCATTGGTCTCAGGACAGGAAGATCTCTTGATCTGGGTTTTATTCTCTCTCTCTCTCTCTCTCTCTCTCTCTCTCTCTCTCTCTCACTCAACTGTGACTTCTTTTCTCCTCCGTGCTAGTTTAAAAGTTTGTTTTTCAAAATTACTGGGGCTGAACCAGTCCTTAACAGCTATTGCTCAACAAGCCATTAACTGTAACTGTGATGTCACTTTTTTCATATTCAATTGAGCAATTCTGGTTAATGCTCCCACACAGTTCTGAATCCTCTTATCTCAGAAGGAAAGTGATTTATTGGTGGAGGTGAATTGTTCAATTGGAGACACAGTCCCAGATTTTACTCAAAATTAACTTTTTATAATTTGGAGCTTTCTCTTCTCCTTTTTCCCAAACTCCACGTTTACTGTGTGGACCAGAGCAGACCCTCTCAAAATATACTAAGAAGATCGCCTAGGACTTAACTCTTCCTTATGTTAAAGGCAAATGCATGGTGTTTCATTCCAGATCCAATTGGTCAAACTACTGGATTTAAAGCTAAACACACTTTTTATTCATCCACTATTGTTAACATACAACAAAAGAAAGAAGAAATTTGAATACTTCACACTATTGCAAAACCTAGCAGAATAATAGATTATTAACTAATGTTCCAGTATAGTAAAAAGCAAACTCAGAAAACAGATTCTCTTCCTGCTGTTGGAGTTGCATGTGAGACAACCACCAGCTTTTAGCTGAAACCTAGAGAGGGAAAAATGGCTTCCACTTCTTCAAGACCCCAGCAGCAAATTGCTGAAAGCTAAAACTAAACATTTCAGTTCAGTGGGAGCTTGACCACACCCATTCAGGCTGCTTCTATTATTATAACTTTCAAAAAGAACCCCAAGGCCCCTCAAACTGTTTAATTTTAGAGTTTTCAATAGACAGCTCCACACCTCTGCCTTAAAACCTCTCTTCAAAAAAAAAGCAGGACTAAATATACCTCTTAAAGCCATAGTATCAACATATAACACTGCAGCAGCGTACTCCTTGACTGCCTGTCTAGGGTCCTCGCCTTATACAACCTTAAGTCTATCGCCATCTACTTTCTTTCCAAAGCATACATCTTGACACGTTCCTGTAAAATGTTACATATGCCATGCCTTGCCCACTCACTCAACCTCCTTTTGCATTTCCATGCACCTCTACACAGCTTATTTTGACACCTTGTATTGGCAGAAACCTTTTGCAATTACACCTGGTCTCTTCACACACTAAGATGGATTGTAAGTAACTGAAGCCCAAGCTTGTACTACATCACTTACCTAACCAAAGCTGAACCATTTATTCCTACTCACTGTTTCAGATTTTATTGTCACATGTACTCATGTACAGGGTACAGGGGTAGAGTGAAAAGTATACAATATCACCAAACAATGTCATCTTAGGTACAAAATCTTAGTTACAGAAAAAGAGAAAGAAAGAAATGTTTAAAAGGTTCAGTGGCATGGTGGTTCAGTGGTTAGAACTGCTACCTCACAGCACTAGGGTCTAAGGTTCGATTCCAGCCTCTGATGACTGTCTGTGGAGTTTGCACATTCTCCCTGTGTCTGTGTGGATTTCCTCTGGGTGCTCTAGTTTCCTCCCACAGTCCCAAGGTGTGCAGGTCAGGTGAATTGGCCATGCTAAATTGCCCATATTGTTAGGTGCATTTGTCAGAGGGAAATGAGTCTGAGTGGGTTACTCTTCGGAGGGTTGGTGTGGACTTGTTGGGCTGAAGGGCCTGTTTCCACACTGTAGAGAATCTAATCTAATTGCAATCCCAGTTTGATTCAAGAGATCTAGTTTTCTGTCATAACTTTGAAGTATTTTTGAGAATCTAAGTATCATATCCACTAACTCCTAATAGATTTGTCAAACACAATTTCTCTTACTTAAATTCATTTTGACTTTGCCTAAGCAAATTATGATATTTTAAGTACTCTGTCACAGTACCATTAACAATAGATTTGAGCACTTTCCTAATATTGATGTGAGATAACTGGTCTGTTCTTCTATTTTCTCTCTTCCTCCATTAGAGTCATAGAGATGTACAGTATGGAAACAGACCCTTCGGTCCAACCCATCCATGCCGACCAGATATCCCAACCCAATCTAGTCCCAGCTGCCAGCACCCGGCCCATATCCCTCCAAACCCTTCCTATTCGTATACCCATCCAGATGCCTTTTAAATGTTGCAATTGTACCAGCCTCCACCACATCCTCTGGCAGCTCATTCTATACGTGTACCACCCTCTGTGTGAAAATGTTGCCCCTTAGGTCTCTCTTATATCTTTCCCCTCTCACCCTAAACCTATGCCCTCTAGTTCTGGACTCCCTAACCCCAGGGAAAAGACTTTGTCTATTTATCCTATCCATGCCCCTCATAATTTTGTAAACCTCT
>NC_057728.1:11894241-11927171 GCF_004010195.1 Chiloscyllium plagiosum
TAATCAGTCTCCCATGGGGAACCTTGTCGAACACCTTACTGAAGTCCATAGAGATCACATCTACTGCTCTGCCCTCATCAATCTTCTTTGTTACTTCATCAAAAAACTCAATCGAGTTTGTGAGACATGATTTCCCATGCACAAAGCCATGTTGACTATCCCTAATGAGTCCTTGCCTTTCCAAATACATGTACATTCTGTCCCTCAGGATTCCCTCCAACAACTTGTCCACCACCGAGGTCAGGCTCACTGGTCTATAGTTCCCTGGCTTGTCCTTACCACCCTTCCTAAACAGTGGCACCACATTTGCCAACCTCCAGTCTTCCGGCCCCTCACCTGTGACTATCGATGATACAAATATCTCACGACCCTCCGAAGAGTAAGCCACTCAGACTCATGCACCTAACAATATGGGCAATTTAGCATGGCCAATTCACCTGACCTGCACATCTTTGGACTGTGGAAGGAAACCAGAGCACCCAGAGTAAACCCACACAGACACAGGGAGAACCTTAGACCTTGGTGCTGTGAGGTAGCAGTTCTAACCACTGTGCCACTGAACCTCTTAAACATTTCTTTCTCTATTTCTGTAACTAAGATTTTTGTACCTAGGTACATTGTATCTAAGATAACATTGTGTGGTGATATTCTTGAATTTGTCTGCATTCCAATCCATATGGACTGTTCCAGAAGGTAAGGAATTATGGGAAACCAAGGCATCCATTATATGCATCTTCTAAAGCCCTGGTTTTGAACTTAACTGATTCACAAGTAAATATATCATAGTGTTTTAACTATTTCCCTGCAGGTTCTTTTACTGTTATTGATTAACACACTCTCATTGCATGTTGCTGGGGGTAAAATATCTTATTGCTTACTTAGTTCCTCAACATGTTAACAAAGAAAACTATATTGAATATATTCCATGAACACCTTCCTCCATGCTATTACTACAAAATTGGTCATCCAAGACTTGGGAATACTGAATTGTGCAGTTTGCCACATTGGCTACTTCCATTCACCAAATTTGGAAAAAGTGGATTTCTTCTTCCATTTTGAAATAATATGTCTTTCTTCACTGCTGTTGTCTCTGTCTAAATCAGCCGAGCTTCATGAAATTATATTTTTGCATTGGCACTTTTTTAAAATATATTTTAATTGAAAAAATAATTGTTTTAATATTACTACAACTACAAATACAAAACAATACAATGCAAAACAGTACAAAAAAAGTTTTTTAAAAAAAACTCAACCCACCCTCATGTACAAATGTATAAACATATATAGAAAAATATAGAATTTAAAAAAAAAACAAACTGGCCATTTAACTAAATAAATAAATAGCAACCAACAACAAACTAATAAATAGTAATAACTCAGCTCAGCCAAACAAGACACTCATACATTCACAGTTCCTCCTCTCTGGATAACGGACTCGTAAAATGCAAACGTTACAGCTATATAAAAGCACTTGTTAGTGTGGCAGATAAATCTGTGTCCAGGTGTTCCCATAAGGGCCGCCATTGTCTTATAAAAGTTCTCAGTTTTGTGGTGTACCATATTTGTGAGAAAATCCAAGGGGATGTGCTCCATAACAACTTTCCTCGAACCTGACAGGCCCGCCGGGGTTTTGGATACCCAACCTAGCAAGGTATTCTTTCTTATGCAGAAAGTGAGGATATTGAAAAGTTCTTTCTTACGCGCATCTGCAGGGAACACACTGGACAGGCCCAGAAGAAATCAGGTCCTTCTCCACCCTTGCACCCAAAAACCTCTCCATTGCATCTGCCACAGCACTCCAGTATATTTGGAGCCTACCACAAGACCAGAGACAATGGGTAAGAATGCCCGTACAGACCTTGCACTTGGGACATGTTGAAGATACCCCTGATTTAAATTTTGACAAATGGTCCAGAGCCAAGTAGATCTGTGGAGAATCTTCAACTGTAAAGCATGAGTCCTATTACAAATTGATATCTTTCTTGCATTTTCCCCAAATATCTTCCCATGCCTCTGAGAAAACTTCAACACCCAGCTCTCTCTCCCACACCCTGTGGAGTCGATCAAACTCATCTGATGTGGAAACACCCCAATTGATATAAAGTACTGACAGAAAGTGTATTCTTAGCACATTCCCCCCCCCCCCCCCCCCCGCCCCATGTCAGATTTGTAGGGATCAGTCAAAAGTGTAGTCTTTTTATTGAATAAAATCCCTAACTTAAAAAAATGAAAGAGGTCCATATTAGATAGCTTGTATTTCCATGCTAACTGATTGAAGGACATCATTACGTCTCCCTCAAATAAATCGCCCATGCAAGACACACCCCTAGCTGCCCAAAGCTTAAAGCCGGATCTATCATCCTCAGTTGAAAACCTGGCATACCCACTAGAGGTATGAAAGATTTGCCAACATTGCCTTCCCTCTGCCGAATTGCCTTCCATGCTTTAACAGTATTGATGACTATTGGGTTACGGCAATATTCCCCAACCGTCCTCATTTTGTCCAGAAACAGCAAACTGGTAAGGGCGCACCTTGCCTGGGAGGTTTTGATATCTAACCATATTGAAAGAGGATCCCCACAAGCCCAATCACTCTGGAAGATCCACTCCCCCAAAGCTGTGAGGCAGTTGCAGTTTAGCTAATTTAATGAGGGGCTACTTACAATGCCAAATAAAGGCGCTAAGCCAGACATTCAGTCTTCTGAATATTTGCTTTTTGAAAATCTGGGGGAGCATCCATATATGGTATATATTCATCTTAATAAGCTCTATCCGACCCAACCATGAAACTGGAAATGCCTCCCATCTTTGAAGGTCTTGTTTAATTTTGTCAAATAATTGATCCAGAACTGGAGTAATGAATGTGCCCAAATACACAAAACACACCTGTGACCACCTGAATGGGAATCGATGTTGGCCCTCAAGTCCTAGCTCCTTCATAAGACATCCATAAGTATAGCCTCTGATTTCGCAAAATTAATCTTGTTCCCTGAAAAAAATGCCAAACATGGAGCTGCATTGTATCAGGCGAGGCACTGAAATGGCTGGATTTGACAACAGAATTATGACATACAATGAAATCTTATGTAATTTTGATCCCACTTCTGGAGCTGAAAAATTGGGATCTGCCAATGGTCCAATGTAAAAAGCAGTGGTGAAAGGGGACAGCCCTCCTGGCTGCCCCTGAAAATGTTAAAATTGTTTGATCGTACCTCTTTGGTGATGACCGCCAAGAGAGGGCCACTATAAAGAACCTTTACCCATTTTATAAAAACTTCACCCAAACCAAACCGCTCCAGAGTATAGAAAAGGTACGGTTACTCAACTCGGTCAAATGCCTTCTCTGCATCTAGAGAAATCACTAATCCCTGTATTAACTGTTGTTGACATGCTTGAATTACATTAAGCAGCCTCCTAACATTATTGGAGGAACTGCGGCCATTTATGAAGCCTGTCTGATCCACTTTAACAATAGAAGGTAATACAGACTCCAGCCTTGCATTGGCCCTTTAAGTAGTCAAGGTGAGATTATATCCTATGGGTATGCATCATGCAACCGCTGTATGCGATGCCAGAAGGAAATGCTAATTAGGAAATTCATTTTGCTGTTGTGCATTGCTACCTGAAATTTTCTTCTGATTTCATGCAAGTGATACATCACTCCATCCTGCCCCATTCCAAATCTACTTTTACATTAAGATTAGAGCCTACATTTATAACATATTCCATCAAATGCTGGAATCCAATACAATTGCTGGTTTGGGTTTTGCTAATATATTCAGTTATGTATAATTTTACATTTCAGCTTTTTATAACTTTTGAGTTAGCTATTTTCAATCTCAATGGATTTTCAACAGGTTTCAACAGCAAATTATGTTACCTCTGAACTGGAAGCTGTATTTTTCCTTGTGTCTGCTGTTTTACACTGTTGGGTGCTGAGAATAAACCATTTCTAAAACTTATTGGATTTGTCTAAATTTTGTATCACAAATTGGTCTCTTCAAATTGGTGAAATATTAAATATAAAAATTTTCTTTTACTGTCCAAATTAACTGAAAATATCTTAAAAAGATGCAAATGGACAATATAACTTAGCAAATGTTGTTAAATATGTATGTAGAATTGAAAATCTCCAATATGTTTTTAGTCATTATCCAGAACTTACATCATGTGCCATTGTGTGTTACTTTGGGTTTATTTGTTGATATTTAACATTGAAAATGTCTATTTAATCAACAATGTTTAGATGTTCTTATGTAAACGGTTGCTAGTGAAATTTAATTGACACAGTGACATCTCCTGCTGTATCCTACAACGTGCAAAAAAGTAACACTCTGATTTTGAGAGAAGGTTGTGTAAAATTACTTTACGTTAACAAATTTGATCTCCAGCTTACTTTGGTATTTCTGTGGATTTGAAGAATTGATTTTCTATTTGGTTGGGTTGAAAATGTAGATTATGCAGTGCTGCTTTTGGAAAAAACTGGTCAGCCAGCCAAATATTCCATGTTTTGTGGAAGAGTCATATTGACTTGAAACATTAAGTCTATTTCTCTGTCCACAGAAGCTGCCAGATCAGTTGTGTTTCTCCAGCATTCTCCGTGTTTGTCTAATACTGAATGAGATGTCCATACCTGATATGATTTGAGCAGCCTGCTATCCTCCAGGGAAGATGACTGAAACAGGCACTAGGTCCACTGCTTACACACATGAGAATTTTGATCCCAACTGAGTGCGACAGGCTACATGCATTATTTTTATATCCCCGTAAAATAATCCAAGGATTAGGTCTGGGACAGTTTGGTGATCTCAGTCCTCCAGTAGCAAACAATTTGTCGTTCTCAGGCCAGTTGACCATTCTTGTGAAACTAACCTCTATGCAGCAGCAACACAGAATTCAAATTATGAATGCTATTTGATTTCCAAACCTTTGTTTGTTTATCAGATAGGATGGCCTGAAGGGGAACTTTCACATGTGCCTGGACAAAAAGCCACTCTCCAACTCTGGACTGCAAGCTCTATACATCTTTAGGTTGAGTTAGCATGTTTTGTCATACGTGTAGAAGCCTATATTTTGGACCATTGGATGTAATATCATTGACTAAGAAGGGCCCAGATAGTAATCAAGGGAGTTGGGTGAGCGCTTACCAGAACAGTTGTATATGAGGGAGCATTTTGATTCTTCTTTGGCTCGACTGAAGGAAATAAATTAAAAATTGTTTTTAATTGGAGACTGTGAATGCAATTGAGGGATCTAGATGGGACTCCATGTTTTAAAAATATAGTGTGACTTCTGAATTGCATTAACACTTGATTGATTGGGGATGTGTTTCTTTCCGGGGAAATGCAACTGAAGAGGCCCATTAATGGCACGTGTTAAGTTAGTTTGCACATCCAAGATTGGAGAAATAATCTGGGTTGCTGCTACTCTAGGATCTCCATTTCTCACAGTCACAACTTCACCTGAAGGAGCAGCGCTCTGAAAACTTCCAATTTCAAATAAACCCGTTGGACTAAAACCTGGTGTCATCTGACTTCTGACCAAGAATTCTTTTACTCCAAGATGACAAATTCTGTGTTCTATTTAACCCATCTCTGAAATATTCTTCCTGGCAATATTATTTCTGATGTTCTATCTTCCTAATGTGATTAGTTATTTTCCATGCTTAAAAAGATCTTTGCAGATATAGCAGAGCTGCGGTACTAACAGGTTTCCCATATTTTGTGGCTAAAATGGAAGATTATGCCCTGCAGCTTCACTAGATGGCACCATTTTTAAAAATAAATTCTTTGCTCATCAAGGATTTTAATTCCATTTTGAAGCCTCCTGTGTCCATTTATTCTCTGGCTGAAACATGACTCGAGACTGCTCCCACACTATGCATTCTCTTTCTGTTTTGGAGTAATTAATTTTCCTTTAAGGCAGCTCTGAACTCTCCTCTCCTCTCCTGCCTCTTACCAGGTCTTTACCATTGCCCAAATTCCTTCCCAATCAAGCTTTGCCATGGAGATTTGTTCAGTAGAGTTCTTTAAGGTGCAGCTCTTTCCTGGTGTTGATTCCAGGAGGAGGTGACTTAAAGCAAAGTCGGAAGATACTGGAAAATTTGTACACACCCACAGCTGTTAGCGTGTGGTATGAGGCAGCTAAATGGGAACTATACACTGCTCACCATGTTAAATAAAGCGAATCTGCACCTCACTATGTGATAGGTTTGCTGCCACCTTCCTCTTTTAAGCATAGAAATCTACAAAGTCTGTTTGGTAGCGGACACTATTTATTGGTCTCCCTGGAAGATGCTTTTATATTGAATAAGTAGTTTATTGCATGTTTGTAACTAGTTCCATGTTACATTGATATGATAGACATCATTACAGAGACCAAGGAGGACCTGAATTTTTCGGTCTCATTTTTCTGTGACTTTAAGATATTCTGCACTCAAGTAAAATGCCACTATCCTAATGGGTAGTGCTTAAAAGACTCCTCAGTATTAACTCTTTCAAACCTTTACACCCTTGTACCCAACCAACTGTATTGTGTTCTTGAGGCTGTTATACTGCTGCCAGTTATTTTGTACTGCAATGAGAGGCAAAGGGATAGGTGACATTACAATTGATATTACCACAATCCATATGAAAGGTGTGCATCATGAACTTGAGCACCGTAACATGGTTAATCTTTGCACACACACTGCCAGCTGTAGAATGAGTGTGAGTGGTCACTTGACATGTTGTTTCGAGTTAGTACTGCAAGCTCAAGATCTGAATAAATATTTCAAATGGCACGACTGTGGGATCACCCCTGACATTGGACAATCAACCTGATCACAAAGAAACAGTTTGCTTCAATACGGTTCTCCCACATTCTGTGGTTGCATTATTTGAATTCCTCCTTATCTATGTTTGTGCAAACATTATATTGCCCAGTGACATTGAACAGTATATTGTGAGTTTACCCATCACTATGGGATATGAATGGCTGAAATCCACTTGTTTCCAGGTCTTGCTTATAGCTAAATATTGAATTTCCTGTTTTCAGGGTCAAAAATCAGTCAACATTTTATGACATAATTGAAGTCTTTATCTGTTTTGTTTTAACAATAGCTTTTACTTCTCTTCTGCAGATATTTTCTCTTACCATAAGGAAACATTAGTTTGATCTGACTACATATTTCTTCCAGAACACATACAATATATTTCTGGCACAGAACAAATGGTCTCTATTTATCTGTGATTGAACACAGAACATTTGTCATTATGGCTAACAAATTCCCAGTCAAAGTCTGGGTAAGTGCAAATCTCCTGCAGTAATTGGTCACGAACTATGTAAAATAATGGTGATTCCCCAATTGGCAAATGTAGGTGTAGAAGTCGGCAATTTAACACCTCAGACTGGTCCCACCATTCACTGAGTTCAAGGTTAATCTGTGTACCAAATGTCTGTTACTATCTTTTGATTAACAAAAAAAACATTAATGTCCCATTTGAAGTTAACTATCCTTCTTATTTGACACCTTTACAAAATTTTGTAAAATATGTTTGATGACCACTCTACCAGATCTGAAAATGAAACTAACTTCTGTCCTTTTTTTCTGTAACATCTTGAAGATATTTGGAAGTTTTTAAACTTTCACCAAATTAGCAGCCAGCCTGAAGCTGTCACATTGGAAGCTGATCAAAAGGCTCTGGTAACAAATTGCCATATATGACAAGGACAAAAGGTCCATTTCAAATTGAGTTTCAGCACAGGAAATGCACCCATGATATTATAAAGTAGAAAAATAAATCTCCACCTGTACATAACTTTTTCTGCTGTGCAATAATTCTGGTAAATACTTCCATCGGTGCCAGTTTTGGTTGTATTTATCTCCTGGAATAAGGAACAAACAACAAGTACAATGGAACAGGATAAACAAGGGTTCTCTATTTGATTGAGGTTTCCTGTGTTCAGGTACATGCAGGACAGGTTAAGGCATGCTCAGAGGGTGAATTTATGTCATGGTATAAGGGCTTGACTGTGATCAAGAACTGACATGATTCTAACACACTTAATTTCTTGCTTGTTGTGGTATCAGTCTATTAAAACTGTTACCTAAATGAAACTTTCTGGTGAATATTTACCTAATATCAACAGAGCAAATTACCTAGGTTTGTCATATTGCTATTGGTAGGCAACTACTGTGTGCAAATCAACCACCATCTCTACTTCCTTTTCAACAATTGCAGTTCAAAAAGTACCTCATTAGCTTAAAGCACTTTGGGACAATATGGGATAATGAGGATGGTGTATAAATATAACCACTTCTAAGGGTACTGCTTGTCACTGGCCACTCAGGTGTTTTTTCTTACAAAAAAATAACTACTTTGATGTACAGGTTGCACTGCAGTGCACGGATTTACATTGATACTTAGAATTACCCTGATAATTATCAGGGATATTGGAACATTTAAGTTGTCGCAATTCTCAATCAAAATTTAGTCTTAGTCATGGATTCCATTGATTCTATTCTTCAGCAGAGTCAATGGCTTATCCAATATTCAAATTTTTAACATTTAAACTCTGATAAAATTATGAGAGATCAAAAGGATGTATGTTACAAATATACTTGGATCAGTTACTAATTATGAAAAGCAGTAGAAAAAAAGCTAGTTTACTTTATAATAATGCATTAAACTGTTTCCATTTCTTCAAGAATTCAAGGAAGCTGACCTTCATATTAGGTAAGTCAGTTTTCTTTATTCATTGAGTGCACTTGGACATTGCCAACTAGGCCAGCATTTATTCCTAATTGAACGAGTGGAAATGGTGGTGAACCCTGTTGTCAGTACACCCACAGTGCCATTAGGAAGAGGGTTTTAGGATTTTGACCCAGCAACATTAAGGAATATCTATGTAATTCCAAGTTAGGATGGTTTGTGGCTGGAAGAACAACTTGCAGGTGGTAGTGTTCTCATGTATTTGCTGTCCTTTTCTCCTAGTTGGTATAAAATGCAAGATTATTAGAGCTTTAGTGAGTTAGTATAGTACTCTTATAAATGATATACCCTGTTAAAACTTTGCATCAATGGAGGGTTGAAATGGGTGGATGGGATGCCAATCCTATTTGGCTGTTTAATCCTAGTGTCAAGCTTCTTGAGTACTGTTACATTCATTCTGGCAAGTGGAGAGTATTCCATTACACTCCTAAGTTATTCCTTAAAGATAGTTACAGGCTTTGAAGACACCTCAGGTGAGTTACCTACAATACAATTATCAAGCCTCTGACCCGTCACAGTATGTATATGGCTGGTCCAGTTCAATTTCTGGTCAATGGTAAGCCCCAGGATGTTGAAAGGATGGGGGATTTCAGCAATGGCTGAATGTTGAGAGGAGACGGTTAGACTCTCTCTTGTTAGAGAGAATCATTATTTGGGAATTGTGTAGTGTGAATGTTACTTGGTCACTTATCAACCCAAGCCTAAATGTTATGTAGGTCATACTGTATATGGGCACAACCTACTTCCATATCTCAGCAGTTCAAATAGTAGTGAACATAACGTAAACATCAGTGAACATCCCCTCTTCTGACCTTATTTTGAGGCAAGATCATTGATCAATTGATGGTAAAACAAACAGAGAATGCTGGAGAAACTCAGCAAGTCTGGCAACATCTGTGGAGAAATAGTGTTAACATTTTGAGTCTGATAGGATTCTTCTTCAGAACTTTCAGTTCAAGCCAAAATAGTTAACTCTCCTGCCTTTTTAAATGTCTGCCCAAGTAATCAAGATGTGACAAACTGTTCTGGGTAATTGGCATTAAATACCAGCATTGTCAGCAAAGGTAATACTGTGAGTAAATATAACATTTTCAATTCTTACAAAGTATTCAAGGTGTCATGTAGCAAGCTATTTCCTGGCACAACTGCATGTTATTTACAGTTCTAGAGTAGCTTTGAAGGACTTCACTCCCACTGTAAGTACTAGATTAGATTTCCTACAGTGTGGAAACAGGCCCTTCGGCCCAACAAGTCCACACTGACCCTCCGAAGAGTAACCCACCCGGTCACATTTCCCTCTGACTAATATACCTAACACTATGGGCAATTTAACATGGCCAATTCACCTTACCTGCACATCTTTGGACTGTGGGAGGAAACTGGAGCACCTGGAGGAAACCCACGCAGACACGGGGAGAATGTGCAAACTCCACACAGACAGTCGCCTGAGACTGGAATCAAACATGGGACCCTAGTGCTGTGAGGTAGCAGTGCTAACCACTGAGCCACCGTGCCACCACGTTCTGACTTGATGACCATTATGGGGAAATCAAACAATAAAAACATGGAAATAAAACTGCGGCTGCTGAAAAATCTGAAGTAAAAACAGACATTGCTGGAGAAACTCAGCAGACCTGACAGTATCTGTGGAGAAAAAGCAGAGTTAATGTTTTGAATCCAGTGACCCTTCAGAAAACATCGAAAACAGAGAAGCATAGAAAATAGGTACAGGCGTAGGCCATATAACTAATGAATTGGTTCCAACAGCTTCCTGTGGGAGAGAATTCCACAGGTTCTCAACTCTGAGTGAAGGAATTCTTCCTCATCTCAGTTCTGAATGGTCTTCCCCTTGTTCTTAGACTGTGACCCCTTGTTCTGGACTTCCTAACATTTGGACTATTCTTCCTGTGTATAGCCTGTCCAGTCCTATACGGATTTTATCTGTTTCTATGCGATCTCACTTATTCTTCTAAATTCCAGTCGATTCAGTCTTTTCTCATATGTCAGTCCTACCGGGAATCAGTCTGGTGAACCTTCGCTGGACTCCCTCAAAAGCAAGAATGTCTTTCCTCAGACTAGGACACCAAAATTGCGCACAATACTCAAGGTGTGGCCTCAACAAGGTCCTGTATAACTGCAGCAAAACTGACAGTAGCTCGGAAAAGATGGTTTAAATGCCCGAAGCAGGGGGTTGGGGTGAGGGGAAAAGGAACAAAAGAATCGGTGGAGACAGAGCCCAGAGAACGAGAGAGACAGGAAAAGAGATGACTAAGTCGGGGGAAAGAAAATGGGGACTCAAAGTAAAGCAAAAAGGGATTGATTGTGCCAAAAGCAGCCCGCGTCATAACAGACCTAGGGTGTAGGGATTGGTAAAGGACATAGAGGAAGGTGTTCAGGATGTAAAACTGTTGAATTCTATATCGAGTCTTGAAAGTTGCAGGGTCCCCAAGTGGATAAGATGCTGAATATGGAGTGGCATTGCTGCCACCTAATGGTATGCACTGCAATTACATCTTACAGTTTAAAATTGGACTGATCAGGAAAGAGGGAGTAAGATCAGGAGGAAGTGATCAGAATTCAGGAGGAAGGGCTTTTGGCATTAGGAGACCCAGAGGACTGAGGGGTAGGGGAGAATAGGAGGAGTCCTTTCGAATTCACCCACTGCTATCTGAGTCTCTCCGATTCCCCTCTCCAGTGATAACCCCCAACCCTAACAGATCCTGCAGGTTTTTGCTGCCAGACCATTTTTCAATATCACTGTTGTTTTGTGCACTTACGCAGTGCACGCATTGCACATGATGCAACAGCATGGGGTTGTCAGAACTGTGCTTGGTTCCAAATAAGCACAAGGGCACTGTTGCCCTGCAGTTTCGTATTTGGAAAACATTGTCTTATTTACTGAGTAGTTTCAAAAACACAGGTTGAATTTTGATCACGGAGACATAAAATAGAACCAAGTTTGGTCACAAAAGCCTTGCCTCTGTAGGCTCTGATTAAAGTTAAAACGTTCATAGGGTGTGTTCCTAATTGGGGTGGAGATGGGTTTCTTATCTACTTAAGAGGCAGATGGGTCAGATGAGATGCAGGACTCATTTTGATTCTTCACTGCAGTCATCCCTAAGGCTGCTGGTTGGCTGGAGGGAGAGAGCTATGGCTTGTGTCAAGGTCACCCACCACACCAGATCAAAGCACAGTGGCACATTCTCCTCGTGTCTGCGTGGGTTTCCTCCGGGTGCTCCAGTTTCCTCTCACAGTCCAAAAATGTGCAGGTTAGGTGAATTGGCCATGCTGAATTGCCTGTAGTGTTAGGTGAATGGGGTAAATGTAGGGGAATGGGTCTGGGTGGGTTGCGCTTCGGTGGGTTAGTGAGGACTTGTTGGGCTGAAGGGCCTATTTCCACACTGTAAGTAATCTAATTGCAGGAGAACCAGCAGCTGGGCATGCGAGGCAGAACTGCTCGTTCATTGAAGTTGACCTGCATCTAATGTCAGAAAATGTGTGTATATGTGAGTGAGTGTGGGTGTGAGAGAGAGAGAGAGAGAGAGATTCACCTCTTACTTCCTGGTCCTGTTGCATCGCCTGATGGGCTGTCTCCCTGAAGGTACTCTCAGTCCTCAAGGTGCACACTTGTCTGAAAGGCAATGTTAAGAAGAGCACAGCAAAGGACCACAATGACCGAGACCCTTGCAGAAGGGTACTGGAGAGCACCACTTGATTATTCAAGGCCCTAGAATCGCATCTTCAGAAGCCTGATGTTCTGCTCAATGCTCATCCTACTCAGATCTTTCCGCACCTTTTCAGGATCAGATTGAAAATCTGAAGCAGTCTGGATGGCAGAGGGAGTTATAGCAGCTGGTAGGAAAGTGACATGTATGGAGAATACTCTTGCACATGGAGATTGCATGAGTATCAGTTCTTCCTGCTAATGGATCTCATTAGCCAGTTATTGTTGTGTTGATGGCACGTGTGTGCAATTGATAATGCCCAGTATGCAGGATGGCACAGTGGTTAGTACAGCTGCCTCACAGTAGCAGGGATCCAGGTTTGATTCCTTAGATTGTCTGAGTGGAGCTTGCACATTCTCCCATATCTGCTTGGGGTTTCTCTGGGTGGTCTGGCTTCCGTCACAGTTCAAAGATGTGCAGATTAGGTGCACCGGCTATGCTAAAAATTGCCCATAGTGTTGAGGGATGCGCAGGCTAGGTGGATTAGCCATGGTAAAACACAGGGTTACACAGATAGGGGATGGGTCTAGGTCAGATATTGTTCAGAGGGCTAGTGTGGACTTAGTGGGCAAATGGCCTCCTTCCACCCTGTCGAAACTCTACGATTTCTACCTCAGAATCCAGTAATGGAGGTGATCCCCAATGGCTAGCGTCCCTGCAAAAGCTGTCTCTTCCATTAAATGAATCTACTGGACAGCTCTGGCAAAGAAGACAGCAGTGACCAGAATGCAGTGACATGCAGCCATTTGTAAGGTGACACTAATGTTCACATTTGATTTTTGAAAGGTGTCAAGTGAAAAGGTTCAAGGCCAAAGTGATTTTGACAGGATCCATACAGCATAGCAACCATCCTATAAGATGCAAGGTCTTTGGTAGTGAGTTAACAGATGTTCTGATAATTTGCTTGAGGAGCTGCAAACTCCTGCATCACTGCTTCCTGTTCATTGACAGGAAGATCTATCTTTGGTGACTAATCTTGTATTGCATATGTGTCCTACTCTTCTCTCTGATGTCCTCCTGATGTTCTTCTTAGTTTCCTCTTAAATCCAAAATCTGTCAGTTGTGCCTTCATTGCAAGCTAAAGCTTTCCTTTTGAACATGTGGCTTTCTAGCCCCTCAAATGTATGCATCCAATAATGCTAGCAATATACTGACTTGGTTTGAAATGTGGGTTCTGAATGCCCATTTTACTTGCCACCTTTGCAGCACCAAGGAGATCTCCTTAGCAAAATGCTGAGTTCCTTCAGACTCTACTGGAATGTAGGTGATATCCTGAGGCAGCCATAATTGTCTTGCCATTGCATAGCCACCTTCCCTCAGCTGCTCAGAAACTCTAAATTTTCTGAACTGGTGTGCTTTTTTAAAAATTCAATTTTATCCCTTCAATAAACTCTGAGGTAAGCTTTAATACCAGTTTTAGTAAGTTCATTGGAGATTACAGGATTCCTATCCTGCCCTTTTTTGATGATTACTGCCGGCCCAGGAAATTGCGCCTTGAATTGAAATGTCACTTTCACCAGCATTTTTGGAGAATTCCTCCACTCTGCTTCTATCTTCAAGTCTGTGACTTGTTATCAGAATGGAGGAAAGATAGAAAATAATAGGCAAGTAAAAGGGGGGGGGGGGGAAATGGCATTACAGTGGAGTAAAGCAAAAGGTAAATCTATGATAGAGTGGAAGACAGGAGAGCATGAATAACAAAGGCTTTCATGGTAAGATAAAAGCCAAATGAAATAGCACAGGGTAAAGTAACCAAAAATTTGTCTAGATGAAGTGTGAAATGCTGGATAGCAGCTGTTAGTGTAGATTGAAAGAAATTAAAGCAACAAAAAGGAAAAAAAAAACAACAAAATGGAGGTAGAAGTTATGATCTAAAATTGTTGAACTCAAATGGCAAAAGCTGTAGAATTCCAAGTCAAAAGAAGAAGTGCTATTTCTTTATCTTGTGTTGAACTTCACTGGAACACTGAGACAGACCAAGGACAGAAAACTCAGAACACGGGGCAAGGTGGAGAATAAAAATAATTAATAACAGAAGGTGCAGAGTCATGCTTGCAGACTGAACAAAGACGATCAGCAAAAAAGGTACCTGGTTTGCTTTTGGTCTTGAGTAAACACAAACAAGCAGATGTTTATTTTGTGCAATAATGTAAAAGGGGTGATAATAATTCCACCTTGTTTTACATTATGCCTGATTTATACTTCCACTGAAATCAAACTCAGGTGAACTGTATCATCAATTTGACTCATGATATCTCCTTTTGCACAGTCATGATCGACCTCAAACCTCTAGATCCTATGGCAACAGAAGAGGCATGTTAGTTTTGATTGATTATACAGGGAAGAAGTAGTGAATTTAATATTCAATAGCTAATCCTGCTATTATAGTTCTGACTTGTGTCACTGAATGGCAGCTTGCAATGAATCGATGTGATTGATCACCTCGTTTGATGACAAAAATAATCCCCCCATAAGTGGAACTTGGTTCATTATTTAAAAGTTAAAGCATACTTTGTCTACTCAAAAGCAGAACTTTATTTTAGAATTTCTTTTAGTAATGTTGGAAAACTTTACGGGCATGTCATATTAGCAGATGGTTGGGAGTAAATAGTGAAAGATTTAGTGCTTAACTTAACAGAATTTGTAAAGTCCATTACATCTGTTAGATGACAGTGTTTAAAAACTGTATCATTGCTAAAACAGCATTTCAATAATACAGGTAGACTTACACATACCAGATTAGGTAAAGATGAGAAGCTGGCTAAAGCAGCAGATAAAAATTTCTGTTTACAATGTACTAGTAGCCCAAGAGGAAGCACCAAAAGTAGCAAAACTGCTCAATGTTCAAAGGCCAAATAAAGAAAAGGACAAGGGCCTTTTTGTCTTGTATTAATAGAGGAACAGTGTAAGTACTGGAAATGTATCAACCTCACACTGAAAGTAAACCAGTAAACAACCTTTCCTAACAGCATATAATCTTTCAAGGCACAAAACTATTACATTGCTGTTAAACAAAACCCTGCTAATTCTCTGGAACCTGATGAAGGGCTTATACCTGAAACGTAGATTCTCCTGCTCCTTGGATGCTGCTTGACCTGTTGTGCTTTTCCAGCACCACACTCTTGACTCATACTCTGGAACATGTAAACTATGTCTTTGTCAATGAAAATTTCAACATTATTTGTTCATGCACTCTTTAAAGCTTCACTTTGGAATGTTATTAATTATAGTTAAAATTTTAATTGGAATATGATTCACTGATGCATTGTACTTTATCTTTGAGTTTTGGCTACAAGAAAGGAAATGCAATTTGTTAAGTCATATATAATCCCTGTACTGACTCATTTGGTTTGATAGCTATCAATATAGACTTGAGATATGCAAGATGTTCCGAAGTGAAGTTATGTAACGCATCCTGGAGCCATTGAGTCATAGAGATGTACAGCACGGAAACAGACCCTTCAGTCCAACCCGTCCATGCCAATCAGATATCTCAACCCAATCTAGTCCCACCTGCCAGCACCCGGCCCGTATCCCTCCAAATCCTTCCTATTCATATACCCATCCAGATGCCTTTTAAATGTTGCAATTGTACCAGCCTCCACCACTTCCTCTGGAAGTTCATTCCATACACGTACCACCCTCTGCATGAAAATGTTGCCTCTTAGGTCTCTTTTATATCTTCCCTCTAGTTCTGGACTCCCTAACCCCAGGGAAAAGACCTAGTCTATTTCTCTTATCCATGCCCCGCATGATTTATAAACCTCCATAAGATCACCCCTCAGCCTCCAATGCTTCAGGGAAAACATTGTGGGTCTGAGTGGGATGCTGTTCGGAGGGTTGGTGTGGACTTAGTGGGCATAATGGCCTGCTTACACCCTGTAGAGATTCTATGATTTCTACCTCAGAATCCAGTAATGGCCCCAGCCTATTCAACCTCTCCCTATAGCTCAAATCCTCCAACCCTGGCAACATCCTTGTAAATCTTTTCTGAACCCTTTCAAATTTCACAACATCCTTCCAATAGGAAGGAGACCAGAATTGCACGCAATATTCCAAAAGTGACCTAAACAATGTCCTGTATATTCGCAACATGACGTACCAACTCCCACACTCAATATTCTGACCAATAAAAACAAGCATACCAAACACCTTCTTCACTATCCTATCTGCCTGCGACTCTACTTTCAAAGAGCTATGAACCTGCACTCCAAGGTCCCTGCTCAGCAACACCCCCTGGGACCTTACCATTATGTGTGTAAGTCCTGCTAAGATTTGCTTTCCCAAAATGCAGCACCTCGCATTTATCTAAATGAAACTCCAAGTACCACTTCTCAGCCCATTGGCCCATCTGGTCAAGATCCCGTTGTAATCGGCGGTAACCACCTTCGCTGTCCACTACATCTCCAATTTTGGTGTCATCTGTAAATTTACTAACTGCACCTCTTGTGCTCACATCCAATTCATTTATATAAATGATGAGAAGTTGTGGACCCAGAACCGATCCTTGTGGCACTCCACTGGTCACAGCCCTCCAGTCTGAAAATGCAACCCTCCACCACCATACTCTGTCTTCTACCTTTGAGCCAGTTATGTATCCAAATGGCTAGTTGTCCCTGTATTCCATGAGATCTAACCTTGCTAACCAGTCTCCCATGGAGAACCTTGTCGAACGCCTTACTGAAGTCCATATAGATCACATCTATGGCTCTTCCCTCATCAATCCTCTTTGTTACTTCTTCAAAAGACTCAGTCCAGTTTGTGAGACATGATTTCTCACACACAAAGCCATGTTGACAATCCATAATAGTCCTTGCCTTTCCAAATACATGTCCATCCAGTCCCTCAGAATTTCCTCCAACAATTTGCCCACCACCGAAGTCAGGCTCACTGGTTTATAGTTCCCTGGCTTGCCCTTAGCACCTTCCTTAAACAGGGACACCACATTAGCCAACCTCCAGTCTTCCGGCACCTCACCTGTGACTATCGATGATACAAGTATCTCAGCAAGGGCCCCAACAATCACTTCCCTAGCTTCCCACAGAGTTCTCGGGTACACCTGATCAGGTCCTGGGGATTTATCCACTTTTATGGGTTTCAAAACATCCAGCACTTCCTCCTCTGTAATATGGACATTTTTCAAGGAGTCATCATCTCTTTTCGCACATTCTATATCTTCCATGTCCTTCTCCATCGTAAACTGATGCAACATACTCATTTAATATCTCCCCCATCTCCTGTGGTTCCACGAGTGGGATGGCTTGCTGATCTTTGAGGGGCCCTATTCTCTCCCTCGTTACCCTTTTGTCCTTAATGTATTTGTAAAAACCCTTTGGATTCTCCTTAACTCTTATTTGCCAAAGCTATCTCAGGTCTCCTTTTTGCCCTCCTGATTTCCCTCTTGAGTATACTCCTACTGCTTTTACACTCTTCCAAGTACAGGTATTCACTCGATCTATCCTGTCTATACCTGGCATATGCCTCCTTCTTTTTCTTAACTAAACTCTGGATATCTTTAGTCATCTAGCATTCCCTACAACTACCAGCCTTTCCTTTCACCCTAACAGGAATATACTGTCTCTGGACTCTTTTATTATCTCATTTTTGAAGGCTTCCCATTTCTGGCTGTCGCTTTACCTGCATGTTCTTCCATTTTTACCCTTGAGTGACCCAAATGAGACATTTTTACTGATAGCTCCATAATCATTTTCCTGCTGGACTTTTTTCAGGGCAAATTATTTCTAGTGGACCAAATTCTGTATCCTGGGAAGTCAGGGAAATAAAAAAAGAGCTGTTAAAAGCATTTTATCTGTGGACCCACAACCAGTCGTGGGAGCAGTGCATTTGTCAAAGAACATTTTTGAGGAATTCTAACCATTGGACTGAACGTTACACCAGTATTGAGAACATTGCACGTTATTAAGTGTGTTCCTGAGAAACGGAGGAGGAGGATTGAACTTACCAACGTGGACCAAACTTTGCAGAGACAGGAAATTTCTCAGGATTGAAGAGGTTGATGGAAGTCAACAATTATCAGATTGTTTCATTAAAATAACACCTGGTATGGGGAGATTACTGGAGATCCCAGAAGGGAGGGCGTAGACGTTGAACAGAAGAAAATTACAAATGGAAAAGTTACAGCCCAATTCTCTGATTGTGCACATGGGGGGGGGGCAAGATTTATCTGATACCTATACAGCTCAATTGGGATTCTGTATGCTAAATTTTAATTAAACTTATGGATTTATTATTTGATCAGTTTTATCCATTGGACATTCATGGTGCCCATGATATGGGTGCCATTCTTAAGCTACAATCATCCTTTAATACATATGGAATGAAAACAAAATGTTGGAGAAGCTCATTAGGTTTATGTGAAGAGAGAAACAAAGTTAATGTTTCAAGTCTGAGATGGCTCTTCTCATATTATTAATTTCTGATGGCACTGAATTACAGAAGTTAGAGAAGAATGTGAAGAGGAGAGCACCCATTAACCCTTTTGTTCTTTTGAGGTATCATATTGACTATTCCACTTTCTTAACTAATTCCCTGGGATTGCTATGGGCTTTTGTAGTTCTCTTAGTAGACTTCTCGATTGATCAATAGTCCTTCCTTTAATTGCCTCTGGTATCACCGCTTCTCACTTGCTAATTATTAATTCTGGAAACCAATACTGGACTTTGCACCTGTCTTAGCTTCATTGAATAGATATATAGAACTTGCCTCACTTCCTGCATTCTACCAGTATTCTACCATGTGGAGCAACTGATTGCTTCAATGTAGCACCAACTCAAGCCAATACAAATGGAAAGTAGCAAATCTGGACAATCAAACAACATTACCAAAGCCCAGTTCTGAACAGTCATAAAAATGAACCCTCTCCACAGATGCTGGCAGACCTGCAAAGTTTCTCTGTCACTCGGTTTTTGTTTCAAATTTTTGACAACATTTTTCTTTTATTACCGGAGCTCCATTATAATTAGCTCCACTTATATCTTATGATTGACAGGAAATTTTAACTTGCTGAAATAAATAGCAGGATCTGAAATGTTTCAGCTAAGCCATGCTAAAAAGTAAATGTCTCGCTAATAGCAGATAGTTAACAAGCTGTTTGAAGAATTGTCAGTGAAAAAGGAATTGAACTATTTACAATTAAGACTTGAATCACAATCTCTGGAATAATGTAAACCAAAGAACGATGGTTTAAACTGAGTTGCTTTTGACCATACTTCAACTTGCAGCTATGAAACAATTCATATTAGTCGAACTATTACCTAAATAAAAAGCTATGTTAAACCTGAAGTTGTTCAATATCAAGCCGAAAATGCTCAGCAGAAGGTGCATTTCCTGAAATGTTAAAGCAATTACAAGTTACTGCTAAAGCAAAGTAATTTATGGAGCAGTTTAAATGCTGGATAAATCTGGCCATAAACAGAGGAATTTGTAAATATATAAAACTTCTGAACTGGCGAAACCTTTAAGAGGTTTGATTATTGCATCCATTCTTGTGTTAAATATATTTTCACTTCTAAAAGTGATGAATCTTCAAATGATGGAGGTGGGGAAGATATGGTGCAATGGGAGGTGTGGAAAGAAATAAAGAGTAGTGAATGCAGAATTCAAGAAAATGAAAACCAAGATTTAGAAATAAGTAAGTATTTTAGACAAGTTAACTCAAAAAGAAACCAAGCAAGAGGAAGTTAATTAATTATCAACAGAAAACTTGAAATTTTTCACAGCTTTAGTGTCTGACTTGAGGACATTAATCCATCCATCAGAATATTCGCCCATTTTCACCCTTGAAATATCAGAGCATCTTAAGGTGAAGAAAGGGGATGTGACTTCACTTAGGGCCTTGCTTCAAATAACCTCCCTAAACTCCTGTCCCTCTATCTCATGTTCCTCAAAACATTTTAAAACTCTTTATCCAAGCTGTTGTTACCTTATTTCCTATGTCAGTGAATAGTTCTGTGAAGTGAGTGCAAAGGAACTTCTACTACCTTAAATTTGTTTCACAAAATGCAAGTTGTTCTTGTTGTAGTATACCCTTTTATTTGAACCCCAAAAGGAGCTCAGAAACGATGGAGAGAATAAGACCTGTAAATAGCATGAGGTCAAGCACTGCTCATAGCTTCAAAGCTTCAGATACCACATTTTCAGATACCAACACCTGATTATTATCAAACAGATATATGATTTTCAGTGTTGCAAGCTTTATCAATTTTCCCACTAGCTCAGATGTTGCAAATATGCGATGTACTTATCTAAAGAGGCTTTGGTAATATCATTTCTCCAACATGCTTTTGCCATAGCATTGTCAATAGTACTCACAAAGACATTACTATACATAGAGTCCCTAATAAGAGCAGTGCAGTCAAGAAGATAAATAATAAAAGCAATGGGTATTCTGTCAAAATAAAGATGGAAATTAGTGAATGGGGTGTTTCTAATTCTCATCTGGTGATGAGTAGTGTAGGGAAGAGACAACGAGCAGAAGAGTTTTTGATATTGTGAAATATTTCAAAGATTGACAAAATTTTCCCATTCCTCTGATAAGGTGACTGAGGAACACAATCATCTTTTCTCCTCTTGTAGATCAATATGTCAGTCAGTAATCATTACAGGGCTATTAGCCCGCCAACTCAGACACGTAAAACATTATTTCTGCAGATGATGCCAATATATTGTTTCTTAAATGGAGTACGTTGCTGGGCTTTCTCCTGGTATAGCAAGTGTTTACAAAAGAAGTGGCAGACAGTTCAATTATGAATAAACTTCTGCTCTTCACTTATAGAAAGAAAACCTCTTTCAAGTGTCCAGGTTGCTGTGAATATTTAACCTCCATATTTTCTTCTTAAAGCTGCCTCTTTGCTGTGTTCACGTAAGGCTTAAGGCTTGAGGTTTGTTACTGCTTTTTCTTCTGCAGGTCCAGCTGAATCTCTTCAGGAAACTCATCTATATGCTTCTTCACACAGGGAATGCAGAATCGCTTCGTATAAAAAAGACTGCATTCCTAAGATGATTATTAAACAAAAAAGGGAAGAAAAACATTAGTGAAAAGATGTTTTTGAAATGTATAGGTATGTTTGTCATCCGAAGCTCCACTCCAACACCGTTTCCATCAAAAGTCTATTTTCTTTCAAGGAATTTAGTTTTCTCTATATTACTCTACAAATTTCCTCAACTATTGTTCCTTGATGCCATATGCCAACCATTCTTCTCAATGCTCCAAATTGCAACTCATACTTTACAATGTATCAGAAAGAATTAAAGGAGTTAAAGTTAAGATTTTGAGAACAAGAGGTATTTAAAAGGGTGCAGGGGTATGCTGATTCAATGTCAGGTCTCGAGGAGAAATGGACAAAGGAGGAGGGCTGCGAGTCCGAACCAAATCAAGGTAAGATGAGAGAGGGAAGGTCCAGTGTTGACAGCAACCAAAGAAAGATAATGGAGGGTAATAACAAGTAAGATCACAGAAATACAGAATAGAGTCAGCAATTAGGAGAAAAACGGTGAGCAATGCATCAACAAGAGATAGCATGGCAAAACTGTATAAGTGTCAAGGTCGGGGGGGGACAGTGGCTCAGTGATTAGCACTGCTGCCTCACAGCACCAGGGACCCGAGTTTGATTCCAGCCTCGTGTTAGGTTCCCTTCTTGAGATGCTTACATGCATGGTGCAATTGCAATATGCCAACATCTGTGAACGGCCACGATTTATTTCAGCAAGTACAAGTTTTTGGAGGATCACCTAACACACTCTATGATGCTTGCACAGCATGTCAAGCGAGGCTCTCTGAACAAAGGAACTATCCTCCCTTTATACAGGGTTTTATGTCATAGTCAGTCATGCATGCAAGACACAACCCCTTGCTTCTTCCACATAGTCACATGCCACCCAAAAAAAGTAAAGTGATTAGATTATTTCCAGAAACAATATGAGATTAGGTTATTCCTTAAAACAGTATTTACAGAGTATGATTAGGTTGTCACATCCTGCATACAAGACAGAAAAACACACCCCTAGGACATCCAATTTCTTACATGTCAGCAGAACAAATTAACCCTTTAACAACTCATTCGGGGTGACTGTGTGTACATTCTCTTCGTGTCTGTGTGGGTTTCCTCCAGGTGCCCTGGTCTCCTCCCACAATCCAAAGATATGCAGGTTAAGTGAATTGGCCATGCTAAACTGTCCATAGTGTTAGGGAAGTGGAGGTTAGGTGCATTAATTAGGGGTAAATGTAGAGTAATAGGTTTGGGGAATGAGTTTGGGTGGGTTACTCTTTACAGGATCGGAGTAGACCTGTTGGACCGTAGCGCCTGTTTCCACACTGTAGGGATTCTATCATGATTCTATGAAGTCTCAGTGCAAGGGTCTGGAAGGCAAAGTATGGCAAAGAATAAGTCAAAGCAAAGTGTGGGGGAGAGAGAGAGAGAGAGTCACAATGAACGCAACTTAGGGATTCTAAAGCAAAGTTATGGAGTGGCAGCAGGGCAAGTTGTGAGTGGCTCTTTGGCACACCTGAGCAAGGTTGTACAGAACAGGGAAAGGAGGAAATGGGAAGGAATGATTTCAGTTTGACCAGCCTTAGCATCAGAACCAAGAGTAAGTGAGATACAGGGCTAACTGTGGCCTACTTTGTTTGTGATCGAAGTTCTTTCTCCCCCAAAAGTACTGATATATGAACAATTATGTGGTACACATACCTGACCAACACACACAACAGTGTTGCACAGACAACAGTGGGAGCCAAGAATCAGAAATGTGTCCCTTTGAGGGGTGAATGGATCATTCATGGTATAGCATTCTTCTAAGAGTCTGTGAAAAGAAAGTTTATTAAACAAATAGCATGGAATGGATAGGTAAACGCCAGCCTCCATTCTCACAAAGTCATAATTTCTTATTCATTTCAAAGTTGATCTCCAATAACAGTTCTGCTTTTATATATTTAGCTAGTGCTAACACCAGACTCTTCATATTTGTTACATTCAATAGTTTGGAAATCATAACATTTAATTGGCTTAATCTGCTAACATTATCTCGAATAGAGGTAATTGCAACAATACTCTAAAAAGAAACAAAAAATTACAAACCGCGTGTTTGTATTTGATCCAGGTTGACATCGTATATATACATTGTCCATGGACTAAGTGTCCCTTGCACAGAAACACTTTCCAGTTTCTTCAACAGTAATAATTTATTTTTAATTTAGCGGGCTCTAGGCTTTCAAGATAGGGAACATGATAATGAAGAGTGTATTTTCTATCAAGGGTGCAGGAATAGGGGTTTCAACCATTTTTGAGACCCTAATAAAATCAAAATGGAGCAGTGCAAGATTAGTTTTTCATGCAATGAATGCTGAGTTAACTGAATAAAATTGGAAGACTCAGGGCCATAGGAGTGTACAAAAGCAGCCTTGAAGTAAAACATCTGTCAATCAGATATAACTGAAGCATTGATGATAAAATTAAGTAAAGGCAAATATCTGAAGGACTATATCTGCCTAAAACTAACTAATATGTTGACTATCCTTCTGTAAAATCAATGAGATCACTTAGATCCCACATGTTAAGTACAAAGATACTTATAATCCTTGAAAGGACCTTTTCTTAAATGTGATAAGTCTGTCAGATTGCTTTTCCCCCCAAAAAAAGTGTTTTATCACTCCATATAAATTATCAACTTATTTATTTGCCATCATAACACACCAAGAAAGCAGGGCAAATTAAATATTCCGAGATTTCTGTCAATTCCATTACAGAGCCAACTAACTACTAGAAGTGGCATGAACTTTTCCTGGCAGTCTGATGTAATATCTTTGGATTGAGAGTGATCCAGGGAATTTTGTAGAAACATTATCAGAAATGGAACAATGTTCTTTTATCTCTACATTTATGATTCAATAGAGAAACAGTAGGCCATTTAGCCCTTTGAGCTTGGTTCATCATTCACTAAATTTACAGTGGATCGATAACCTAACTCAATTGCCTCATATGCCTCAATACCTTTGGCTAACAAAAATCTACCTACTGCAGATTAAAATTAACAATTGGTTTAGCATCAATTACTATTTGTGGAACAATGTTCAAACCTCTCCCAACTTTTCCATGTAAAAGTGTACACTTGATTCACTCCTAAAAAACCGTGACATTAATCTTTAATCTAGTCCAAGACTCCTAAAAACATAGGAAATATAGAGAAACTTGTCAGTTTCCCATATGTCATTAAAAAAAAGGTTGCTGGAAAAGCTCAGCAGGTCTACCAGCACCCACGAAGAGAGATCAAAGTTAACGTTTTGGGTCTGGTGACCCTTCCTCAAGAAATAGAGAAGGGTCACCGGACACAAAATGTTAACTTTGACTTCTCTTCACAGATGCTGCCAGACTTGCTGAGCTTTTCCAGCAACCTGTTTTCGTCCCTTAATATATTAAATGTTTTGATCATATTACCCCTATTTTCAAAATTGCAGGAAATATAATCCTTCCCCGTGAAATCTTTCTCTGTAATTTAATCCTTGGTGACTAGATATCATTCTAGTTTAAGGTCTGAAGCTTCCTCCTGAACTACAAACACCCAAGTCAGCCCTGAAAATGTACATAATTTCTCCCTCAGTTTTCCCCTGTTAAGATACACCAAATCATCCTGCCCAATATCATTAGAATAGTGTAGAATTTAAAATTAATATAAAGCTAATCCATCGAGGGGCTTCTGTGAAAAAAAATCAAGGTCACAATTAAAAGACCTGAAATTAACTTTGTTTATTGATTCACCTAAACGTGGTGAGACCCCACTGAACAAGTGCAGTTAAGATACTCCCATTTAAGAGTTGGGGATATGCCCAATTTGGTGGGTGAAGATTGTGATCAAACAGAGGGTTTGATGGATAGACATAAACGATCAAGACAACTCGGGGCTTATTCTAATTATATGGGTTACCTGCATACGCCCAAACTTTCATAAACTTTTAGACCACCAACTGAAATAACTCAAGAGAGTCTGTTATCCTATCACTCTTTATTTACCTGTAGAGAGTCCTTGACACTAAACAGAACCAGCTCTCAGAGTGAACAGAACCTCTGACACTTTTAAAAAATATATATTTTATTAACCAGTACAAAATACAAACAAAAATATAACATTAACAGCCGTATACAAGAAACAGCAATTTACAGGGGAAAGAGGCAGCAAACCAGACTCTAAACCCCACTGTACAATCAGTTCACAGGGAAAGAAGGACAAACCTCAAATCCCACCTTACATCAATCAAAAAGGAAATAGTAAACATAATCACATACAGATAGCCTGATAAACCGATATAATTTTCTAATCAATCTGTTCAGAGATGTTATGATACACATCTGGAGCAGGTGGGACTTGAACCCAGGCCTCCTGGCTTAGGGGTAGGGACACTACCACTGTACCACAAGTGGGCCCCAACAACACCTTTTCTTTTCTTTATTTTTTTTTGTGACTGTTCTGGTTTGCTGGAATTTCCATCGCTGTTCAGTGAGAGGTGATTTATTTTGGTGTAGTTCTTGCCATATATCCAGGGTGAACAGTCCCAGTCTCGGACCAGTGAGCTGTGTCCAGCCACCATGTTGTTAAACTGCCAGTGACCAAGTTTCTTTTTCTTTTCTTTCTCCCCCACACTACCACCTAACAGTGGTATCTATCAGCCGAGGCTCCCTGATTGGACTAGATTAACAACCCCAATCAGGGAACCCATTTTGTGTGAGGGTCCACCTGGCTGACCTTGTTACAATCACCACATCCCTTCCAAGAACATAGGATAGTTCTTTTCTCGTATCTCCTCTTGGTGTTTTATAACACCAGGTCAGGTTCCTCCAACTCTGCCTCTGATACAGATGGTGTGTAACGCACAGGAGCTTGCATCTTGCGACCAGAGCGTGTCAGAAGAAATTGTCTTTTTCAGGCGGCGAAGGCATTAAGGCAGCAACATCTGCTGTGTACATTCCAGATTCCGAGGTATCTCCAACAGTTGATGGAAAGGCAGAACCCACAGAACAGTCAGAGAGGCTGTTGAGGAGACAGGCACATTTTCTCCCACACTGTTTGCAAGTTTGCAGCTTTCATATGGTCCACATGCAGGTTCAGAACTGTCACACCTACCTGAACTTCATAACTCACTGGACCTCACCTGGCATCAACCATGCCTCTTACCCATGCAGGGCTACTTCCATGGTTCTGGCACCAAGCTTCATTCCCTGAAGTAAACTGTCTCGCTCACTTAGAGGAGGCAAGTGTTCGGCGCTGGCATTCCTGATGACGTTTCACCCTCCCCTAAGTCTAGGAGGTCAGATTTAACCAGGTGCAGAGTATTCTCCCCATTAGCAACTCTGCTGGAGCTATCCCACTTACATGAGGGGTAATCCTATAATTAAATAGGAACTGGGACATCTGGTGAAGCTGTTTCTTTAAAACTGCCTTCAAAGTTTGAACTACTCTTTCTGTCAGACCACTGGATGATGGATGGTAGGAGGCGGTCCTTATCTGTCAAATACCATTCAACTCTAGGAAATACTCAAATTCCCTGCTTATAAACAATGACCCTTTATCTGTGACCAATGATCCTGAGAGTGTGTGTTGCAAAAGATGCACGCAGTTTTTCTATCATTGTCCCTCTATGCACATCCAGCCACTTTGAGTGGGGTGTGTGTGTGTGTGTGTGTGTCCACAATGCCTAAGAACATTGACCCCTGGATAGTTGATATGTAACAGAGACCAGAGTTTATCCAGCAATTGTCACAACTGTGGGAGAGCTGCCAGCAGTAATTTTTATTCTTATTTGCACTCTGGGCACTGCCCTACCAAAACAGCTGCATCTAATCCTGGCCACTAGGCATAACTTCTAACATCTTCATTTTGGAAACCCCTGCATGAACCTGGTGGGGCGCAGCCAATGTCTGGCAGCAACCTTTACTCAGGACAATCACTCCTGCTCCCCTATATAATATGCCATCTTCTACTGTGATATGGACTCTCTGGATCCAAAATGATTTCAGTTCTGCTTGTGATAGCCCTTTGGTTACCCCATCACGGCCAACTGTTTTAGTTTTGCTACAACTAGATTTTTCTACCACTCAAGTCTAATATTGTCAGCGGACTGGATGCGTCCAGAAAATCTAAAACCGTTAGACTCTTCCAATGGCAGTACCACCGGTGATGTATCTGCCAGTAGGAGGCGCCTCAGTGCATCTGCATTTGCTACTTCGCCTCCTGGACAGTGTTCCAAGTTGTAATTTTATACACTTAGTATTAGAACCCATTGCTGAATTCAACTTGAAACTATGGGCTGCACATCCTTGTTGTCTTCAAGTAGATCTAGCAAGGGTTTGTGGTCCATTCATTATTACAAATTTATGCCTGTAAAGGTATCAGTGGAATTTCCTGACTTGAAATAGATTGGACCACCTCCAGCCCTGTGTCCACACAGACCCAAAACCAACAGCTGCTGAAGCAAGAAGTATAGGAACAGCTACACACAGAGAATAAAATAGCTGGATGGGAAAAACCCTGACACTCCTGTCCCAAAGCGTAGAGGTGCCATCAGCGACCCGCTAACCTTCATTAGAAACTCCGTGGTGGCTTACAGCAGTCGGATCTGGGCGACAAAGTGTGTCCCAAACCTAAAAGCTCACAGAGTCCCTCACA
The DNA here is from genome assembly GCF_004010195.1 of Chiloscyllium plagiosum. Classification (NCBI taxonomy): domain Eukaryota; kingdom Metazoa; phylum Chordata; class Chondrichthyes; order Orectolobiformes; family Hemiscylliidae; genus Chiloscyllium; species Chiloscyllium plagiosum. The sequence goes on from NC_057728.1 coordinate 11,922,395, forward strand.
GATGCTCGTGATCCACTCTGTTGAATGTCTTTTCCTGATCAAGGGAGAGAAAGGCGCTCAAGACCAGCACTCTGGCAATAATGGATCACGTCTTGGACTAGGTGAATATTGTTGTGGATCCAAATATATTGTTACAAACCAAATGCAGGTAGATTTTCCAAGATGTGCACTCTCCTGGATACCGGCCTTTGAGTTCTCTTACTCAATTTAGGTCTTATGGGACCCTTTTGCTGTCTTGAGTTCTGCTAGTGGGAGTAATGACACGGCTTGTTGGCCCAGATCCTGAAGAAAATTTTAAACATATGGCTAAGATTTGGCTTTGTTTTGGTGTTTTGCCGAGGGCTGACCAAGAGTCCCTCGGTTCAGAATGTATCCTGAGTGAGGCTATACAATTGCCATTACTCAAGTGGTGTTCCCCAAGCTCAGTCGGACTGGTGTGGGTGTCCACTTCCATCAGAATACTCTGTAACTCATATGCTCCACTTGCCACATTTTTCAATGATAAAGCCAGTTGTAGTGCCTGTTTGAAGACTAGTTGGGCTTCAGCCAGTAGTTGTTTTTGTATGGTTGCATCAGTAATCCCACATACCAAACAGTCTCTCAGAAATTCATTAAGGGTTAAGTCAAAGTCACATGCCTCTGCCAGTCATCTTAACCTAGTCAGATATCCCAATATGGATTCCCCTGGTTCTCGAATTGTCGAGAAACTGATTGCTTCTCAAAATTAGAGGAGTCTTGGGGTCACAATATTCCTTAACTAAATCTGTCAACTCTTGAAAAGTTTTAATATCTGGTGTCTCTGGGCAAGTTAGTTCCTAATAAATGAAAAAGCAGTCAGAAGAATTCTCATTGTTCCCCATCTGCCCCGATCATTTGCCTGGGAAAAATAACATTTTTTTTTCCACATACTGGACCCAGACTTCGATGGCAGGATCAAACAAGTCAAGCTTCCCAATTAACAGCATGATTCAAGAAATGTTTACCATCACCCCACCCCACCCCCTCAAAGACGACTGTTGTGAGATTCTTCAGGAGGGTGCTTTTCTCTGGTCGCCACTGAAATAACACTACAGAAACCAATATCTCAATCACCTTTTATTTACACGTGGAGAGCACTTGATACTGATCCAACTCCCTCAAAGCCAGCTCTTAGAGTTAACAGGATGGCTGACACTCTACTCTTTTATGCCAGCTAGGGCACCCTGATTGGACTAAATTAACAGTCCTAATTAGGGAACTCATATTCTAGGAGGTCAACCTGACTGACCTTGTTATAAACACTACATCTACGTAAATTGTAACCAGATTACAAGTACATCTGGGTGTAAATGCAGAGGAAATCTCAGACCATAAAGTTGAAATAGTCAGAATATACTTTAAATATAGACATTGGAATTAAGCGTGACTGCTCCTTTAAAAAGTGAGCAAATGAACCATGTGGTCACCAAGTTTCAGAGATTCTATAAATAGTACGGATTCCCAAGTACCTATCTGCTGATGGAAATCATGTTGTTACAAACATCAAAATTTTACTAACACAAGAGATCGTGCATTTGGTGGTTTCTGTCCATAGTAGCTGTATGGAGCTTTAAGCCTGCACAAACTGCATTCAAACATTCCTTTTGGCTCTGGATCTTCAACAGATTGCATCTGAAACAAAGGCATAAAAATAACTTCAACTTCAATGTAGTTGATATGTGACAAAAACAAGTTTCCTATTGTTGTGTACTCTCTACTACAAAAGGCTGTGGAGTCCAAATCATTGAATAGACTCAGGAAAGAGATTGATAATCTTTTTTAGATGTTAAAGGCATCAAGAAATGTGGGGAGAAAATAGGAGTATGGCATTGAGGAATAGCTATCATACAGCGCATCCCCTTATCATGAAATAATTTTCTGCAGTTTCAGTTACCCGTGGCCCAAACATATAAAAGGGAACGTTCCAGACCAGGGAAGGTACGTTTCCCATTTAAATGAATGGGTTCGCTCCTATCCGCGGTTTTGGCCTTCCATGGTTGGTCCTGGAACGTATCCCCCGCAGGTACGAGGGGACTACTGTATTGAATAGTGGAGTCGACTCAAAGGACCAAATGACCCACTCCTGCTCCTAGACAAATTGGCAAATTGGCTCAATGACCGTAACTGATGCAGAGGTAGAGAGTCAAGAATCACCTACAGATTTGCACTGAGTATCTGTGGGGAAAATAATTGACCTTAGCAACCCCAACAATATCAGGGAGAATTGATCAGTGAGATCTCCTGTTTTCAATTATGAACCTGCTCAACACACATTTAAGTGAAAAGACAAGATTTGATTTGAGTTACGCTCAGTCATATAACACAGAAAGAGACCCTTTGGTCCAACCAGTCCTTGCCAAACATAATCCCAAACTAAACCCGTCCCACCTGCCAGATCCTCGCCCATATCCCTCAAAACCTTTCCTATTCATGTACTTATTCAAATGTCTTTTAAACATTGTAACCCATATCCACTGCTTCCTCAGCAAGTTCATTCCACTTGCAAACCACCCTCTGCGGAAAAAAATTGCCCCCATATCTTTTTTAAACCTCTCTACGCTCACCTTAGAATTGTGCCCCCTAGTCTTGAAATTCCCCAATTGAAGGGAAAAGACACCTACCATTAACCCCATCTATACCCCTCATGATTTTAAAACTTCTATGAGATCACCTGACAACCTCCTGAAGACTTCTCTCATGCTGATTCACTTTGCTGTGCTTGAGAGAATGTCAGCTTGGATTCTCCTGGCTTGTCACCTCAGTCCTGCTGCTGCCTCCTCTGCATTGAAAATTACTGCTCAGCTCCCCTGAACAGTTGCTTTTCTTTGAATATAGTTTTCTGTGTTTCCTCTGGTGCTATCGTTCAATGTTTTGTAATTTGAGATTGTTGGTTCTGTTACATATAAAGAACTTTTAAAAGAAGAGTAAAAGATATAGGACCGGTATCAATAAATCCAGTGAGTTTAAACAATTTTTTTTAGTTGTTGAGTGTTACTATCAGGGGTTGCTTTGGAATGATGTACACAATTCTGTCAATATCACCATATCTGCCATATATGATAGCTTCCGAATCTCTACTTGCTGCTGCCCAAGACGACACAGAAACAAGAGTACATGCTGTCCACTGCATGTGATTTTCTATATCCTAATATAAACATCATTGCAAACTCCAATAAACCTGTCAGTGCTTACCACAACACTCAAGAGTAAACAAGTTGGTCTTGGCTGTTTTTTTTTAATGTCATGGGATGTGGATGAGACTTTGCCCATTCCAAATACCCCTGATCAGAGTGGACCACTTTAGAGACCAGTTTAGAGTTGTTATGCGATTGGTTCAGAACAAGTAAGATAACAGATTTTCTTTCCTAAAGGCCATTGGTGAACTAGATAGTCTTTCTACGATAAAATACAATAATTTCATTGTTTACTGAGACTAGCTTTCAAGTACAGATTTTATTAATGTCTACCACAGAAGTATGGGCCTCTAAATTATCAGTTAGTAGTATTATAACCATGACACCATCATCTTCCCATGTGTCTGACTGAAAGCCAATTACACTGACATAGCATCAAGTAAAACTAAGAAAGAAAAAATGTCTGGCTCAGATCAGAGCAAATGTTGGCACTATTTCACTTCTATTTGATCGGGCGATCAAAACAGAAAGTATTACCGAGTACTTTAACATTCACGGTGACAGATCTGAATCATTGAATGTTTGTGCCATTTATGATGTTATTTGAAATTTGAGTCATTTAAGAATCCATCATTTCTGTATTTCTGCATTTATTCATCAGTTACAGACAATATCCACTTTTCTGTGACTGCTCACCACTTCTTCTTGGAAGGCACAGATGCTTGTCAGAGTGCAGCTCCAAACTTCCTATGCCAAGACTCATTTGCTTTTCTTTGCATGTGACTGCACACATGCATTCTAGCTAGTAGCACAGGTTGTAATAATATGCCCTCTATTTTTTTTTCTGGTGCGTGTACCTCCAAGTAGAAGGAGCAGGAGGCCATTCAGCTCAAGTCTGCTCCACCATTCAATAAAATCACAACTAATCTGACTTATAATCCTCAACTTCATTTTCCTGCCTTTTCCACATAACTCTTAACGGCTTTACTGATGAAAAGTCTGTCTATCTCAGCCTTAACAACCCAACCTCATTAGCCTACTGTGGTAAAGAATTCCATAAATTCACTAACCTCTAAGAGAAAAAAAATTCCTTTAACCTCTGTTTTAAAAGGGTGATCCTGTTAAAGTACAGATTTGAGACGGCCCAGGGAATCCCTTATGGACTCAGGCCTGTAAGCCTCTCTCTCGGTTTGTCCCAGAGATGGTACTCTTTGGAAGTTTGGAATAAAAAACCTCTTACAGACAGATTAGCTTATTTTTAGTCATCCCCTTTATTTACCAATAGCATCACTGTTACAACATAACACTGATACCTATAAGTCAAACTAACTAGGTTCTAATAACCTAGAAGAGTAGGGTACCAGCTCTTTAAGTGCCCCAGCAGGCTATTCTGATGTACTGATACAAAGTGGCTTCCTTTATACAAAAGTTTACAAAACATTGCATGTTCTTAATTAGACTGACAACAGTGAAAGACAATAATTCGTAAGGAAGAAAAGTTAATTGACAGGTCTGTGTAAGCTTGACTAATCACTCCTACATGCCCCCTAACCGTTCTTCAGGTGAGAAAAACATACCCGGCTGAGTTAGGCGCCTGCTAGCGAGATAAACTATCATAATGACTC